>NC_133537.1:1077614-1677614 GCF_048544455.1 Silene latifolia | reverse complement strand
GATTGAAAAATCGGGAGAAAAAGTAACAGGGTCCGGTATGACCTCCCGAACGGCTCAAATTGAAGTGTATAATACACGGTTTCGGGATTTTTGGTCCCGGATCAAAATTCTCCGTAAATCACATAGAAAGTTCCTCGGGTCAGATAAAGCGGCCACACAAAATTTGAGTAGCAACGGAAGACATTTGGCGGTGCCGGTATGCCATAAACCAAGATTCGTCGAACCTCGGATAATCGTGAAAAATGGATTAATGCTCGTTTAATGCTCGTTATTTGAGGTCAATCGAATAAGTTAACTTCGAAATGTCCTCGAGGACGTGTGATTGAAAACCCGGAGAAAAAGTAACTGGGTCCGACGACCTCCCGAACGGCTCAAATTGAAGTGTATAATACACGGTTTTTCGGGATTCCAGGGTCCCGGAACAAAATTCTCCAGAAATCACATAGAAAGTTCCTCGGGTCAGATGAAGCGGCCACGCAAATTTTGAGTAGCAACGGAAGACATTTGGGGGTGCCGGTATGCCATAAACCAACATTCGTCGAACCTCGGATAATCGTGAAAAATGGATTAATGCTCGTTTAATAGTCGTTATTTGAGGCTGAATCGAATAGGTTAATTCCTGAAATGACCTCGGACGCGTGATTGAAAACCATAGAGAAAAAGAAACAGGTCCAGCACGACCTCCCGAACGGCTCAAGTTGAAGTGTATAATACACGGTTTCGGGATTCGGGCCCCGGAACAAAATTCTCGGAAATCACATAGAAAGTTCCTCGGGTCAGGTAAAGTGGCCACACAATATTTGAGTAGCAACGGATGACATTTGAGGGTGCCGGTATGCCATAAACCAGCATTCGTCGAATCTCGGATAATCGTGAAAAATGTATTAATGCTCATTTAATGCTCGTTATTTGACGCTGAATTGAATAGGTTAACTCCTGAAATGACTTTGGACGCGTGATTGAAAAAACAGAATAAAAAGAAACAGTGTCGACCTCCCGAACGGCTCAAATTGAAGTGTATAATACACGGTTTTCGGGATTCGTGGTCCCGGAAAAATTCTCCGGAAATCACATAGAAAGTTCCTCGGGTCGAGATAAAGTGGCCACGTAAAATTTGAGTAGCAACGGAAGACATTTGGGGGTGCCACTATGCCATAAACCAAAGATTCGTCGAACTCGGATAATCGTGAAAAATGGATTAATGCTCGTTTAATGCTCGTTATTTGAGGTCAATCGAATAATTTAACTTCTCGAAATGACCTCGGACGTATGATTGAAAAACCGGGAGAAAACGTAATTGGTCCGGTGACGACCTCCCGAACGGCTCAAATTGAAGTGTATAATACACGGTTTTTCGGGATTCCAGGGTCCCGAAACAAAACTCTCCGAAAATCACATAGAAAGTTCGTCGTGTCAGATAAAGCGGCCACGCAAAATTTGAGTAGCAACGGAAGACATTTGGCGGTGCCGGTATGCCATAAACCAGCATTCGTCGAACCTCGGATAATCGTGAAAAATGGATTAATGCTCGTTTAATGCTCGTTATTTGAGGTGAATCGAATAAGTTAACTTCGAAATGACCTCGGACGTGTGATTGAAAACCCGGGAGAAAAAAATCGGGTCGTGACGACCTCTCGAACGGCTCAAATTGAAGTGTATAATACACGGTTTCGGGATTCAGGGTCCGGAAAAAATTCTCCGGAAATCACATAGAAAGTTACTCAGGTCAGATAAAGTGGCCACGCAAAATTTGAGTAGCAACGGAAGACATTTGGGGGTGCCAGTATGCCAAAAACCAGCATTCGTCGAACCTCGGATAATCGTGAAAAATGGATTAATGCTCGTTTAATGCTCGTTATTTGAGGCTGAATCGAATAAGTTAACTTCTGAAATGACCTCGGACGTGTGATTGAAAACCCGGGAGAAAAAGTAACTGGGTCAGGTACGACCTCCCGAACGGCTCAAATTGAAGTGTATAATACACGGTTTTTCGGGATTTCAAGGTCCCGGTACAAAATTCTCCGCAAATCACATAGAACGTTCCTCGGGTCAGATAAAGCGGCCACGCAAAATTTGAGTAGCAACGGAAGACATTTGGCGGGGCCGGTATGCCATAAACCAGCATTCGTCGAACCTCGGATAATCGTGAAAAATGGATTAATGCTCGTTTAATGCTCGTTATTTGAGGCTGAATCGAATAAGTTAACTTCTGAAATGACCTCGGATGTGTGATTGAAAACCCGGGAGAAAAAGTAACTGGGTCAGGTACGACCTCCCGAACGGCTCAAATTGAAGTGTATAATACACGGTTTTCCGGGATTCCAGGGTCCCGGAACAAAATTCTCCGGAAATCACATAGAAAGTTACTCGGGTCAGATAAAGCGGCCACGCAAAATTTGAGTAGCAACGGAAGACATTTGGGGGTGCCAGTATGCCATAAACCAGCATTCGTCGAACCTCGGATAATCGTGAAAAACGGATTAATGCTCGTTTAATGCTCGTTATTTGAGGCTGAATCGAATAAGTTAACTTCTGAAATGACCTCGGACGTGTGATTGAAAAATCGGGAGAAAAAGTAACAGGGTCCGGTATGACCTCCCGAACGGCTCAAATTGAAGTGTATAATACACGATTTTTCGGGATTTCAGGGTCCCGGAACAAAATTCTCCGCAAATCACATAGAAAGTTCCTCGGGTCAGATAAAGCGGCCACGCAAAATTTGAGTAGCAACGGAAGACATTTGGGGGTGACGGTATGCCATAAACGAGCATTCGTCGAACCTCGGATAATCGAAAAAAATGGATTAATGCTTGTTTAATGCTCGTTATTTGAGGCTGAATCGAATAAGTTAACTTCTGAAATGATCTCGGACGTGTGATTGAAAACCCGGGAGAAAAAGTAACTCGGGTCCGCACGACCTCCCGAACGGCTCAAATTGAAGTGTAATACACGGTTTTCGGGATTCAGTGGTACAGGAACAAAATTCTCCGAAATCACATAGAAAGTTCCTCGGGTCAGATAAAGCGCCACGCAAAATTTGAGTAGCAACGGAAGACATTTGGGGGTGCCGGTATGCCATAAACCAACATTCGTCGAACCTCGGATAATCGTGAAAAATGGATTAATGCTCGTTTAATGCTCGTTATTTGAGGTGAATCGAATAGGTTAAATCCTGAAATGACCTCGGACGCGTGATTGAAAAACAGGGAGAAAAAGAAACAGTGGTCCGTACGACCTCCCGAACGGCTCAAGTTGAAGTGAATAATACGCGGTTTTTCGGGATTCCGGGGCCGGAACAAAATTCTCGGAAATCACATAGAAAGTTCCTCGGGTCGTAAAGTGGCCACGAGAATATTTGAGTAGCAACGGATGACATTTGAGGGTGCCGGTATGCCATAAACCAGCATTCGTCGAATCTCGGATAATCGTCAAAAATGTATTAATGCTCATTTAATGCTCGTTATTTGACGCTGAATTGAATTGGTTAACGCCTGAAATGACTTTGGACGCGTGATTGAAAAACAGAATAAAAAGAAAAGCAGTCAGTACGACCTCCCGAACGGCTCAAATTGAAGTGTATAATACACGGTTTTTCGGGATCCAGGGTCCCGGAAAAAATTCTCCGGAAATCACATAGAAAGTTCCTCGGGTCAGATAAAGTGGCCACGTAAAATTTGAGTAGCAACGGAAGACATTTGGGGGTGCCACTATGCCATAAACCAGTATTCGTCGAAACTCGGATAATCGTGAAAAATGGATTAATGCTCGTTTAATGCTCGTTATTTGAGGTGAATCGAATAGGTTAACTCCTGAAATGACCTCGGACGCGTGATTGAAAACTCGGAGAAAAAGTAATCGGGTCGCACGACCTCTCGAACGGCTCAAATTGAAGTGTATAATACACGGTTTTTCGGGATTCCAGGGTCCCGGAAAAAAATTCTCCGGAAATCACATAGAAAGTTACTCAGGTCAGATAAAGTGGCCACGCAAAATTTGAGTAGCAACGGAAGACATTTGGGGGTGCCAGTATGCCAAAAACCAGCATTCGTCGAACCTCGGATAATCGTGAAAAACGGATTAATGCTCGTTTAATGCTCGTTATTTGAGGCTGAATCGAATAAGTTAACTTCTGAAATGACCTCGGACGTGTGATTGAAAACCCGGGAGAAAAAGTAATCGGGTCGTCGACCTCCCGAACGGCTCAAATTGAAGTGTATAATACACGGTTTTTCGGGATTCCAGGGTCCCGGAACAAAATTCTCCGCAAATCACATAGAACGTTCCTCGGGTCAGATAAAGCGGCCACGCAAAATTTGAGTAGCAACGGAAGACATTTGGCGGGGCCGGTATGCCATAAACCAGCATTCGTCGAACCTCGGATAATCGTGAAAAATGGATTAATGCTCGTTTAATGCTCGTTATTTGAGGCTGAATCGAATAAGTTAACTTCTGAAATGACCTCGGATGTGTGATTGAAAACCCGGGAGAAAAAGTAACGGGTCGAGTGCACGACCTCCCGAACGGCTCAAATTGAAGTGTATAATACACGGTTTTTCGGGATTCCAGGGTCCCGGAACAAAATTCTCCGGAAATCACATAGAAAGTTACTCGGGTCAGATAAAGCGGCCACGCAAAATTTGAGTAGCAACGGAAGACATTTGGGGGTGCCAGTATGCCATAAACCAGCATTCGTCGAACCTCGGATAATCGTGAAAAACGGATTAATGCTCGTTTAATGCTCGTTATTTGAGGCTGAATCGAATAAGTTAACTTCTGAAATGACCTCGGACGTGTGATTGAAAAATCCGGAGAAAAAGTAACAGGGTCCGGTATGACCTCCCGAACGGCTCAAATTGAAGTGTATAATACACGATTTTTCGGGATTTCAGGGTCCCGGAACAAAATTCTCCGCAAATCACATAGAAAGTTCCTCGGGTCAGATAAAGCGGCCACGCAAAATTTGAGTAGCAACGGAAGACATTTGGGGTGACGGTATGCCATAAACGAGCATTCATTCGTCGAACCTCGGATAATCGAAAAAATGGATTAATGCTTGTTTAATGCTCGTTATTTGAGGTTGAATCGAATAAGTTAACTTCGAAATGATCTCGGACGTGTGATTGAAAACCGGGAGAAAAGTGGCTGGTCCGTACGACCTCCCGAACGGCTCAAATTGAAGTGTAATACACGGTTTTTCGGGATTCCAGGGTCCCGGAACAAAATTCTCCAGAAATCACATAGAAAGTTCCTCGGGTCAGATAAAGCGGCCACGCAAATTTTGAGTAGCAACGGAAGACATTTGGGGGTGCCGGTATGCCATAAACCAACATTCGTCGAACCTCGGATAATCGTGAAAAATGGATTAATGCTCGTTTAATGCTCGTTATTTGAGGTGAATCGAATAGGTTAAATCCTGAAATGACCTCGGACGCGTGATTGAAAACCATGGGAAAAAGAAACAGGTCCGTACGACCTCCCGAACGGCTCAAGTTGAAGTGTATAATACGCGGTTTTCGGGATTCCGGGGCCGGAACAAAATTCTCCGGAAATCACATAGAAAGTTCCTCGGGTCAGGTAAAGTGGCCACACAATATTTGAGTAGCAACGGATGACATTTGAGGGTGCCGGTATGCCATAAACCAACATTCGTCGAATCTCGGATAATCGTCAAAAATGTATTAATGCTCATTTAATGCTCGTTATTTGACGCTGAATTGAATAGGTTAACGCCTGAAATGACTTTGGACGCGTGATTGAAAAAGCAGAATAAAAAAACAAGTGCAGTACGACCTCCCGAACGGCTCAAATTGAAGTGTATAATACACGGTTTTTGGGATCCGGGGTCCGGAAAAATTCTCCGGAAATCACATAGAAAGTTCCTCGGGTGAGATAAAGTGGCCACGCAAAATTTGAGTAGCAACGGAAGACATTTGGGGGTGCCACTATGCCATAAACCAACATTCGTCGAAACTCGGATAATCGTGAAAAATGGATTAATGCTCGTTTAATGCTCGTTATTTGAGGCTGAATCGAATAAGTTAACTTCTGAAATGACCTCGGACGTATGATTGAAAAACCGGGAGAAAACGTAGTAGGGTCCGGTACGACCTCCCGAACGGCTCAAATTGAAGTGTATAATACACGGTTTTTCGGGATTCCAGGGTCCCGGAACAAAATTCTCCGGAAATCACATAGAAAGTTACTCGGGTCAGATAAAGCGGCCACGCAAAATTTGAGTAGCAACGGAAGACATTTGGGGGTGCCAGTATGCCAAAAACCAGCATTCGTCGAACCTCGGATAATCGTGAAAAACGGATTAATGCTCGTTTAATGCTCGTTATTTGAGGCTGAATCGAATAAGTTAACTTCTGAAATGACCTCGGACGTGTGATTGAAAAATCGGGAGAAATAGTAACAGGGTCCGGTATGACCTCCCGAACGGCTCAAATTGAAGTGTATAATACACGGTTTTTCGGGATTTCAGGGTCCCGGAACAAAATTCTCCGCAAATCACATAGAAAGTTCCTCGGGTCAGATAAAGCGGCCACGCAAAATTTGAGTAGCAACGGAAGACATTTGGCGGTGCCGGTATGCCATAAACCAGCATTCGTCGAACCTCGGATAATCGTGAAAAATGGATTAATGCTCGTTTAATGCTCGTTATTTGAGGCTGAATCGAATAAGTTAACTTCTGAAATGACCTCGGACGTGTGATTGAAAACCCGGGAGAAAAAGTAACAGGGTCCGGTATGACCTCCCGAACGGCTCAAATTGAAGTGTATAATACACGATTTTCGGGATTTGGTCCGGAACAAAATTCTCCGCAAATCACATAGAAAGTTCCTCGGGTCAGATAAAGCGGCCACGCAAAATTTGAGTAGCAACGGAAGACATTTGGGGGTGACGGTATGCCATAAACGAGCATTCGTCGAACCTCGGATAATCGAAAAAAATGGATTAATGCTCGTTTAATGCTCGTTATTTGAGGCTGAATCGAATAAGTTAACTTCTGAAATGATCTCGGACGTGTGATTGAAAACCCGGGAGAAAAAGTAACTGGGTCCGGTACGACCTCCCGAACGGCTCAAATTGAAGTGTATAATACACGGTTTTTCGGGATTCCAGGGTCCCGGAACAAAATTCTCCAGAAATCACATAGAAAGTTCCTCGGGTCAGATAAAGCGGCCACGCAAATTTTGAGTAGCAACGGAAGACATTTGGGGGTGCCGGTATGCCATAAACCAACATTCGTCGAACCTCGGATAATCGTGAAAAATGGATTAATGCTCGTTTAATGCTCGTTATTTGAGGCTGAATCGAATAGGTTAATTCCTGAAATGACCTCGGACGCGTGATTGAAAACCATGGAGAAAAAGAAACAGGGTCCGGTACGACCTCCCGAACGGCTCAAGTTGAAGTGTATAATACGCGGTTTTTCGGGATTCCAGGGCCCGGAACAAAATTCTCCGGAAATCACATAGAAAGTTCCTCGGGTCAGGTAAAGTGGCCACACAATATTTGAGTAGCAACGGATGACATTTGAGGGTGCCGGTATGCCATAAACCAGCATTCGTCGAATCTCGGATAATCGTCAAAAATGTATTAATGCTCATTTAATGCTCGTTATTTGACGCTGAATTGAATAGGTTAACTCCTGAAATGACTTTGAACGCGTGATTGAAAAACAGAATAAAAAGAAACAGGGTCTGGTACGACCTCCCGAACGGCTCAAATTGAAGTGTATAATACACGGTTTTTCGGGATTCCAGGGTCCCGGAAAAAATTCTCCGGAAATCACATAGAAAGTTCCTCGGGTTAGATAAAGTGGCCACGTAAAATTTGAGTAGCAACGGAAGACATTTGGGGGTGCCACTATGCCATAAACCAGTATTCGTCGAAACTCGGATAATCGTGAAAAATGGATTAATGCTCGTTTAATGCTCGTTATTTGAGGATGAATCGAATAAGTTAACTTCTGAAATGACCTCGGACGTATGATTGAAAAACCGGGAGAAAACGTAACAGGTCCCAGACGACCTCGAACGGCTCAAATTGAAGTGTATAATACACGGTTTTCGGGATTCGGGGGTCCGGAACAAAATTCTCCGGAAATCACATAGAAAGTTACTCGGGTCAGATAAAGCGGCCATGCAAAATTTGAGTAGCAACGGAAGACATTTGGGGGTGCCAAGTATGCCAAAAACCGACATTCGTCGAACCTCGGATAATCGTGAAAAACGGATTAATGCTCGTTTAATGCTCGTTATTTGAGGCTGAATCGAATAAGTTAACTTCTGAAATGACCTCGGACGTGTGATTGAAAAATCGGGAGAAATAGTAACAGGGTCCGGTATGACCTCCCGAACGGCTCAAATTGAAGTGTATAATACACGGTTTTCGGGATTTTGGTCCGGAACAAAATTCTCCGCAAATCACATAGAAAGTTCCTCGGGTCAGATAAAGCGGCCACGCAAAATTTGAGTAGCAACGGAAGACATTTGACGGTGCCGGTATGCCATAAACCAGCATTCGTCGAACCTCGGATAATCGTGAAAAATGGATTAATGCTCGTTTAATGCTCGTTATTTGAGGTGAATCGAATAAGTTAACTTCGAAATGACCTCGGACGTGTGATTGAAAACCCGGGAGAAAAAAACTGGTCCGACGACCTCCCGAACAGCTCAAATTGAAGTGTATAATGCACGGTTTTTCGGGATTCCAGGGTCCCGGAACAAAATTCTCCAGAAATCACATAGAAAGTTCCTCGGGTCAGATAAAGCGGCCACACAAATTTTGAGTAGCAACAGAAGACATTTGGGGGTGCCGGTATGCCATAAACCAACATTCGTCGAACCTCGGATAATCGTGAAAAATGGATTAATGCTCGTTTAATGCTCGTTATTTGAATTTGAATCGAATAGGTTAATTCTGAAATGACCTCGAACGCGTGATTTAAAACCATGGAGAAAAAAAACAGGGTCGTGCACGACCTCCCGAACGGCTCGAGTTGAAGTGTATAATACACGGTTTGAATTCGGGTCGGAACAAAATTCTCCGGAAATCACATAGAAAGTTCCTCGGGTCAGGTAAAGTGGCCACACAATATTTGAGTAGCAACGGATGACATTTGAGGGTGCCGGTATGCCATAAACCAGCATTCGTCGAATCTCGGATAATCGTGAAAAATGTATTAATGCTCATTTAATGCTCGTTATTTGTGGCCGAATTGAATAGGTTAACGCTGAAATGACTTTGGAGGCGTGATTGAAAAACAGAATAAAAAGAAACAGTGCAGTACGACCTCCCGAACGGCTCAAATTGAAGTGTATAATACACGGTTTTTCGGGATTCCGGGGTCCGGAAAAATTCTCGAAATCACATAGAAAGTTCCTCGGGTCGAGATAAAGCGGCCACGCAAATTTTGAGTAGCAACGGAAGACATTTGGGGGTGCCGGTATGCCATAAACCAACATTCGTCGAACCTCGGATAATCTTGAAAAATTGATTAATGCACGTTTAATGCTCGTTATTTGAGGCTGAATCGAATAGGTTAATTCCTGAAATGACCTCGGACGCGTGATTGAAAACCATGGAGAAAAAGAAACAGGGTCCGGTACGACCTCCCGAACGGCTCAAGTTGAAGTGTATAATACGCGGTTTTTCGGGATTCCAGGGCCCGGAACAAAATTCTCCGGAAATCACATAGAAAGGTCCTCGGGTCAGGTAAAGTGGCCACACAATATTTGAGTAGCAACGGATGACATTTGAGGGTGCCGGTATGCCATAAACCAGCATTCGTCGAATCTCGGATAATCGTCAAAAATGTATTAATGCTCATTTAATACTCGTTATTTGACGCTGAATTGAATAGGTTAACTCCTGAAATGACTTTGAACGCGTGATTGAAAAACAGAATAAAAAGAAAAAGGGTCTGGTACGACCTCCCGAACGGCTCAAATTGAAGTGTATAATACACGGTTTTTCGGGATCCAGGGTCCCGGAAAAAATTCTCCGGAAATCACATAGAAAGTTCCTCGGGTCAGATAAAGTGGCCACGTAAAATTTGAGTAGCAACGGAAGACATTTGGTGGTGCCACTATGCCATAAACCAGTATTCGTCGAAACTCGGATAATCGTGAAAAATGGATTAATGCTCGTTTAATGCTCGTTATTTGAGGCTGAATCGAATAAGTTAACTTCTGAAATGACCTCGGACGTATGATTGAAAAACCGGGAGAAAACGTAACAGGGTCCGGTACGACCTCCCGAACGGCTCAAATTGAAGTGTATAATACACGGTTTTTCGGGATTCCAGGGTCCCGGAACAAAATTCTCCGGAAATCACATAGAAAGTTACTCGGGTCAGATAAAGCCGCCACGCAAAATTTGAGTAGCAACGGAAGACATTTGGGGGTGCCAGTATGCCAAAAACCAGCATTCGTCGAACCTCGGATAATCGTGAAAAACGGATTAATGCTCGTTTAATGCTCGTTATTTGAGGTCAATCGAATAAGTTAACTTCGAAATGACCTCGGACGTGTGATTGAAAAATCGGGAGAAATAGTAACAGGGTCCGGTATGACCTCTCGAACGGCTCAAATTGAAGTGTATAATACACGGTTTTTCGGGATTTCAGGGTCCCGGAACAAAATTCTCCGCAAATCACATAGAAAGTTCCTCGGGTCAGATAAAGCGGCCACGCAAAATTTGAGTAGCAACGGAAGACATTTGACGGTGCCGGTATGCCATAAACCAGCATTCGTCGAACCTCGGATAATCGTGAAAAATGGATTAATGCTCGTTTAATGCTCGTTATTTGAGGCTGAATCGAATAAGTTAACTTCGAAATGACCTCGGACGTGTGATTGAAAACCCGGGAGAAAAAGGCGGGTCCGTGCGACCTCCCGAACGGCTCAAATTGAAGTGTATAATGCACGGTTTTTCGGGATTCCGGGTCCCGGAACAAAATTCTCAGGAAATCACATAGAAAGTTCCTCGGGTCAGATAAAGCGGCCACACAAATTTTGAGTAGCAACAGAAGACATTTGGGGGTGCCGGTATGCCATAAACCAACATTCGTCGAACCTCGGATAATCGTGAAAAATGGATTAATGCTCATTTAATGCTCGTTATTTGACGCTGAATTGAATAGGTTAACGCCTGAAATGACTTTGGACGCGTGATTGAAAAACAGAATAAAAAGAAACAGTGCAGTACGACCTCCCGAACGGCTCAAATTGAAGTGTATAATACACGGTTTTCGGGATTCCGGGGTCCCGGAACAAAATTCTCAGAAAATCACATAGAAAGTTCCTCGGGTCAGATAAAGTGGCCACGTAAAATTTGAGTAGCAACGGAAGACATTTGGGGGTGCCACTATGCCATAAACCAGTATTCGTCGAAACTCGGATAATCGTGAAAATGGATTAATGCTCGTTTAATGCTCGTTATTTGAGGCTGAATTGAATAAGTTTACTTCTGAAATGACCTCGGACGTATGATTGAAAAACCGGGAGAAAACGTAACAGGGTCCGGTACGACCTCCCGAACGGCTCAAATTGAAGTGTATAATACACGGTTTTTCGGGATTCCAGGGTCCCGAAACAAAACTCTCCGAAAATCACATAGAAAGTTCATCGGGTGTGATAAAGCGCCCACGCAAAATTTGAGTAGCAACAGAAGACATTTGGCGGTGCCGGTATGCCATAAACCAGCATTCGTCGAACCTCGGATAATCGTGAAAAATGGATTAATGCTCGTTTAATGCTCGTTATTTGAGGCTAAATCGAATAAGTTAACTTCTGAAATGACCTCGGACGTGTGATTGAAAACCCGGGAGAAAAAGTAACTGGGTCAGGTACGACCTCCCGAATGGCTCAAATTGAAGTGTATAATACACGGTTTTTCGGGATTCCAGGGTCCCGGAACAAAATTCTCCGGAAATCACATAGAAAGTTACTCGGGTCAGATAAAGCGGCCACGCAAAATTTGAGTAGCAACGGAAGACATTTAGGGGTGCCAGTATGCCAAAAACCAGCATTCATCGAACCTCGGATAATCGTGAAAAACGGATTAATGCTCGTTTAATGCTCGTTATTTGAGGCTGAATCGAATAAGTTAACACGAAATGACCTCGGACGTGTGATTGAAAAATCGGGAGAAATAGTAACGAGGTCGTATGACCTCCCGAACGGCTCAAATTGAAGTGTATAATACACGGTTTTTCGGGATTTCAGGGTCCCGGAACAAAATTCTCCGCAAATCACATAGAAAGTTTCTCGGGTCAGATAAAGCGGCCACGCAAAATTTGAGTAGCAACGGAAGACATTTGGCGGTGCCGGTATGCCATAAACCAGCATTCGTCGAACCTCGGATAATCGTGAAAAATGGATTAATGCTCGTTTAATGCTCGTTATTTGAGGCTGAATCGAGTAAGTTAACTTCTGAAATGACCTCGGACGTGTGATTGAAAACCCGGGAGAAAAAGAAACTGGGTCCGGTACGACCTCCCGAACGGCTCAAATTGAAGTGTATAATGCACGGTTTTTCGGGATTCCAGGGTCCCGGAACAAAATTCTCCAGAAATCACATAGAAAGTTTCTCGGGTCAGATAAAGCGGCCACGCAAATTTTGAGTAGCAACGGAAGACATTTGGGGGTGCCGGTATGCCATAAACCAACATTCGTCGAACCTCGGATAATCGTGAAAAATGGATTAATGCTCGTTTAATACTCAGTTCCTCGGGTCAAATAAAGCGGCCACGCAAATTTTGAGTAGCAACGGAAGACATTTGGGGGTGCCGGTATGCCATAAACCAACATTCGTCGAACCTCGGATAATCGTGAAAAATGGATTATGCTCGTTTAATGCTCGTTTTTTGAGGCTGAATCGAATAGGTTAACTTCTGAAATGACCTCGGACGCGTGATTGAGAAACATGGAGAAAAAAAACAGGGTTCGATACGACCTCCCGAACGGCTCAAGTTGAAGTGTATAATACACGGTTTCTCGGGATTCCAGGGTCTCGGAAAAAAAATCTCCGGAAATCACATAGAAAGTTCGTCGGGTCAGATAAAGCGGCCACGCAAAATTTGAGTAGCAACGGAAGACATTTGGAGGTGCCGGTATGCCATAAACCAGCATTCGTCGAACCTCGGATAATCGTGAAAAATGTATTAATGCTCGTTTAAAGCTCGTTATTTGAGGCTGAATCGAATAAGTTAACTTCTGAAATGACCTCAGACGTGTGATTGAAAACCCGGGAGAAAAAGTAACTGGGTCCTGTACGACCTCCCGAGCGGCTCAAATTGAAGTGTATAATACACGGTTTTTCGGGATTCCAGGGTCCCGGAACAAAATTCTCCGAAAATCACATAGAAAGTTCCTCGAGTCAGATAAAGCGGCCACGCAAAATTTGAGTATCAACGGAAGACATTTGGAGGTGCCGGTATGCCATAACCCAGCATTCGTCGAACGTCGGATAATCGTGAAAAATGTAGTAATGCTCGTTTACTGCTCGTTATTTAAAGCTGAATCAAATAGATTTACTCCTGAAGTGACCTCGGACGCGTGATTGAAAAACAGGGAGAAAAAGAAACAGGGTCCGGTACGACCTCCCGAACGGATCAAATTAAAGTGTATAATACACGGTTTTTCGGGATTCCAGGGTCCCGGAACAAAACTATCTGAAATCACATAGAAAGTTCCTCGAGTCAGATAAAGTGGCCACGCAAAATTTGAGTAGCAACGGAAGACATTTGGGGGTGCCGGTATGCCATAAACCAGCATTCATTGAAACTCAGATAATCGTGAAAAATGGATTAATGCTCGTTTAAGGCTCGTTATTTGAGGCTGAATCGAATAGGTTAACTCCTGAAATGACTTCGGACGCGTGATTGAAAAACCGGGAGAAAAAGAAACTGGGTCCGATACGACCTCCCGAACGACTCAAATTGTACTGTATGATACACGGTTTTTCGGGATTCCAGGGTCCCGGAACAAAATTCTCCGAAAATCACATAGAAAGTTCCTCGTGTTAGATAAAGCGGCCACGCAAAATTTGAGTAGCAACGGAAGATATTTGGGGGTGCCGGTATACCATAAACCAGCATTCGTCGAATCACGGATAATCGTGAAAAATGTATTAATGCTCGTTTAATGCTCGTTATTTGAGGCTGAATTGAATAGGTTAACTCCTGAAGTGACTTTGGACGCGTGATTGAAAAACAGGGAGAAAAAGAAACAGGGTCCGGTACGACCTCCCGAACGGCTCAAATTGAAGTGTATAATACACGGTTTTTCGGGATTCCAGAGTCCCGGAACAAAATTCTCCGGAAATCACATAGAAAGTTCCTCGGTCAGATAAAGCGGCACCGCAAAATTTGAGTAGCAATGGAAGACATTTGAAGGTGCCGGTATGCCATAAACCAGCCTTCGTCAAACCTTGGATAATCGTGAAAAATGTATTAATGCACGTTTAACGCTCGTTATTTGAGGCTGAATCGAATATGTTAACTCCTGAAATGACCTCGGATGCGTGATTGAAAAACAGAAGAAAAAGAAACTGGGTCCGATACGACCTCCCGAACGACTCAAATTGAAGTGTATAATACACGTTTTTTCGGGATTCCAGGGTCCCGGAAAAAATTCTCCAGAAATCACATAGAAAGTTCCTCGGGTCAGATAAAGCGGCCACGTAAAAAGTGAGTAGCAACGGAAGACATTTGGGGGTGCTAGTATGCCATAAACCAGCATTCGTCGAACCTCGGATAATCGTGAAAAATGGATTAATTCTCGTTTAATGCTCGTTATTTGAGGTGAATCGAAAAAAGTTAACTTCGAAATGATCTCGGACGTGTGATTGAAAAACCGGGAGAAAAAGTAACAGTCCGTCGACCTCCCGAACAGCTCAAATTGAAGTGTATAATACACGGTTTTTCGGGATTCCAGGGTCCCGGAACAAAATTCTCCGAAAATCACATAGAAAGTTCCTCGGGTCAGATAAAGCGGCCACACAAATTGTGAGTAGCAACGGAAGACATTTGGAGGATCCGGTATGCCATAAACCAGCATTCGTCGAACCTCGGATAATCGTGAAAAATGTATTAATGCTGCTCGTTATTTGAGGTTGAATCAAATAGATTAACTCTGAAGTGACCTCGGCGCGTGATTAAAAACAGGGAGAAAAAGAAACAGGTCCGTGCGACCTCCCGAACGGCTCAAATTGAAGTGTATAATACACGGTTTTTCGGGATTCCAGGGTCCCGGAACAAAACTATATGGAAATCACATAGAAAGTTCCTCGAGTTTTATAAAGCGGCCATGCAAAATTTGAGTAGCAACGGAAGAAATTTGGGGGTGCCGGTATGCCATAAACCAGAATTCATTGAAACTCAGATAATCGTGAAAAATGGATTAATGCTCGTTTAAGGCTCGTTATTTGAGGCTGAATCGAATAGGTTAACTCCGGAAATGACCTCGAACGCGTGATTGAAAAACCGGGAGAAAAAGAAAATGGGTCCGATACGACCTCCCGAACGACTCAAATTGAAGTGTATAATACACGATTTTCGGGATTCCAGGGTCCCGGAACAAAATTATCCGGAAATCACATAGAAAGTTCTTCGGGTCAGATAAAGCGGCCACGCAAATTTTGAGTAGCAATGGAAGACATTTGGGGGTGCCGGTATGCCATAAACCAACATTCGTCGAAACTCGGATAATCGTGAAAAATGGATTAATGCTCGTTTAATGCTCGTTATTTGAGGCGGAATCGAATAGGTTAACTCCTGAAATGACCTCGGACACGTGATTGAAAAACATTGAGAAAAAAAACAGGTCCGTCGACCTCCCGAACGGCTCAAATTGAAGTGTATAATACACGGTTTTCGGGATTCCAGGGTCCCGAAACAAAATTCTCCGGAAATCACATAGAAAGTTCCTCGGTCAGATAAAGCGGCACCGCAAAATTTGAGTAGCAATGGAAGACATTTGGAGGTGCCGGTATGCCATAAACCAGCATTCGTCGCACCTCGGATAATCGTGAAAAATGGATTAATGCTCGTTTAATGCTCGTTATTTGATTTGGATCGAATAAGTTAACTTCGAAATGACCTCGGACGTGTGATTGAAAAACCGGGAGAAAAAGTAATGAGGGTTCGATACGACCTCCCGAACGGCTCAAATTGAAGTGTATAATACACGGTTTTCGGGATTCAGGGTCCGGAACAAAATTCTCGAAAATCACATAGAAAGTTCCTCGGGTCAGATAAAGCGCCACGCCAAAAATTGAGTAGCAACGGAAGACATTTGGCGGTGCGGTATGAAAAATGGATTAATGCTCGTTTAATGCTCGTTATTTGAGGTGAATCGAATAGGTTAACTCTGAAATGACCTTGAACGCGTGATTAAAAAACAGGGACAAAATGAAACGATTGTCCGTGCACGACCTCCCGAACAGCTCAAATTGAAGTGTATAATACACGTTTTTGAATTCCAGGGTCCCGGAACAAAATTCTCCCGAAATCACATAGAAATTTCCTCGGGCCAGATAAAGCGGCCACGCAAAATTTGAGTAGCAACGGAAGACATTTGGGGGTGCCGGTATGCCATAAACCAGCATTCGTCGAACCTCGGATAATCGTGAAAAATGGATTAATGCTCGTTTAATGCTCGTTATTTGAGGCTGAATCGAATAGGTTAACTCCTGAAATGACCTCGAACGCGTGATTAAAAAACAGGGACAAAATGAAACAGGGTCCGGTACGACCTCCCGAACGGCTCAAATTGAAGTGTATAATACACGGTTTTTCGGGATTCCAGGGTCCCGGAACAAAATTCTTCGGAAATAACATAGAAAGTTCATCGGGTCAAATAAAGCGGCCACGCAAAATTTGAGTAGCAACGGAAGACATTTGGGGGTGCCGGTAGTCCATAAACCAGCATTCATCGAACCTCGGATAAACGTGAAAAATGGATTAATGCTCGTTTAATGCTCGTTATTTGAGGCTGAATCGAATAGGTTAACTCCTGAAATGACCTCGGACGCATGATTAAAAAACAGGGAGAAAATGTAACAGGGTCCGTCGACCTCCGAACAACTCAAATTGAAGTGTATAATACACGGTTTTTCGGGATTCCAGGGTCCCGGGACAAAATTCTTCGGAAATAACATAGAAAGTTCCTCGGGTGAGATAAGGCGGCCACGCAAAATTTGAGTAGCAACGGAAGACATTTGGGGGTACCGGTATGCCATAAACCAGCATTCATCGAACCTCGGATAATCGTGAAAAATGGATTAATGGTCGTTTAATGCTCGTTATTTGAGGCTGAATCGAATATATTAACTCCTGAAATGACCTCGAACGCGTGATTAAAAAACAGGGACAAAATGAAACAGGGTCCGGTACGACCTCCCGAACGGCTCAAATTGAAGTGTATAATACACGGTTTTTCGGGATTCCAGGGTCCCGGAACAAAATTCTTCGGAAATAACATAGAAAGTTCATCGGGTCAGATAAAGCGGCCACGCAAAATTTGAGTAGCAACGGAAGACATTTGGGGGTGCCGGTAGTCCATAAACCAGCATTCATCGAACCTCGGATAAACGTGAAAAATGGATTAATGCTCGTTTAATGCTCGTTATTTGAGGCTGAATCGAATAGGTTAACTCCTGAAATGACCTCGGACGCATGATTAAAAAACAGGGAGAAAATGTAACAGGGTCCGGTACGACCTCCCGAACAACTCAAATTGAAGTGTATAATACACGGTTTTTCGGGATTCCAGGGTCCCGGGACAAAATTCTTCGGAAATAACATAGAAAGTTCCTCGGGTGAGATAAGGCGGCCACGCAAAATTTGAGTAGCAACGGAAGACATTTGGGGGTACCGGTATGCCATAAACCAGCATTCATCGAACCTCGGATAATCGTGAAAAATGGATTAATGGTCGTTTAATGCTCGTTATTTGAGGCTGAATCGAATAGGTTAACTCCTGAAATGACCTCGAACGCGTGATTAAAAAACAGGGACAAAATGAAACAGGGTCCGGTACGACCTCCCGAACGGCTCAAATTAAAGTGTATAATACACGGTTTTTCGGGATTCCAGGGTCCCAGAACAAAATTCTCCCGAAATCACATAGAAAGTTCCTCGGGTCAGATAAAGCGGCCACGCAAAATTTGAGTAGCAACAGAAGACATTGGGGGGTGCCGGTATGCCATAAACCAGCATTCGTGGAACCTCGGATAATCGCGAAAAATGGATTAATGCTCGTTATTTGAGGCTGAAACGAATAGGTTAACTCCTGAAATGACCTCGGACGCGTGATTAAAAAACAGGGAGAAAATGTAACAGGGTCCGGTACGACCTCCCGAACAGCTCAAATTGAAGTGTATAATACACGGTTTTTCGGGATTCCAGGGTCCCGGGAAAAAATTATCCGGAAATTACATAGAAAGTTCCTCGGGTTAGATAAACCGGCCACGCAAATTGTGAGTAGCAACGGAAGACATTTGGGGGTGCCGGTATGCCATAAACAAGCATTCATCGAACCTAGGATATTCGTGAAAAATGTATTAATGCTCGTTTAATGCTCGTTATTTGAGGCTAAATCGAATAGGTTAACTCCTGAAATGACCTCGGACGCGTGATTGAAAAACAGGGAGAAAAAGAAACACGGTCCGGTACGACCTCCCGAACGGCTTAAATTGAAGTGTATAATACACGGTTTTCGGGATTCCAGGGTCCCGGAACAAAATTCTCCGGAAATCACATAGAAAGTTTCTCAGGTTAGATAAATCCGGCCACACAAATTGTGAGTAGCAACGGAAGACATTTGAGGTTGCTGGTATGCCATAAACCAGCATTCATTGAAACTCAAATAATCGTGAAAAATGGATTAATGCTCGTTTAAGGCTCGTTATTTGAGGCTGAATCGAATAGGTTAACACCTGAAATGACTTCGGATGCGTGATTGAAAAACCGGGAGAAAAAGAAACTGGGTCCGATACGTCCTTCCGAACGACTCAATTTGAAGTGTATAATACACGATTTTTCGGGATTCCAGGGTCCCGGAACAAAATTATCCGGAAATCACATAGAAAGTTCCTCGGGTCAGATAAAGCGGCCACGCAAATTTTGAGTAGCAACGGAAGACATTTGGGGGTGCCGGTATGCCATAAACCAACATTCGTCGAACCTCGGATAATCGTGAAAAATGGATTATGCTCGTTTAATGCTCGTTATTTGAGGCTGAATCGAATAGGTTAACTTCTGAAATGACCTCGGACGCGTGATTGAAAAACATGGAGAAAAAAAACAGGGTTCGGTACGACCTCCCGAACGGCTCAAGTTGAAGTGTATAATACACGGTTTTTCGGGATTCCAGGGTCCCAGAACAAAAAACTCCGGAAATCACATAGAAAGTTCCTCGGGTCAGATAAAGCGGCCACGCAAAATTTGAGTAGCAACGGAAGACATTTGGAGGTGCCGGTATGCCATAAACCAGCATTCGTCGAACCTCGGATAATCGTGAAAAATGTATTAATGCTCGTTTAAAGCTCGTTATTTGAGGCTGAATCGAATAAGTTAACTTCTGAAATGACCTCGGACGTGTGATTGAAAACCCGGGAGAAAAAGTAACTGGGTCCTGTACGACCTCCCGAACGGCTCAAATTGAAGTGTATAATACACGGTTTTTCGGGATTCCAGGGTCCCGGAACAAAATTCTCCGGAAATCACATAGAAAGTTACTCGAGTCAGATAAAGCGGCCACGCAAAATTTGAGTATCAACGGAAGACATTTGGAGGTGCCGGTATGCCATAACCCAGCATTCGTCGAACCTCGGATAATCGTGAAAAATGTAGTAATGCTCGTTTAATGCTCGTTATTTAAAGCTGAATCAAATAGATTTACTCCTGAAGTGACCTTGGACGCGTGATTGAAAAACAGGGAGAAAAAGAAACAGGGTCCGGTACGACCTCCCGAACGGCTCAAATTAAAGTGTATAATACACGGTTTTTCGGGATTCCAGGGTCCCGGAACAAAACTATCTGAAATCACATGGAAAGTTCCTCGAGTCAGATAAAGTGGCCACGCAAAATTTGAGTAGCAACGGAAGACATTTGGGGGTGCCGGTATGCCATAAACCAGCATTCATTGAAACTCAGATAATCGTGAAAAATGGATTAATGCTCGTTTAAGGCTCGTTATTTGAGGCTGAATCGAATAGGTTAACTCCTGAAATGACTTCGGACGAGTGATTGAAAGACCGGGAGAAAAAGAAACTGGGTCCGATACGACCTCCCGAACGACTCAAATTGAAGTGTATGATACACGGTTTTTCGGGATTCCAGGGTCCCGGAACAAAATTCTCCGAAAATCACATAGAAAGTTCCTCGTGTCAGATAAAGCCGCCACGCAAAATTTGAGTAGCAACGGAAGATATTTGGGGGTGCCGGTATACCATAAACCAGCATTCGTCGAATCTCGGATAATCGTGAAAAATGTATTAATGCTCGTTTAATGCTCGTTATTTGAGGCTGAATTGAATAGGTTAACTCCTGAAGTGACTTTGGACGCGTGATTGAAAAACAGGGAGAAAAAGAAACAGGGTCCGGTACGACCTCCCGAACGGCTCAAATTGAAGTGTATAATACACGGTTTTTCGGGATTTTAGAGTCCCGGAACAAAATTCTCCGGAAATCACATAGAAAATTCCTCGGTCAGATAAAGCGGCACCGCAAAATTTGAGTAGCAATGGAAGACATTTGAAGGTGTCGGTATGCCATAAACCAGCATTTGTCGAACCTTGGATAATCGTGAAAAATGTATTAATGCACGTTTAACGCTCGTTATTTGAGGCTGAATCGAATATGTTAACTCCTGAAATGACCTCGGATGCGTGATTGAAATTCAGAAGAAAAAGAAACTGGGTCCGATACGACCTCCCGAACGACTCAAATTGAAGTGTATAATACACGTTTTTTCGGGATTCCAGGGTCCCTGAAAAAATTTTCCAGAAATCACATAGAAAGTTCCTCGGGTCAGATAAAGCGGCCACGTAAAATGTGAGTAGCAACGGAAGACATTTGGGGGTGCTAGTATGCCATAAACCAGCATTCGTCGAACCTCGGATAATCGTGAAAAATGGATTAATTCTCGTTTAATGCTCGTTATTTGAGGCTGAATCGAAAAAGTTAACTTCTGAAATGATCTCGGACGTGTGATTGAAAAACCGGGAGAAAAAGTAACAGGTCCGGTACGACCTCCCGAACAGCTCAAATTGAAGTGTATAATACACGGTTTTTCGGGATTCCAGGGTCCCGGAACAAAATTCTCCGAAAATCACATAGAAAGTTCCTCGGGTCAGATAAAGCGGCCGCACAAATTGTGAGTAGCAACGGAAGACATTTGGAGGATCCGGTATGCCATAAACCAGCATTCGTCAAACCTCGGATAATCGTGAAAAATGTATTAATGCTCGTTATTTGAGGTTGAATCAAATAGATTAACTCCTGAAGTGACCTCGGGCGCATGATTAAAAAAAGGGAGAAAAAGAAACAGGGTCCGGTACGACCTCCCGAACGGCTCAAATTGAAGTGTATATAATACACGGTTTTTCGGGATTCCAGGGTCCCGGAACAAAATTATATGGAAATCACATAGAAAGTTCCTCGAGTTTTATAAAGCGGCCATGCAAAATTTGAGTAGCAACGGAAGAAATTTGGGGGTGCCGGTATGCCATAAACCAGAATTCATTGAAACTCAGATAATCGTGAAAAATGGATTAATGCCCGTTTAAGGCTCGTTATTTGAGGCTGAATCGAATAGGTTAACTCCTGAAATGACCTCGGACGCGTGATTGAAAAACTGGGAGAAAAAGAAAATGGGTCCGATACGACCTCCCGAACGACTCAAATTGAAGTGTATAATACACGATTTTCGGGATTCCAGGGTCCCGGAACAAAATTATCCGGAAATCACATAGAAAGTTCCTCGGGTCAGATAAAGCGGCCACGCAAATTTTGAGTAGCAACGGAAGACATTTGGGGGTGCCGGTATGCCATAAACCAACATTCGTCGAACCTCGGATAATCGTGAAAAATGGATTAATGCTCGTTTAATGCTCGTTATTTGAGGCGGAATCGAATAGGTTAACTTCTGAAATGACCTCGGACACGTGATTGAAAAACATTGAGAAAAAGTAACAGGGTCCGATACGACCTCCCGAACGGCTCAAATTGAAGTGTATAATACACGGTTTTTCGGGATTCCAGGGTCCCGGAACAAAATTCTCCGAAAATCACATAGAAAGTTCCTCGGGTCAGATAAAGCGGCCACGCCAAAATTGAGTAGCAACGGAAGACATTTGGCGGTGCCGGTATGAAAAATGGATTAATGCTCGTTTAATGCTCGTTATTTGAGGCTGAATCGAATAGGTTAACTCCTGAAATGACCTCGAACGCGTGATTAAAAAACGGGGACAAAATGAAACAGTGTCCAGTACGACCTCCCGAACAGCTCAAATTGAAGTGTATAATACACGGTTTTTCGGAATTCGGGGTCCGGGAACAAAATTCTCCGGAAATCACATAGAAATTTCCTCGGGCAGATAAAGCGGCCACGCAAAATTTGAGTAGCAACGGAAGACATTTGGGGGTGCCGGTATGCCATAAACCAGCATTCGTCGAACCTCGGATAATCGCGAAAAATGGATTAATGCTCGTTTAATGCTCGTTATTTGAGGCTGAATCGAATAGGTTAACTCCTGAAATGACCTCGGACGCGTGATTAAAAAACAGGGAGAAAATGTAACGAGGTCCTGCGACCTCCCGACACTCAAATTGAAGTGTATAATACACGGTTTTTGGGATTCAGGGTCCGGGACAAAATTCTTCGGAAATAACATAGAAAGTTCCTCGGGTCAGATAAAGCGGCCACGCAAAATTTGAGTAGCAACGGAAGACATTTGGGGGTACCGGTATGCCATAAACCAGAATTCATCGAACCTCGGATAATCGTGAAAAATGGATTAATGGTCGTTTAATGCTCGTTATTTGAGGCTGAATCGAATATATTAACTCCTGAAATGACCTCGAACGCGTGATTAAAAAACAGGGACAAAATGAAACAGGGGTCCGTGACGACCCCGAACGGCTCAAATTGAAGTGTATAATACACGGTTTTTCGGGATTCCAGGGTCCCAGAACAAAATTCTCCCGAAATCACATAGAAAGTTCCTCGGGTCAGATAAAGCGGCCACGCAAAATTTGAGTAGCAACGGAAGACATTTGGGGGTGCCGGTATGCCATAAACCAGCATTCGTCGAACCTCGGATAATCGCGAAAAATGGATTAATGCTCGTTATTTGAGGCTGAAACGAATAGGTTAACTCCTGAAATGACCTCGGACGCGTGATTAAAAAACAGGGAGAAAATGTAACAGGGTCCGGTACGACCTCCCGAACAGCTCAAATTGAAGTGTATAATACACGGTTTTTCGGGATTCCAGGGTCCCGGGACAAAATTCTTCGGAAATAACATAGAAAGTTCCTCGGGTCAGATAAAGCGGCCACGCAAAATTTGAGTAGCAACGGAAGACATTTGGGGGTGCCGGTATGCCATAAACCAGCATTCGTCGAACCTCGGATAAACGTGTAAAATGGATTAATGCTCGTTTAATGCTCGTTATTTGAGGCTGAATCGAATAGGTTAACTCCTGAAATGACCTCGGACGCGTGATTAAAAAACAGGGAGAAAATGTAACAGGGTCCGGTACGACCTCCCGAACAGCTCAAATTGAAGTGTATAATACACGGTTTTTCGGGATTCCAGGGTCCCGGAACAAAATTCTCCCGAAATCACATAGAAAGTTCCTCGGGTCAGATAAAGCGGCCACGCAAAATTTGAGTAGCAACGGAAGACATTTGGGGGTGCCGGTATGCCATAAACCAGCATTCGTCGAACCTCGGATAATCGCGAAAAATGGATTAATGCTCGTTATTTGAGGCTGAAACGAATAGGTTAACTCCGGAAATGACCTCGGACGCGTGATTAAAAAACAGGGAGAAAATGTAACGAGGTCCGTCGACCTCCCGAAACGGCTCAAATTGAAGTGTATAATACACGGTTTTTCGGGATTCCGGGGTCCGGGACAAAATTCTTTGAAATAACGTAGAAAGTTCCTCGGGTGAGATAAAGCGCCACGCAAAATTTGAGTAGCAACGGAAGACATTTGGGGGTGCCGGTATGCCATAAACCAGCATTCGTCGAACCTCGGATAATCGTGAAAAATGGATTAATGCTCGTTTAATGCTCGTTATTTGAGGCTGAATCGAATAGGTTAACTCCTGAAATGACCTCGGACGCGTGATTGAAAAACGGGGAGAAAATGTAACAGGGGTCCAAGTACGACCTCCCGAACGGCTCAAATTGAAGTGTATAATACACGGTTTTTGGGATTCGGGGTCCGGGACAAAATTCTTCGGAAATAACATAGAAAGTTCCTCGGGTCAGATAAAGCGGCCACACAAAATTTGAGTAGCAACGGAAGACATTTGGGGGTACCGGTATGCCATAAACCAGCATTCATCGAACCTCGGATAATCGTGAAAAATGGATTAATGGTCGTTTAATGCTCGTTATTTGAGGCTGAATCGAATATATTAACTCCTGAAATGACCTCGAACGCGTGATTAAAAAACAGGGACAAAATGAAACGGGGTCCGATACGACCTCCGAACGGCTCAAATTGAAGTGTATAATACACGGTTTTCGGGATTCGAGGGTCCCGGAACAAAATTCTCCGGAAACCACATAGAAAGTTCCTCGGGTCGGATAAAGCGGCCACGCAAAATTTGAGTAGCAACGGAAGACATTTGGGGGTGCGGTATGCCATAAACCAGCATTCGTCGAACCTCGGATAATCGCGAAAAATGGATTAATGCTCGTTATTTGAGGCTGAAACGAATAGGTTAACTCCTGAAATGACCTCGGACGCGTGATTAAAAAACAGGGAGAAAATGTAACAGGGTCCGGTACGACCTCCCGAACAGCTCAAATTGAAGTGTATAATACACGGTTTTCGGGATTCGGGGTCCCGGGACAAAATTCTTCGAAAATAACATAGAAAGTTCCTCGGGTCAGATAAAGCGGCCACGCAAAATTTGAGTAGCAACGGAAGACATTTGGGGGTGCCGGTATGCCATAAACCAGCATTCGTCGAACCTCGGATAAACGTGTAAAATGGATTAATGCTCGTTTAATGCTCGTTATTTGAGGCTGAATCGAATAGGTTAACTCCTGAAATGACCTCGGACGCGTGATTAAAAAACAGGGAGAAAATGTAACAGGTCCGATACGACCTCCCGAACGACTCAAATTGAAGTGTATAATACACGGTTTTCGGGATTCTAGGGTCCCGGAACAAAATTCTCATGAAATCACATAGAAAGTTCCTCGGGTCGGATAAAGCGGCCACGCAAAATTTGAGTAGCAACGGAAGACATTTGGGGGTGCCGGTATGCCATAAACCAGCATTCGTCGAACCTCGGATAATCGCGAAAAATGGATTAATGCTCGTTATTTGAGGCTGAAACGAATAGGTTAACTCCTGAAATGACCTCGGACGCGTGATTAAAAAACAGGGAGAAAATGTAACAGGGTCCGGTACGACCTCCCGAACAGCTCAAATTGAAGTGTATAATACACAGTTTTTCGGGATTCCAGGGTCCCGGGACAAAATTCTTCGGAAATAACGTAGAAAGTTCCTCGGGTCAGATAAAGCGGCCACGCAAAATTTGAGTAGCAACGGAAGACATTTGGGGGTGCCGGTATGCCATAAACCAGCATTCGTCGAACCTCGGATAAACGTGAAAAATGGATTAATGCTCGTTTAATGCTCGTTATTTGAGGCTGAATCGAATAGGTTAACTCCTGAAATGACCTCGGACGCGTGATTAAAAACGGGAGAAAATGTAACGGGGGTCCGAGTGCGACCTCCCGAAGCTCAAATTGAAGTGTATAATACACGGTTTTTGGGATTCAATGGTCCCGGAACAAAATTCTCCGAAATCACATAGAAAGTTCCTCGGGTCGGATAAAGCGGCCACGCAAAATTTGAGTAGCAACGGAAGACATTTGGGGGTGCGGTATGCCATAAACCAACATTCGTCGAACCTCGGATAATCGCGAAAAATGGATTAATGCTCGTTTAATGCTCGTTATTTGAGGTGAATCGAATTGTTAACTTCGAAATGACCTCGAACGCGTGATTAAAAAACAGGGACAAAATGAAACCGGGTCCGTCGACCTCGAACGGCTCAAAT
Source organism: Silene latifolia (assembly GCF_048544455.1). Classification (NCBI taxonomy): domain Eukaryota; kingdom Viridiplantae; phylum Streptophyta; class Magnoliopsida; order Caryophyllales; family Caryophyllaceae; genus Silene; species Silene latifolia. Next base: position 1,651,286 of record NC_133537.1, on the reverse strand, counting down.
TGAAGTGTATAATACACGGTTTTCGGGATTCGGGGTCCCGGAATAAAATTCTCGAAATCACATAGAAAGTTCCTCGGGTCGAGATAAAGCGGCCACGCAAAATTTGAGTAGCAACGGAAGACATTTGGGGGTACCGGTATGCCATAAACCAGAATTCATCGAACCTCGGATAATCGTGAAAAATGGATTAATGGTCGTTTAATGCTCGTTATTTGAGGCTGAATCGAATATATTAACTCCTGAAATGACCTCGAACGCGTGATTAAAAAACAGGGACAAAATGAAACAGGTCGACGACCTCCGAACGGCTCAAATTGAAGTGTATAATACACGGTTTTCGGGATTCCGGGGTCCCAGAACAAAATTCTCCGGAAATCACATAGAAAGTTCCTCGGGTCGGATAAAGCGGCCACGCAAAATTTGAGTAGCAACGGAAGACATTGGGGGGTGCTTAGGTATGCCATAAACCAAAGCATTCGTCGAACCTCGGATAATCGCGAAAAATGGATTAATGCTCGTTATTTGGTGAAACGAATAGGTTAACTCCTGAAATGACCTCGGACGCGTGATTAAAAAACAGGGAGAAAATGTAACGGGGTCGACGACCTCCCGAACAGCTCAAATTGAAGTGTATAATACACGGTTTTCGGGATTCGGGGTCCGGGACAAAATTCTTCGGAAATAACATAGAAAGTTCCTCGGGTCGAGGATAAAGCGCCACGCAAAATTTGAGTAGCAACGGAAGACATTTGGGGGTGCCGGTATGCCATAAACCGGCATTCGTCGAACCTCGGATAATCGTGTAAAATGGATTAATGCTCGTTTAATGCTCGTTATTTGAGGCTGAATCGAATAGGTTAACTCTGGAAATGACCTCGGACGCGTGATTAAAAACGGGAGAAAATGTAACAGGTCCGAGTACGACCTCCCGAAGCTCAAATTGAAGTGTATAATACACGGTTTTTCGGGATTCCGGGGTCCGGAACAAAATTCTCCGAAAATCACATAGAAAGTTCCTCGGGTCAGATAAAGCGGCCACGCAAAATTTGAGTAGCAACGGAAGACATTTGGGGGTGCAGGTATGCCATAAACCAGCATTCGTCGAACCTCGGATAATCGTGAAAAATGGATTAATGCTCGTTATTTGAGGTGAAACGAATAGGTTAACTCCGAAATGACCTCGGACGCGTGATTAAAAAACGGGGAAAATGTAACAGTGGTCACGACCTCCCGAAGCAGCTCAAATTGAAGTGTATAATACACGTTTTCGGGATTCGGGGTCCGGGACAAAATTCTTCGGAAATAACGTAGAAAGTTCCTCGGGTCGGATAAAGCGGCCACGCAAAATTTGAGTAGCAACGGAAGACATTTGGGGTGTCGGTATGCCATAAACCAACATTCGTCGAACCTCGGATAAACGTGAAAAATGGATTAATGCTCGTTCAATGCTCGTTATTTGAGGCTGAATCGAATAGGTTAACTCCTGAAATGACCTCGGACGCGTGATTAAAAACGGGAGAAAATGTAACGAGGTCCGGTCGACCTCGACGGCTCAAATTGAAGTGTATAATACACGGTTTTGGGATTCGGGGTCCGGGACAAAATTCTTCGGAAATAACATAGAAAGTTCCTCGGGTCGGATAAAGCGGCCACACAAAATTTGAGTAGCAACGGAAGACATTTGGGGGTGCCGGTATGCCATAAACCAACATTCATCGAACCTCGGATAATCGTGAAAAATGGATTAATGCTCGTTTAATGCTCGTTATTTGAGGTGAATCGAATATATTAACTCCTGAAATGACCTCGAACGCGTGATTAAAAAACAGGGACAAAATGAAACAAAGGTCCGATCGACCTCCCGAACAGCTCAAATTGAAGTGTATAATACACGGTTTTCGGGATTCGGGGTCCCGAACAAAATTCTCCCGAAATCACATAGAAAGTTCCTCGGGTGGATAAAGCGGCCCACGCAAAATTTGAGTAGCAACGGAAGACATTGGGGGTGCCGGTATGCCATAAACCAAAGATTCGTCGAACCTCGGATAATCGCGAAAAATGGATTAATGCTCGTTATTTGAGGCTGAAACGAATAGGTTAACTCCTGAAATGACCTCGGACGCGTGATTAAAAAACGGGGGGAGAAAATGTAACGGGGTCCGGTACGACCTCCCGAGCGGCTCAAATTGAAGTGTATAATACACGGTTTTCGGGATTCGGGTCCCGGGACAAAATTCTTCGAAAATAACATAGAAAGTTCCTCGGGTCAGATAAAGCGGCCACGCAAAATTTGAGTAGCAACGGAAGACATTTGGGGTGCCGGTATGCCATAAACCAACATTCGTCGAACCTCGGATAATCGTGTAAAATGGATTAATGCTCGTTTAATGCTCGTTATTTGAGGTCGAATCGAAGAGGTTAACTCTGAAATGACCTCGGACGCGTGATTAAAAAACGGGGAGAAAATGTAACAGGTCGTCGACCTCCGAACAGCTCAAATTGAAGTGTATAATACACGGTTTTCGGGATTCCGGGGTCCCGGAACAAAATTCTCCAGAAATCACATAGAAAGTTCCTCGGGTCGGATAAAGCGGCCACGCAAAATTTGAGTAGCAACGGAAGACATTTGGGGGTGCGGTATGCCATAAACCGACGATTCGTCGAACCTCGGATAATCGCGAAAAATGGATTAATGCTCGTTATTTGAGGTCGAAACGAATAGGTTAACTCGAAATGACCTCGGACGCGTGATTAAAAACAGGAGAAAATGTAACGGGGTCGTCGACCTCCCGAACAGCTCAAATTGAAGTGTATAATACACAGTTTTTCGGGATTCCAGGGTCCCGGGACAAAATTCTTCGGAAATAACGTAGAAAGTTCCTCGGGTCAGATAAAGCGGCCACGCAAAATTTGAGTAGCAACGGAAGACATTTGGGGGTGCCGGTATGCCATAAACCAGCATTCGTCGAACCTCGGATAATCGCGAAAAATGGATTAATGCTCGTTTAATGCTCGTTATTTGAGGTGAATCGAATAGGTTAACTCTGAAATGACCTCGGACGCGTGATTAAAAACAGGAGAAAATGTAACAGGTTAAGCACGACCTCCCGATGCAGCTCAAATTGAAGTGTATAATACACGGTTTTTCGGGATTCAATGGTCCCGGAACAAAATTCTCCAGAAATCACATAGAAAGTTCCTCGCGTCAGATAAAGCGGCCACGCAAAATTTGAGTAGCAACGGAAGACATTTGGGGGTGCCGGTATGCCATAAACCAGCATTCGTCGAACCTCGGATAATCGCGAAAAATGGATTAATGCTCGTTTAATGCTCGTTATTTGAGGCTGAATCGAATTGTTAACTTCTGAAATGACCTCGAACGCGTGATTAAAAAACAGGGACAAAATGAAACCGGTTAAAAGACGACCTCGAACGGCTCAAATTGAAGTGTATAATACACGGTTTTCGGGATTCCGGGGTCCCGGAACAAAATTCTCCAGAAATCACATAGAAAGTTCCTCGGGTCGATAAAGCGGCCACGCAAAATTTGAGTAGCAACGGAAGACATTTGGGGGTGCCGGTATGCCAGAAACCAGCATTCGTCGAACCTCGGATAATCGCGAAAAATGGATTAATGCTCGTTTAATGCTCGTTATTTGAGGCTGAATCGAATAGGTTAACTTCTGAAATGACCTCGAACGCGTGATTAAAAAGAGGACAAAATGAAACCGGGTCAGTCGACCTCCCGAACGGCTCAAATTGAACTGTATAATACACGGTTTTTCGGGATTCCAGGGTCCCGGAACAAAATTCTACAGAAATAACATAGAAAGTTCCTCGGGTCAGATAAAGCGGCCACGCAAAATTTGAGTAGTAACGTAAGACATTGGGGATGCCGGTATGCCATAAACCAGCATTCGTCGAACCTCGGATAATCGCGAAAAATGGATTAATGCTCGTTTAATGCTCGTTATTTGAGGCTGAATCGAATAGGTTAACTCTGAAATGACCTCGGACGCGTGATTAAAAATCGGGAGAAAATGTAACGGAGGTCCGTACGACCTCCCGAAACAACTCAAATTGAAGTATATAATACACGGTTTTCGGGATTCTAGGGTCCGGGACAAAATTCTTCGGAAATAACATAGAAAGTTCCTCGGGTGAGATAAAGCGGCCACGCAAAATTTGAGTAGCAACGGAAGACATTTGGGGGTGCCGGTATGCCATAAACGGCAAAGATTCGTCAAACCTCGGATAAACGTGAAAAATGGATTAATGCTCGTTTAATGCTCGTTATTTGAGGCTGAATCGAATAGGTTAACTCCTTAAATGACCTCGGACGCGTGATTAAAAAACAGGGAGAAAATGTAACGTGGTCCGTGCGACCTCCCGACAGCTCAAATTGAAGTGTATAATACACGGTTTTTCGGGATTCGGGTCCGGGACAAAATTCTTCGGAAATAACATAGAAAGTTCCTCGGGTCAGATAAAGCGGCCACGCAAAATTTGAGTAGCAACGGAAGACATTTGGGGTGCCGGTATGCCATAAACCAAAGATTCGTCGAACCTCGGATAAACGTGTAAAATGGATTAATGCTCGTTTAATGCTCGTTATTTGAGGCTGAATCGAATAGGTTAACTCGTGAAATGACCTCGGACGCGTGATTAAAAAAAAGGGAGAAAATGTGAGGGTCCGACGACCTCCCGAACGGCTCAAATTGAAGTGTATAATACACGGTTTCGGGATTCCGGGGTCCGGAAAAAATTCTCGTAAATCGCATAGAAAGTTCCTCGGGTCGAGATAAAGCGGCCACGCAAAATTTGAGTAGCAACGGAAGACATTTGGGGTGCCGGTATGCCATAAACCAACATTCGTCGAACCTCGGATAATCGTGAAAAATGGATTAATGCTCGTTATTTGAGGTAAACGAATAGGTTAACTCCTGAAATGACCTCGGACGCGTGATTAAAAACAGGAGAAAATGTAATGGGGTCACGACCTCCCGAACAGCTCAAATTGAAGTGTATAATACACGCTTTTTGGGATTCGGGGTCCGGGACAAAATTCTTCGGAAATAACGTAGAAAGTTCCTCGGGTCGATAAAGCGGCCACGCAAAATTTGAGTAGCAACGGAAGACATTTGGGGGTGCGGTATGCCATAAACCAAAGATTCGTCGAACCTCGGATAAACGTGAAAAATGGATTAATGCTCGTTTAATGCTCGTTATTTGAGGCTGAATCGAATAGGTTAACTCCTGAAATGACCTCGGACGCGTGATTAAAAAAGGGGAGAAAATGTAACAGGTCCGTCGACCTCCCGACGGCTCAAATTGAAGTGTATAATACACGGTTTTTCGGGATTCCATGGTCCCGGAACAAAATTCTCCGTAAATCACATAGAAAGTTCCTCGCGTCAGATAAAGCGGCCACGCAAAATTTGAGTAGCAACGGAAGACATTTGGGGGTGCGGTATGCCATAAACCAAAGATTCGTCGAACCTCGGATAATCGCGAAAAATGGATTAATGCTCGTTTAATGCTCGTTATTTGAGGCTGAATCGAATTGTTAACTTCTGAAATGACCTCGAACGCGTGATTAAAAAACAGGGACAAAATGAAACCGGGTCCGGTACGACCTCCCGAACGGCTCAAATTGAAGTGTATAATACACGGTTTTTCGGGATTCCAGGGTCCCGGAACAAAATTCTCCAGAAATCACATAGAAAGTTCCTCGGGTCAGATAAAGCGGCCACGCAAAATTTGAGTAGCAACGGAAGACATTTGGGGGTGCCGGTATGCCAGAAACCAGCATTCGTCGAACCTCGGATAATCGCGAAAAATGGATTAATGCTCGTTTAATGCTCGTTATTTGAGGCTGAATCGAATAGGTTAACTTCTGAAATGACCTCGAACGCGTGATTAAAAAAGAGGGACAAAATGAAACCGGGTCCGGTACGACCTCCCGAACGGCTCAAATTGAACTGTATAATACACGGTTTTTCGGGATTCCAGGGTCCGGAACAAAATTCTCTGAGAAATAACATAGAAAGTTCCTCGGGTCAGATAAAGCGGCCACGCAAAATTTGAGTAGTAACGTAAGACATTGGGGATGCCGGTATGCCATAAACCAGCATTCGTCGAACCTCGGATAATCGCGAAAAATGGATTAATGCTCGTTTAATGCTCGTTATTTGAGGCTGAATCAAATAGGTTAACTCCTGAAATGACCTCGGACGCGTGATTAAAAATCAGGGAGAAAATGTAACAGGGTCCGGTACGACCTCCCGAACAGCTCAAATTGAAGTATATAATACACGGTTTTTCGGGATTCTAGGGTCCCGGGACAAAATTCTTCGGAAATAACATAGAAAGTTCCTCGGGTCAGATAAAGCGGCCACGCAAAATTTGAGTAGCAACGGAAGACATTTGGGGGTGCCGGTATGCCATAAACCAGCATTCGTCAAACCTCGGATAAACGTGAAAAATGGATTAATGCTCGTTTAATGCTCGTTATTTGAGGCTGAATCGAATAGGTTAACTCCTTAAATGACCTCGGACGCGTGATTAAAAAACAGGGAGAAAATGTAACAGGGTCCGGTACGACCTCCCGAACAGCTCAAATTGAAGTGTATAATACACGGTTTTTGGGATTCCGGGGTCCGGGACAAAATTCTTCGGAAATAACATAGAAAGTTCCTCGGGTCAGATAAAGCGGCCACGCAAAATTTGAGTAGCAACGGAAGACATTTGGGGGTGCCGGTATGCCATAAACCAGCATTCGTCGAACCTCGGATAAACGTGTAAAATGGATTAATGCTCGTTTAATGCTCGTTATTTGAGGCTGAATCGAATAGGTTAACTCCTGAAATGACCTCGGACGCGTGATTAAAAAACAGGAGAAAATGTAACAGGTCCGTACGACCTCCCGAATACTCAAATTGAAGTGTATAATACACGGTTTTTCGGGATTCGGGGTCCCGGAACAAAATTCTCCGGAAATCGCATAGAAAGTTCCTCGGGTCAGATAAAGCGCCACGCAAAATTTGAGTAGCAACGGAAGACATTTGGGGGTGCCGGTATGCCATAAACCAAAATTCGTCGAACCTCGGATAATCGTGAAAAATGTATTAATGCTCGTTATTTGAGGTCAAACGAATAGGTTAACTCCGAAATGACCTCGGACGCGTGATTAAAAACAGGAGAAAATGTAACAGGTCCGTCGACCTCCCGACAGCTCAAATTGAAGTGTATAATACACAGTTTTTCGGGATTCCAGGGTCCCGGGACAAAATTCTTCGGAAATAACGTAGAAAGTTCCTCGGGTCAGATAAAGCGGCCACGCAAAATTTGAGTAGCAACGGAAGACATTTGGGGGTGCCGGTATGCCATAAACCAGCATTCGTCGAACCTCGGATAAACGTGAAAAATGGATTAATGCTCGTTTAATGCTCGTTATTTGAGGCTGAATCGAATAGGTTAACTCCTGAAATGACCTCGGACGCGTGATTAAAAAACAGGGAGAAAATGTAACAGGGTCCGGTACGACCTCCCGAACAGCTCAAATTGAAGTGTATAATACACGGTTTTTCGGGATTCAATGGTCCCGGAACAAAATTCTCCAGAAATCACATAGAAAGTTCCTCGCGTCAGATAAAGCGGCCACGCAAAATTTGAGTAGCAACGGAAGACATTTGGGGGTGCCGGTATGCCATAAACCAGCATTCGTCGAACCTCGGATAATCGCGAAAAATGGATTAATGCTCGTTTAATGCTCGTTATTTGAGGCTGAATCGAATTGTTAACTTCTGAAATGACCTCGAACGCGTGATTAAAAAACAGGGACAAAATGAAACCGGGTCCGGTACGACCTCCCGAACGGCTCAAATTGAAGTGTATAATACACGGTTTTTCGGGATTCCAGGGTCCCGGAACAAAATTCTCCAGAAATCACATAGAAAGTTCCTCGGGTCAGATAAAGCGGCCACGCAAAATTTGAGTAGCAACGGAAGACATTTGGGGGTGCCGGTATGCCAGAAACCAGCATTCGTCGAACCTCGGATAATCGCAAAAAATGGATTAATGCTCGTTTAATGCTCGTTATTTGAGGCTGAATCGAATAGGTTAACTTACGAAATGACCTCGAACGCGTGATTAAAAAGAGGGACAAAATGAAACCGGTCGTGCGACCTCCCGAACGGCTCAAATTGAAGTGTATAATACACGGTTTTGGGATTCGGGTCCCGGAACAAAATTCTACGAAATAACATAGAAAGTTCCTCGGGTCGATAAAGCGGCCACGCAAAATTTGAGTAGTAACGTAAGACATTGGGGATGCCGGTATGCCATAAACCAAAGATTCGTCGAACCTCGGATAATCGCGAAAAATGGATTAATGCTCGTTTAATGCTCGTTATTTGAGGCTGAATCAAATAGGTTAACTCCTGAAATGACCTCGGACGCGTGATTAAAAATCAGGGAGAAAATGTAACAGGGTCCGGTACGACCTCCCGAATGCTCAAATTGAAGTATATAATACACGGTTTCGGGATTCTAGGGTCCGGGACAAAATTCTTCGGAAATAACATAGAAAGTTCCTCGGGTCAGATAAAGCGGCCACGCAAAATTTGAGTAGCAACGGAAGACATTTGGGGTGCGGTATGCCATAAACCAGCATTCGTCAAACCTCGGATAAACGTGAAAAATGGATTAATGCTCGTTTAATGCTCGTTATTTGAGGCTGAATCGAATAGGTTAACTCCTTAAATGACCTCGGACGCGTGATTAAAAACAGGAGAAAATGTAACAGGGTCCGCACGACCTCCCGAACTCAAATTGAAGTGTATAATACACGGGTTTTTGGGATTCCGGGTCCGGGACAAAATTCTTCGGAAATAACATAGAAAGTTCCTCGGGTCAGATAATGCGACCACGCAAAATTTGAGTAGCAACGGAAGACATTTGGGGGTACCGGTATGCCATAAACCAGCATTCATCTAACCTCGGATAATCGTGAAAAATGGATTAATGCTCGTTTAATGCTCGTTATTTGAGGCTGAATCGAATAGGTTAACTCCGAAATGACCTTGAACGCGTGATTAAAAACAGGGGAAAAAATGAAACAGGGTCGGCACGACCTCCCGAACGGCTCAAATTGAAGTGTATAATACACGGTTTTGGGATTCGGGGTCCGGAACAAAATTCTCCGAAATCACATAGAAATTTCCTCGGGCCAGATAAAGCGGCCACGCAAAATTTGAGTAGCAACGGAAGACTTTTGGGGGTGCCGGTATGCCATAAACCAGCATTCGTCGAACCTCGGATAATCGCGAAAAATGGATTAATGCTCGTTTAATGCTCGTTATTTGAGACTGAATCGAATAGGTTAACTCCTGAAATGACCTCGAACGCGTGATTAAAAAACAGGGAGAAAATGTAACAGGGTCCGGTACGACCTCCCGAACAGCTCAAATTGAAGTGTATAATACACGGTTTTTTGGGATTCTAGGGTCCCGGGACAAAATTCTTCGGAAATAACATAGAAAGTTCCTCGGGTCAGATAAAGCGGCCACGCAAAATTTGAGTAGCAACGGAAGACATTTGGGGGTACCGGTATGCCATAAACCAGCATTCATCGAACCTCGGATAATCGTTAAAAATGGATTAATGGTCGTTTAATGCTCGTTATTTGAGGCTGAATCGAATATATTAACTCCTGAAATGACCTCAAACGCGTGATTAAAAACAGGACAAAATGAAACAGGTCCGTCGACCTCCCGAACGGCTCAAATTGAAGTGTATAATACACGGTTTTTCGGGATTCGGGGTCCCGAAACAAAATTCTCCGGAAATCACATAGAAAGTTCCTCGGGTCGGATAAAGCGGCCACGCAAAATTTGAGTAGCAACGGAAGACATTTGGGGGTGCCGGTATGCCATAAACCAAAATTCGTCGAACCTCGGATAATCGCGAAAAATGGATTAATGCTTGTTTAATGCTCGTTATTTGAGGCTGAATCGAATTGGTTAACTCCTGAAATGACCTCGGACGCGTGATTAAAAAAACAGGAGAAAATGTAACAGGTCGATCGACCTCCCGAACGGCTCAAATTGAAGTGTATAATACACGGTTTTCGGGATTCGAGGGTCCCGGGACAAAATTCTTCGGAAATAACATAGAAAGTTCCTCGGGTCAGATAAAGCGGCCACGCAAAATTTGAGTAGCAACGGAAGACATTTGGGGCTGCCAGTATGCCATAAACCAGCATTCATCGAACTTCGGATAATAGTGAAAATTGGATTAATGCTCGTTTAATGCTCGTTATTTGAGGCTGAATCGAATTGATTAACTCCTGAAATGACCTCGAACGCGTGATTAAAAAACAGGGACAAAATGAAACAGGGCCCGGTACGACCTCCCGAACGGCTCAAATTGAAGTGTATAATACACGGTTTTTCGGGATTCCAGGGTCCCGGAACAAAATTCTCCAGAAATCACATAGAAAGTTCCTCGGGTCAGATAAAGCGGCCACGCAAAATTTGAGTAGCAACGGAAGACATTTGGGGGTGCCGGTATGCCATAAACCAGCATTCGTCGAACCTCGGATAATCCCGAAAAATGGATTAATGCTCGTTTAATGCTCGTTATTTGAGGCTGAATCGAATAGGTTTACTCCTGAAATGACCTCGAACGCGTGATTAAAAAACAGGGACAAAATGAAACCGGGTCCGGTACGACCTTCCGAACGGCTCAAATTGAAGTGTATAATACACGGTTTTTCGGGATTCCAGGGTCCCGGAACAAAATTCTCCAGAAATCACATAGAAAGTTCCTCGGGTCAGATAAAGCGACCACGCAAAATTTGAGTAACAACGTAAGACATTTGGGGATGCCGGTATGCCATAAACTAGCATTCGTCGAACCTCGGATAATCGCGAAAAATGGATTAATGCTCGTTTAATGCTCGTTATTTGAGGCTGAATCAAATAGGTTAACTCCTGAAATGACCTCGGACGCGTGATTAAAAAACAAGGAGAAAGTGTAACAGGGTCCGGTACGACCTCCCGAACGGCTCAAATTGAAGTGTATAGTAAACGGTTTTTCGGGATTCCAGGGTCCCGGAAAAAAATTCTCCGGAAATCACATAGAATGTTCCTCGGGTCAGATAAAGCGGCCACACAAAATTTGAGTAGAAACAAAAGACATTTGGGGGTGCCGGTATGCCATAAACCAGCATTCGTCGAACCTCGGATAATCGCGAAAAATGGATTAATGCTCGTTTAATGCTCGTTATTTGAGGCTGAATCGAATAGGTTAACTCCTGAAATGACCTTGAACGCGTGATTAAAAAACAGGGACAAAATGAAACAGGGTCCGGTACGACCTCCCGAACGGCTCAAATTGAAGTGTATAATACACGGTTTTTCGGGATTCCAGGGTCCCGGAACAAAATTCTCCCGAAATCACATAGAAATTTCCTCGGGCCAGATAAAGCGGCCACGCAAAATTTGAGTAGCAACGGAAGACATTTGGGGGTGCCGGTATGTCATAAACCAGCATTCGTCGAACCTCGGATAATCACGAAAAATGGATTAATGCTCGTTTAATGCTCGTTATTTGAGGCTGAATCAAAAAGGTTAACTCCTAAAATGACCTCGGAAGCGTGATTAAAAACGGGAGAAAATGTAACAGGTCCGTCGACCTCCCGAGCGCAGCTCAAATTGAAGTGTATAATACACGGTTTTTCGGGATTCCAGGGTCCCGGGACAAAATTCTTCGGAAATAACATAGAAAGTTCCTCGGGTCAGATAAAACGGCCACGCAAAATTTGAGTAGCAACGGAAGACATTTGGGGTTGCCAGTATGCCATAAACCAGCATTCGTCGAACCTCGGATAATAGTGAAAAATGGATTAATGCTCGTTTAGTGCTCGTTATTTGAGGCTGAATCAAATAGATTAACTCCAGAAATGACCTCGGACGCGTGATTAAAAAACAGGGAGAAAATGTAATAGGGTCCGCACGACCTCCGTCACGGCTCAAATTGAAGTGTATATAATACAAGGTTTTTCGGGATTCGGGGTCCTCGGACAAAATTCTTCCGAAGTCACATAGAAAGTTCCTCGGGTCAGATAAAGTGGTCACGCAAAATTTGAGTTGCAACGGAAGACATTTGAGGTTGCCGCCGGTATGCCATAAACCAGCATTCGTCGAATCTTGGATAATCGTGAAAAATTGGTTGATGTTCGTTTAAACTCGTTATTTGAGGCTGAATCGAATAGCTTAACTCCAGAAATGACCTCGGACGCGTGATTGAAAACCGGGAGAAAAAGTAACTGGGTCCGGTACGACCTCCCGAACGGCTCAAATTGAAGTGTATAGTACACGGTTTTTCGGGATTCCAGGGTCCCGGAAAAAAATTATCCGGAAATCACATAGAAAGTTCCTCGGGTCAGATAAAGCGGCCACGCAAAATTTGAGTAGCAACGGAAGACATTTGGGGGTGCCGGTATGCCATAAACCAGCATTCGTCGAACCTCGGATAATCGCGAAAAATGGATTAATGCTCGTTTAATGCTCGTTATTTGAGGCTGAATCGAATAGGTTAACTCCTGAAATGACCTTGGACGCGTGATTAAATACGGGGACAAAATGAAACAGGGTCCGTCGACCTCCCGAACAGCTCAAATTTAAGTGTATAATACACGGTTTTTGGGATTCGGGGTCCCGGGACAAAATTCTTCGGAAATAACATAGAAAGTTCCTCGGGTCAGATAAAGCGCCACGCAAAATTTGAGTAGCAACGGAAGACATTTGGGGGTACCGGTATGCCATAAACCAAAGATTCATCGAACCTCGAATAATCGTGAAAAATGGATTAATGCTCGTTTAATGCTCGTTATTTGAGGCTGAATCGAATATATTAACTCCTGAAATGACCTCGAACGCGTGATTAAAAAACAGGGACAAAATGAAACAGGGTCCGGTACGACCTCCCGAACGGCTCAAATTGAAGTGTATAATACACGGTTTTTCGGGATTCCAGGGTCCCGGAACAAAATTCTCCAGAAATCACATAGAAAGTTCCTCGGGTCAGATAAAGCGGCCACGCAAAATTTGAGTAGCAACGGAAGACATTTGGGGGTGCCGGTATGCCATAAACCAGCATTCGCCGAACCTCGGATAATCGCGAAAAATGGATTAATGCTCGTTTAATGCTCGTTATATGAGGCTGAATCGAATAGGTTAACTCCTGAAATGACCTTGGACGCGTGATTAAATACAGGGACAAAATGAAACAGGGTCCGGTACGACCTCCCGAACGGCTCAAATTTAAGTGTATAATACACGGTTTTTTGGGATTCCACGGTCCCGGGACAAAATTCTTCGGAAATAACATAGAAAGTTCCTCGGGTCAGATAAAGCGGCCACGCAAAATTTGAGTAGCAACGGAAGACATTTGGGGGTACCGGTATGCCATAAACCAGCATTCATCGAACCTCGGATAATCGTGAAAAATGGATTAATGCTCGTTTAATGCTCGTTATTTGAGGCTGAATCGAATAGGTTAACTCCTGAAATGACCTCGGACGCGTGATTAAAAAACAGGGAGAAAATGTAACAGGTCCGCACGACCTCCAACAGACTTAAATTGAAGTGTATAATACACGGTTTTGGGATTCCGGGACCAGGACAAAATTCTTCGGAAATAACATAGAAAGTTCCTCGGGTCAGATAAAGCGGCCACGCAAAATTTGAGTAGCAACGGAAGACATTTGGGGCTGCCAGTATGCCATAAACCAGCATTCATCGAACTTCGGATAATAGTGAAAATTGGATTAATGCTCGTTTAATGCTCGTTATTTGAGGCTGAATCGAATTGATTAACTCCTGAAATGACCTCGAACGCGTGATTAAAAAACAGGGACAAAATGAAACAGGGCCGATACGACCTCCCGAACGGCTCAAATTGAAGTGTATAATACACGGTTTTCGGGATTCCGGGGTCCGGAACAAAATTTCTCAGAAATCAAATAGAAAGTTCCTCGGGTCGAGATAAAGCGGCCACGCAAAATTTGAGTAGCAACGGAAGACATTCGGGGGTGCCGGTATGCCATAAACCGATTCATTCGTCGAACCTCGGATAATCGCGAAAAATGGATTAATGCTCGTTATTTGAGGCTGAATCGAATAGGTTTACTCCTGAAATGACCTCGAACGCGTGATTAAAAAATAGGGACAAAATGAAACCGGGTCAGGTACGACCTCCCGAACGGCTCAAATTGAAGTGTATAATACACGGTTTTTCGGGATTCCAGGGTCCCGGAACAAAATTCTCCAGAAATCACATAGAAAGTTCCTCGGGTCAAATAAAGCGGCCACGCAAAATTTGAGTAACAACGTAAGACATTTGGGGATGCCGGTATGCCATAAACTAGCATTCGTCGAACCTCGGATAATCGCGAAAAATGGATTAATGCTCGTTTAATGCTCGTTATTTGAGGCTGAATCGAATAGGTTAACTCCTGAAATGACCTCGGACGCGTGATTGAAAAAACGGGAGAAAATGTAACAGGTCCGCACGACCTCCGAAAAGCTCAAATTGAAGTGTATAATACACGATTTTCGGGATTCTAGGATCCCGGGACAAAATTCTTCGGAAATAACATAGAAAGTTCCTCGGGTCAGATAAAGCGGCCACGCAAAATTTGAGTAGCAACGGAAGAAATTTGGGGGTGCCGGTATGCCATAAACCAGCATTCGTCGAACCTCGGATAATCGCGAAAAATGGATTAATGCTCGTTTAATGCTCGTTATTTGAGGCTGAATCGAATAGGTTAACTCCTGAAATGACCTTGAACGCGTGATTAAAAAACAGTGACAAAATGAAACAGGGTCCGGTACGACCTCCCGAACGGCTCAAATTGAAGTGTATAATACACGGTTTTTCGGGATTCCAGGGTCCCGGAACAAAATTCTCCCGAAATCACATAGAAATTTCCTCGGGCCAGATAAAGCGGCCACGCAAAATTTGAGTAGCAACGTAAGACATTTGGGGATGCCGGTATGCCATAAACTAGCATTCGTCGAACCTCGGATAATCGCGAAAAATGGATTAATGCTCGTTTAATGCTCGTTATTTGAGGCTGAATCAAATAGGTTAACTCCTAAAATGACCTCGGACGCGTGATTAAAAAACAGGGAGAAAATGTAACAGGGTCCGGTACGACCTCCCGAAAAGCTCAAATTGAAGTGTATAATACACGATTTTCGGGATTCTAGGATCCCGGGACAAAATTCTTCGGAAATAACATAGAAAGTTCCTCGGGTCAGATAAAGCGGCCACGCAAAATTTGAGTAGCAACGGAAGAAATTTGGGGGTGCCGGTATGCCATAAACCAGCATTCGTCGAACCTCGGATAATCGCGAAAAATGGATTAATGCTCGTTTAATGCTCGTTATTTGAGGCTGAATCGAATAGGTTAACTCTTGAAATGACCTTGAACGCGTGATTAAAAAAAAGTGACAAAATGAAACAGGGTCCGTACGACCTCCCGAGCAGCTCAAATTGAAGTGTATAATACACGGTTTTTCGGGATTCCAGGGTCCGGAACAAAATTCTCCGGAAATCACATAGAAATTTCCTCGGGCGGATAAAGCGGCCACGCAAAATTTGAGTAGCAACGGAAGACATTTGGGGGTGCGGTATGCCATAAACCAAAGACTCGTCGAACCTCGGATAATCACGAAAAATGGATTAATGCTCGTTTAATGCTCGTTATTTGAGGCTGAATCAAAAAGGTTAACTCCTAAAATGACCTCGGACGCGTGATTAAAAACAGGAGAAAATGTAACAGGTCCGTACGACCTCCCTTAACAGCTCAAATTGAAGTGTATAATACACGGTTTTCGGGATTCAGGGTCCCGGGACAAAATTCTTCGGAAATAACATAGAAAGTACCTCGGGTCGGATAAAACGCCACGCAAAATTTGAGTAGCAACGGAAGACATTTGGGGTTGCCAGTATGCCATAAACCACCGATCGTCGAACCTCGGATAATAGTGAAAAATGGATTAATGCTCGTTTAGTGCTCGTTATTTGAGGCTGAATCGAATAGATTAACTCGTAAATGACCTCGGACGCGTGATTAAAAAACGGGGAGAAAATGTAATAGGGTCCGCACGACCTCCCGTACGGCTCAAATTGAAGTGTATATAATACAAGGTTTTTCGGGATTCCATGGTCCTCGGACAAAATTCTTCCGAAGTCACATAGAAAGTTCTCGGGTCGATAAAGCGGTCACGCAAAATTTGAGTTGCAACGGAAGACATTTGAGGTTCTTAGGTATGCCATAAACCAAAGCATTCGTCGAATCTTGGATAATCGTGAAAAATGGATTGATGTTCGTTTAAACTCGTTATTTGAGGCTGAATCGAATAGCTTAACTCCAGAAATGACCTCGGACGCGTGATTGAAAACCGGGAAAAAAAAAATGGTCCAGGTCACGACCTCCGAACGGCTCAAATTGAAGTGTATAGTACGGTTTTCGGGATTCAGGGTCCCGGAAAAAATTCTCCGGAAATCACATAGAAAGTTCCTCGGGTCAGATAAAGCGGCCACGCAAAATTTGAGTAGCAACGGAAGACATTTGGGGTGTCGGTATGCCATAAACCAAAGATTCGTCGAACCTCGGATAATCGCGAAAAATGGATTAATGCTCGTTTAATGCTCGTTATTTGAGGTTGAATCGAATAGGTTAACTCCTGAAATGACCTTGGACGCGTGATTAAAAAACAGGGACAAAATGAAACAGGTCCGCACGACCTCCCGAACGGCTCAAATCGAAGTGTATAATACACGGTTTTCGGGATTCCAGGGTCCCGAACAAAATTCTCCCGAAATCACATAGAAATTTCCTTGGGCGGATAAAGCGGCCACGCAAAATTTGAGTAGCAACGGAAGACATTTGGGGTGCGGGTATGCCATAAACCAAAGACTCGTCGAACCTCGGATAATCACGAAAAATGGATTAATGCTCGTTTAATGCTCGTTATTTGAGGCTGAATCAAAAAGGTTAACTCCTAAAATGACCTCGGACGCGTGATTAAAAAACAGGGAGAAAATGTAACAGGGTCCGGTACGACCTCCCGAACTGCTCAAATTGAAGTGTATAATACACGGTTTTCGGGATTCCGGGTCCCGGAACAAAATTCTTCGGAAATAACATAGAAAGTTCCTCGGGTCAGATAAAACGGCCACGCAAAATTTGAGTAGCAACGGAAGACATTTGGGGTTGCCGGTATGCCATAAACCAATGATCGTCGAACCTCGGATAATAGTGAAAAATGGATTAATGCTCGTTTATGCTCGTTATTTGAGGCTGAATCGAATAGATTAACTCCAAAAATGACCTCGGACGCGTGATTAAAAACAGGAGAAAATGTAATAGGGTCCGGTACGACCTCCCGTACGGCTCAAATTGAAGTATATATAATACAAGGTTTTTCGGGATTCCATGGTCCTCGGACAAAATTCTTCCGAAGTCACATAGAAAGTTCCTCGGGTCAGATAAAGCGGTCACGCAAAATTTGAGTTGCAACGGAAGACATTTGAGGTTGCCGGTATGCCATAAACCAGATTCGTCGAATCTTGGATAATCGTGAAAAATGGATTGATGTTCGTTTAAACTCGTTATTTGAGGCTGAATCGAATAGCTTAACTCGTAAATGACCTCGGACGCGTGATTGAAAACCGGGAGAAAAAAATGGGGGTCGTCACGACCTCCGAACGGCTCAAATTGAAGTGTATAGTACACGGTTTTTCGGGATTCAGGGTCCCGGAAAAATTCTCGGAAATCACATAGAAAGTTCCTCGGGTGAGATAAAGCGGCCACGCAAAATTTGAGTAGCAACGGAAGACATTTGGGGTGCTGGTATGCCATAAACCAAAGATTCGTCGAACCTCGGATAATCGCGAAAAATGGATTAATGCTCGTTTAATGCTCGTTATTTGAGGTTGAATCGAATAGGTTAACTCTTGAAATGACCTTGAACGCGTGATTAAAAAACGGGGACAAAATGAAACAGGGTCCAGACGACCTCCCGAACGGCTCAAACTGAAGTGTATAATACACGGTTTTTCGGGATTCGTGGTCCCGAACAAAATTCTCCCGAAATCACATAGAAATTTCCTCGGGCGGATAAAGCGGCCACGCAAAATTTGAGTAGCAACGGAAGACATTTGGGGGTGGCGGTATGCCATAAAACCAAAGATTCGTCGAACCTCGGATAATCGCGAAAAATGGATTAATGCTCGTTTAATGCTCGTTATTTGAGGTTGAATCGAATAGGTTAACTCCTGAAATGACCTCGGACGCGATTAAAAAACAGGAGAAAATGTAAGGTGGTCCGTCGACCTCCGAACAGCTCAAATTGAAGTGTATAATACACGGTTTTTGGGATTCGGGGTCCCGGACAAAATTCTTCGGAAATAACATAGAAAGTTCCTCGGGTCAGATAAAGCGGCCACGCAAAATTTGAGTAGCAACGGAAGACATTTGGGGGTACCGGTATGCCATAAACCAGCATTCATCGAACCTCGGATAATCGTGAAAAATGGATTAATGGTCGTTTAATGCTCGTTATTTGAGGCTGAATCGAATATATTAACTCCTGAAATGACCTCGAACGCGTGATTAAAAAACAGGGACAAAATGAAACAGGTCCGATCGACCTCCTCCCGAACGGCTCAAATTGAAGTGTATAATACACGGTTTTTCGGGATTCCAGGGTCCCGGAACAAAATTCTCCCGAAATCACATAGAAAGTTCCTCGGGTCAGATAAAGCGGCCACGCAAAATTTGAGTAGCAACGGAAGACATTTGGGGGTGCCGGTATGCCATAAACCAGCATTCGTCGAACCTCGGATAATCGCGAAAAATGGATTAATGCTCGTTATTTGAGGCTGAATCGAATAGGTTAACTCCTGAAATGACCTCGGACGCGTGATTAAAAAACAGGGAGAAAATGTAACAGGGTCCGGTACGACCTCCCGAACAGCTCAAATTGAAGTGTATAATACACGGTTTTTCGGGATTCCAGGGTCCCGGGACAAAATTCTTCGGAAATAACATAGAAAGTTCCTCGGGTCAGATAAAGCGGCCACGCAAAATTTGAGTAGCAACGGAAGACATTTGGGGCTGCCAGTATGCCATAAACCAGCATTCATCGAACTTCGGATAATAGTGAAAATTGGATTAATGCTCGTTTAATGCTCGTTTTTTGAGGCTGAATCGAATTGATTAACTCCTGAAATGACCTCGAACGCGTGATTAAAAAACAGGGATAAAATGAAACAGGGTCCGGTACGACCTCCCGAACGGCTCAAATTGAAGTGTATAATACACGGTTTTTCGGGATTCCAGGGTCCTGGAAAAAAATTCTCCAGAAATCACATAGAAAGTTACTCGGGTCAGATAAAGCGGCCACGCAAAATTTGAGTAGCAACGGAAGACATTTGGGGGTGCCGGTATGCCATAAACCAGCATTCGTCGAACCTCGGATAATCGCGAAAAATGGATTAATGCTCGTTATTTGAGGCTGAATCGAATAGGTTTACTCCTGAAATGACCTCGAACGCGTGATTAAAAAATAGGGACAAAATGAAACCGGGTCAGGTACGACCTCCCGAACGGCTCAAATTGAAGTGTATAATACACGGTTTTTCGGGATTCCAGGGTCCCGGAACAAAATTCTCCAGAAATCACATAGAAAGTTCCTCGGGTCAGATAAAGCGGCCACGCAAAATTTGAGTAACAACGTAAGACATTTGGGGATGCCGGTATGCCATAAACTAGCATTCGTCGAACCTCGGATAATCGCGAAAAATGGATTAATGCTCGTTTAATGCTCGTTATTTGAGGCTGAATCAAATAGGTTAACTCCAGAAATGACCTCGGACGCGTGATTAAAAAACAGGGAGAAAATGTAACAAGGTCCGGTACGACCTCCCGAAAAGCTCAAATTGAAGTGTATAATACACGATTTTCGGGATTCTAGGATCCCGGGACAAAATTCTTCGGAAATAACATAGAAAGTTCCTCGGGTCAGATAAAGCGGCCACGCAAAATTTGAGTAGCAACGGAAGACATTTGGGGTTGCCGAGTATGCCATAAAAAAAGACATTCGTCGAACCTCGGATAATAGTGAAAAATGGATTAATGCTCGTTTAGTGCTCGTTATTTGAGGCTGAATCGAATAGATTAACTCCAGAAATGACCTCGGACGCGTGATTAAAAACGAGGAGAAAATGTAATAGGGTCCGGCACGACCTCCCGTACGGCTCAAATTGAAGTGTATATAATACAAGGTTTTTCGGGATTCGGGGTCCTCGGACAAAATTCTTCGAAGTCACATAGAAAGTTCCTCGGTCGAGATAAAGCGGTCACGCAAAATTTGAGTTGCAACGGAAGACATTTGAGGTTGGCGGTATGCCATAAACCAAAGATTCGTCGAATCTTGGATAATCGTGAAAAATGGATTGATGTTCGTTTAAACTCGTTATTTGAGGTGAATCGAATATAGCTTAACTCGAAATGACCTCGGACGCGTGATTCAAAACCGGGAGAAAAGTAATCGGGTCCGATGCGACCTCCCGAGCGGCTCAAATTGAAGTGTATAGTACGGTTTTCGGGATTCCGGGTCCCGGAAAAAATTCTCCGGAAATCACATATAAAGTTCCTCGGGTCAGATAAAGCGGCCACGCAAAATTTGAGTAGCAACGGAAGACATTTGGGGGTGCCGGTATGCCATAAACCAGCATTCGTCGAACCTCGGATAATCGCGAAAAATGGATTAATGCTCGTTTAATGCTCGTTATTTGAGGCTGAATCGAATAGGTTAACTCCTGAAATGACCTTGAACGCGTGATTAAAAAACAGGGACAAAATGAAACAGGGTCCGGTACGACCTCCCGAACGGCTCAAATTGAAGTGTATAATACACGGTTTTTCGGGATTCCAGGGTCCCGGAACAAAATTCTCCCGAAATCACATAGAAATTTCCTCGGGCCAGATAAAGCGGCCACGCAAAATTTGAGTAGCAACGGAAGACATTTGGGGGTGCCGGTATGCCATAAACCAGCACTCGTCGAACCTCGGATAATCACGAAAAATGGATTAATGCTCGTTTAATGCTCGTTATTTGAGGCTGAATCAAAAAGGTTAACTCCTAAAATGACCTCGGACGCGTGATTAAAAACAGGAGAAAAAAACAGGTCGGTCACGACCTCCCGAACAGCTCAAATTGAAGTGTATAATACACGGTTTTTCGGGATTCCAGGGTCCCGGGACAAAAATTTTCGGAAATAACATAGAAAGTTCCTCGGGTCAGATAAAACGGCCACGCAAAATTTGAGTAGCAACGGAAGACATTTGGGGTTGCCAGTATGCCATAAACCAGCATTCGTCGAACCTCGGATAATAGTGAAAAATGGATTAATGCTCGTTTAGTGCTCGTTATTTGAGGCTGAATCGAATAGATTAACTCCAGAAATGACCTCGGACGCGTGATTAAAAACGGGGAGAAAATGTAATAGGGTCAAGCACGACCTCCCGTACGGCTCAAATTGAAGTGTATATAATACAAGGTTTTTCGGGATTCCAGGGTCCTCGGACAAAATTCTTCCGAAGTCACATAGAAAGTTCCTCGGGTCAGATAAAGCGGTCACGCAAAATTTGAGTTGCAACGGAAGACATTTGAGGTTGCCGGTATGCCATAAACCAGCATTCGTCGAATCTTGGATAACCGTGAAAAATGGATTGATGTTTGTTTAAACTCGTTATTTGAGGCTGAATCGAATAGCTTAACTCCAGAAATGACCTCGGACGCGTGATTGAAAACCGGGAGAAAAAGTAACTGGGTCCGGTACGACCTCCCGAACGGCTCAAATTGAAGTGTATAGTACACGGTTTTTCGGGATTCGGTCCCGGAAAAATTCTCCGAAATCACATAGAAAGTTCCTCGGGTCGATAAAGCGGCCACGCAAAATTTGAGTAGCAACGGAAGACATTTGGGGATGCTGGTATGCCATAAACTAGCATTCGTCGAACCTCGGATAATCGCGAAAAATGGATTAATGCTCGTTTAATGCTCGTTATTTGAGGTGAATCGAATAGGTTAACTCTGAAATGACCACGGACGCGTGATTAAAAAACAGGAGAAAATGTAACAAGGTCCTGCACGACCTCGAAAAGCTCAAATTGAAGTGTATAATACACGATTTTCGGGATTCTAGGATCCCGGGACAAAATTCTTCGGAAATAACATAGAAAGTTCCTCGGGTCAGATAAAGCGGCCACGCAAAATTTGAGTAGCAACGGAAGACATTTGGGGTTGCCAGTATGCCATAAACCAGCATTCGTCGAACCTCGGATAATAGTGAAAAATGGATTAATGCTCGTTTAGTGCTCGTTATTTGAGGCTGAATCGAATAGATTAACTCCAGAAATGACCTCGGACGCGTGATTAAAAAACAGGGAGAAAATGTAATAGGGTCCGGCACGACCTCCCGTACGGCTCAAATTGAAGTGTATATAATACAAGGTTTTTCGGGATTCCAGGATCCTCGGACAAAATTCTTCCGAAGTCACATAGAAAGTTCCTCGGGTCAGATAAAGCGGTCACGCAAAATTTGAGTTGCAACGGAAGACATTTGAGGTTGCCGGTATGCCATAAACCAGCATTCGTCGAATCTTGGATAATCGTGAAAAATGGATTGATGTTCGTTTAAACTCGTTATTTGAGGCTGAATCGAATAGCTTAACTCCAGAAATGACCTCGGACGCGTGATTGAAAACCGGGAGAAAAAGTAACTGGGTCCGGTACGACCTCCCGAACGGCTCAAATTGAAGTGTATAGTACACGGTTTTTCGGGATTCCAGGGTCCCGGAAAAAATTCTCCGGAAATCACATAGAAAGTTCCTCGGGTCAGATAAAGCGGCCACGCAAAATTTGAGTAGCAACGGAAGACATTTGGGGGTGCCGGTATGCCATAAACCAGCATTCGTCGAACCTCGGATAATCGCGAAAAATGGATTAATGCTCGTTTAATGCTCGTTATTTGAGGCTGAATCGAATAGGTTAACTCCTGAAATGACCTTGAACGCGTGATTAAAAAACAGGGACAAAATGAAAAGTGGTCCGTACGACCTCCGAACGGCTCAAATTGAAGTGTATAATACACGGTTTTTCGGGATTCCGGGGTCCGGAACAAAATTCTCTGGAAATCACATAGAAATTTCCTCGGGCCAGATAAAGCGGCCACGCAAAATTTAAGTAGCAACGGAAGACATTTGGGGGTGCCGGTATGCCATAAACCAGCACTCGTCGAACCTCGGATAATCACGAAAAATGGATTAATGCTCGTTTAATGCTCGTTATTTGAGGCTGAATCAAAAAGGTTAACTCCTAAAATGACCTCGGACGCGTGATTAAAAAACAGGAAGAAAATGTAACAGGGTCCGGTACGACCTCCCGAACAGCTCAAATTGAAGTGTATAATACACGGTTTTTCGGGATTCCAGGGTCCCGGGACAAAATTCTTCGGAAATAACATAGAAAGTTCCTCGGGTCAGATAAAACGGCCACGCAAAATTTGAGTAGCAACGGAAGACATTTGGGGTTGCCAGTATGCCATAAACCAGCATTCGTCGAACCTCGGATAATAGTGAAAAATGGATTAATGCTCGTTTAGTGCTCGTTATTTGAGGCTGAATCGAATAGATTAACTCCAGAAATGACCTCGGACGCGTGATTAAAAAACAGGGAGAAAATGTAATAGGGTCCGGTACGACCTCCCGTACGGCTCAAATTGAAGTGTATATAATACAAGGTTTTTCGGGATTCCAGGGTCCTCGGACAAAATTCTTCCGAAGTCACATAGAAAGTTCCTCGGGTCAGATAAAGCGGTCACGCAAAATTTGAGTTGCTACGGAAGACATTTGAGGTTGCCGGTATGCCATAAACCAGCATTCGTCGAATCTTGGATAATCGTGAAAAATGGATTGATGTTCGTTTAAACTCGTTATTTGAGGCTGAATCGAATAGCTTAACTCCAGAAATGACCTCGGACGCGTGATTGAAAACCGGGAGAAAAAGTAACTGGGTCCGGTACGACCTCCCGAACGGCTCAAATTGAAGTGTATAGTACACGGTTTTTCGGGATTCCAGGGTCCCGGAACAAAATTCTCCGGAAATCACATAGAAAGTTCCTCGGGTCGATAAAGCGGCCACGCAAAATTTGAGTAGCAACGGAAGACATTTGGGGTGCTGGTATGCCATAAACCAAAGATTCGTCGAACCTCGGATAATCGCGAAAAATGGATTAATGCTCGTTTAATGCTCGTTATTTGAGGTTGAATCGAATAGGTTAACTCCTGAAATGACCTTGGACGCGTGATTAAAAACGGGGACAAAATGAAACAGTGGTCCGAGTACGACCTCCCGAACGGCTCAAATTGAAGTGTATAATACACGGTTTTCGGGATTCCAGGTCCCGGAACAAAATTCTCCCGAAATCACATAGAAATTTCCTCGGGCGGATAAAGCGGCCACGCAAAATTTGAGTAGCAACGGAAGACATTTGGGGTGCCGGTATGCCATAAACCAAAGATTCGTCGAACCTCGGATAATCGCGAAAAATGGATTAATGCTCGTTTAATGCTCGTTATTTGAGGTTGAATCGAATAGGTTAACTCTTGAAATGACCTCGGACGCGTGATTAAAAACAGGAGAAAATGTAACGAGGTCCGTACGACCTCCCGAGCAGCTCAAATTGAAGTGTATAATACACGGTTTTTCGGGATTCCAGGGTCCCGGGACAAAATTCTTCGGAAATAACATAGAAAGTTCCTCGGGTCAGATAAAGCGGCCACGCAAAATTTGAGTAGCAACGGAAGACATTTGGGGCTGCCAGTATGCCATAAACCAGCATTCATCGAACTTCGGATAATAGTGAAAATTGGATTAATGCTCGTTTAATGCTCGTTATTTGAGGCTGAATCGAATTGATTAACTCCTGAAATGACCTCGAACGCGTGATTAAAAAACAGGGATAAAATGAAACAGGGTCCGGTACGACCTCCCGAACGGCTCAAATTGAAGTGTATAATACACGGTTTTTCGGGATTCCAGGGTCCCGGAAAAAAATTCTCCAGAAATCACATAGAAAGTTCCTCGGGTCAGATAAAGCGGCCACGCAAAATTTGAGTAGCAACGGAAGACATTTAGGGGTGCCGGTATGCCATAAACCAAAGATTCGTCGAACCTCGGATAATCGCGAAAAATGGATTAATGCTCGTTTAATGCTCGTTATTTGAGGTTGAATCGAATAGGTTAACTCTTGAAATGACCTCGGACGCGTGATTAAAAAAGGGAGAAAATGTAACGGGGTCCGATCGACCTCCCGAAGCTCAAATTGAAGTGTATAATACACGGTTTTCGGGATTCGTGGTCCCGAACAAAATTCTCCAGAAATCACATAGAAAGTTCCTCGGGTCAGATAAAGCGGCCACGCAAAATTTGAGTAGCAACGGAAGACATTTGGGGGTGCCGGTATGCCATAAACCAGCATTCGTCGAACCTCGGATAATCGCGAAAAATGGATTAATGCTCGTTTAATGCTCGTTATTTGAGGTGAATCGAATAGGTTAACTCTGAAATGACCTCGGACGCGTGATTAAAAAAGGGAGAAAATGTAACAGGGTCCGCAGTCGACCTCCAATAACAATTTCAAATTGAAGTGTATAATACACGGTTTTGGGATTCCAGGGTCCCGGAACAAAATTCTTCGGAAATAACATAGAAAGTTCCTCGGGTCGATAAAGCGGCCACGCAAAATTTGAGTAGCAACGGAAGACATTTGGGGGCCAAGTATGCCATAAACCAAAGATTCATCGAACTTCGGATAATAGTGAAAATTGGATTAATGCTCGTTTAATGCTCGTTATTTGAGGCTGAATCGAATTGATTAACTCCTGAAATGACCTCGAACGCGTGATTAAAAAACAGGGATAAAATGAAACAGGGTCCGGTACGACCTCCCGAACGGCTCAAATTGAAGTGTATAATACACACGGTTTTCGGGATTCCGGGTCCCGGAAAAAAATTCTCGAGAAATCACATAGAAAGTTCCTCGGGTGAGATAAAGCGGCCACGCAAAATTTGAGTAGCAACGGAAGACATTTGGGGGTGCGGTATGCCATAAACCAAAGATTCGTCGAACCTCGGATAATCGCGAAAAATGGATTAATGCTCGTTTAATGCTCGTTATTTGAGGTTGAATCGAATAGGTTAACTCCTGAAATGACCTCGGACGCGTGATTAAAAAACGAGGGGAGAAAATGTAACGAGGGTCCGACGACCTCGAGCGAATTTCAAATTGAAGTGTATAATACACGGTTTTCGGGATTCAGGGGTCCCGGAACAAAATTCTCCCGAAATCACATAGAAAGTTCCTCGGGTCAGATAAAGCGGCCACGCAAAATTTGAGTAGCAACGGAAGACATTTGGGGGTGCGGTATGCCATAAACCAAAGATTCGTCGAACCTCGGATAATCGCGAAAAATGGATTAATGCTCGTTTAATGCTCGTTATTTGAGGTTGAATCGAATAGGTTAACTCCTGAAATGACCTCGGACGCGTGATTAAAAAACGAGGAGAAAATGTAACGGGGTAAAATCGACCTCCCGAATGCTCAAATTGAAGTGTATAATACACGGTTTTCGGGATTCAGGTCCGGGACAAAATTCTTCGGAAATAACATAGAAAGTTCCTCGGGTCAGATAAAGCGCCACGCAAAATTTGAGTAGCAACGGAAGACATTTGGGGTCGCAAAAGTATGCCATAAACCAAAGCATTCATCGAACTTCGGATAATAGTGAAAATTGGATTAATGCTCGTTTAATGCTCGTTATTTGAGGCTGAATCGAATTGATTAACTCCTGAAATGACCTCGAACGCGTGATTAAAAAACAGGGATAAAATGAAACAGGGTCCGCATTACGACCTCCCGAACAGCTCAAATTGAAGTGTATAATACACGATTTTTCGGGATTCCGGGTCCCGGAAAAAATTCTCGAAATCACATAGAAAGTTCCTCGGGTCGATAAAGCGGCCACGCAAAATTTGAGTAGCAACGGAAGACATTTGGGGGTGCGGTATGCCATAAACCAAAGATTCGTCGAACCTCGGATAATCGCGAAAAATGGATTAATGCTCGTTATTTGAGGCTGAATCGAATAGGTTTACTCATGAAATGACCTCGAACGCGTGATTAAAAAATAGGGACAAAATGAAACCGGGTCAGTGCACGACCTCCCTAACGGCTCAAATTGAAGTGTATAATACACGGTTTTCGGGATTCGGGGTCCCGGAAAAAATTCTCCGAGAAATCACATAGAAAGTTCCTCGGGCCGATAAAGCGGCCACGCAAAATTTGAGTAACAACGTAAGACATTTGGGGATGCCGGTATGCCATAAACTAGCATTCGTCGAACCTCGGATAATCGCGAAAAATGGATTAATGCTCGTTTAATGCTCGTTATTTGAGGCTGAATCAAATAGGTTAACTCCTTAAATGACCACGGACGCGTGATTAAAAAACAGGGAGAAAATGTAACAAGGTCCGGTACGACCTCCCGAAAAGCTCAAATTGAAGTGTATAATACACGATTTTCGGGATTCTAGGATCCCGGGACAAAATTCTTCGGAAATAACATAGAAAGTTCCTCGGGTCAGATAAAGCGGCCACGCAAAATTTGAGTAGCAACGGAAGACATTTGGGGTTGCCAGTATGCCATAAACCAGCATTCGTCGAACCTCGGATAATAGTGAAAAATGGATTAATGCTCGTTTAGTGCTCGTTATTTTAGGCTGAATCGAATAGATTAACTCCAGAAATGACCTCGGACGCGTGATTAAAAAACAGGGAGAAAATGTAATAGGGTCCCGCACGACCTCCGTCACGGCTCAAATTGAAGTGTATATAATACAAGGTTTTTCGGGATTCCAGGATCCTCGGACAAAATTCTTCCGAAGTCACATAGAAAGTTCCTCGGGTCAGATAAAGCGGTCACGCAAAATTTGAGTTGCAACGGAAGACATTTGAGGTTGCCGGTATGCCATAAACCAGCATTCGTCGAATCTTGGATAATCGTGAAAAATGGATTGATGTTCGTTTAAACTCGTTATTTGAGGCTGAATCGAATAGCTTAACTCCAGAAATGACCTCGGACGCGTGATTGAAAACCGGGAGAAAAAGTAACTGGGTCCGGTACGACCTCCCGAACGGCTCAAATTGAAGTGTATAGTACACGGTTTTTCGGGATTCGGGGTCCGGAAAAAATTCTCGGAAATCACATAGAAAGTTCCTCGGGTCGATAAAGCGGCCACGCAAAATTTGAGTAGCAACGGAAGACATTTGGGGGTGTCGGTATGCCATAAACCAGCATTCTTCGAACCTCGGATAATCGCGAAAAATGGATTAATGCTCGTTTAATGCTCGTTATTTGAGGCTGAATCGAATAGGTTAACTCCTGAAATGACCTTGGACGCGTGATTAAAAAAACGAGGACAAAATGAAACAGGTCGTGCACGACCTCCCGAACGGCTCAAATTGAAGTGTATAATACACGGTTTTTCGGGATTCAGGGATCCCGGAACAAAATTCTCCGGAAATCACATAGAAATTTCCTCGGGCCAGATAAAGCGGCCACGCAAAATTTGAGTAGCAACGGAAGACATTTGGGGTGCGGGTATGCCATAAACCAAGATTCGTCGAACCTCGGATAATCGCGAAAAATGGATTAATGCTCGTTTAATGCTCGTTATTTGAGGTTGAATCGAATAGGTTAACTCCTGAAATGACCTTGGACGCGTGATTAAAAACAGGAGAAAATGTAACGAGGTCCTACGACCTCCCGAATGCTCAAATTGAAGTGTATAATACACGGTTTTGGGATTCCAGGGTCCCGGGACAAAATTCTTCGGAAATAATATAGAAAGTTCCTCGGGTCGGATAAAGCGGCCACGCAAAATTTGAGTAGCAACGGAAGACATTTGGGGTGCCGGTATGCCATAAACCAAAGATTCATCGAACCTCGGATAATCGTGAAAAATGGATTAATGGTCGTTTAATGCTCGTTATTTGAGGCTGAATCGAATATATTAACTCCTGAAATGACCTCGAACGCGTGATTAAAAAACAGGGACAAAATGAAACAGTGGTCCGTCGACCGACCCCGAACGGCTCAAATTGAAGTGTATAATACGGTTTTTCGGGATTCAGGATCCCGGAACAAAATTCTCCGGAAATCACATAGAAAGTTTCTCGGGTCGATAAAGCGCCACGCAAAATTTGAGTA
The DNA here is from genome assembly GCF_048544455.1 of Silene latifolia. Taxonomy (NCBI): domain Eukaryota; kingdom Viridiplantae; phylum Streptophyta; class Magnoliopsida; order Caryophyllales; family Caryophyllaceae; genus Silene; species Silene latifolia. Next base: position 1,621,870 of record NC_133537.1, on the reverse strand, counting down.
GCAACGGAAGACATTTGGGGCTGCAAGTATGCCATAAACCAGTATTCATCGAACTTCGGATAATAGTGAAAATTGGATTAATGCTCGTTTAATGCTCGTTATTTGAGGCTGAATCGAATTGATTAACTCCTGAAATGACCTCGAACGCGTGATTAAAAAACAGGGACAAAATGAAACAGGTGGTCCGACCTCCCGAACGGCTCAAATTGAAGTGTATAATACACGGTTTTTCGGGATTCAGGGATCCCGGAACAAAATTCTCCGGAAATCACATAGAAAGTTCCTCGGGTCGATAAAGCGGCCACGCAAAATTTGAGTAGCAACGGAAGACATTTGGGGGTGCGGTATGCCATAAACCAAAGATTCGTCGAACCTCGGATAATCGCGAAAAATGGATTAATGCTCGTTATTTGAGGCTGAATCGAATAGGTTTACTCCTGAAATGACCTCGAACGCGTGATTAAAAAATAGGGACAAAATGAAACCGGTCGCACGACCTCCCGAACGGCTCAAATTGAAGTGTATAATACACGGTTTTCGGAATTTCGGGGTCCCGGAACAAAATTCTCCGAAATCACATAGAAAGTTCCTCGGGTCAGATAAAGCGGCCACGCAAAATTTGAGTAACAACGTAAGACATTTGGGGATGCCGGTATGCCATAAACTAGCATTCGTCGAACCTCGGATAATCGCGAAAAATGGATTAATGCTCGTTATTTGAGGCTGAATCAAATAGGTTAACTCCTGAAATGACCTCGGACGCGTGATTAAAAACAGGAGAAAATGTAGGAGGTCCGCACGACCTCCCAAAAGCTCAAATTGAAGTGTATAATACACGATTTTCGGGATTCTAGGATCCCGGGACAAAATTCTTCGGAAATAACATAGAAAGTTCCTCGGGTGGATAAAGCGCCACGCAAAATTTGAGTAGCAACGGAAGAAATTTGGGGGTGCCGGTATGCCATAAACCAGCATTCATCGAACCTCGGATAAACGTGAAAAATGGATTAACGCTCGTTTAATGCTCGTTATTTGAGGCTGAATCGAATAGGTTAACTCCTGAAATGACCTCGGACGCGTGATTAAAAACAGGAGAAAATGTAACAGGTCGTGACGACCTCCCGAAAGCTCAAATTGAAGTGTATAATACACGGTTTTTCGGGATTCCAGGGTCCCGGGACAAAATTCTTCGGAAATAACATAGAAAGTTCCTCGGGTCAGATAAAGCGGCCACGCAAAATTTGAGTAGCAACGGAAGACATTTGGGGGTACCGGTATGCCATAAACCAGCATTCATCTAACCTCGGATAATCGTGAAAAATGGATTAATGCTCGTTTAATGCTCGTTATTTGAGGCTGAATCGAATAGGTTAACTCCTGAAATGACCTCGAACGCGTGATTAAAAACGGGGACAAAATGAAACGAGGGTCAAGTACGACCTCCCGACGGCTCAAATTAAAGTGTATAATACACGGTTTTTCGGGATTCAGGGGTTCCGGAACAAAATTCTCCGGAAATCACATAGAAAGTTCCTCGGGCAGATAAAGCGGCCACACAAAATCTGAGTAGCAACAGAAGACATTTGGGCTGCCGGTATGCCATAAACCAAAGATTCGTCGAACCTCGGATAATCGCGAAAAATGGATTAATGCTCGTTATTTGAGGCTGAATCGAATAGGTTAACTCCTGAAATGACCTCGGACGCGTGATTAAAAAACAGGGAGAAAATGTAACTGGGTCCGGTACGACCTCCCGAACAGCTCAAATTGAAGTGTATAATACACGGTTTTTGGGATTCGGGTCCGGGACAAAATTCTTCGGAAATAACATAGAAAGTTCCTCGGGTCAGATAAAGCGGCCACGCAAAATTTGAGTAGCAACGGAAGACATTTGGGGGTACCGGTATGCCATAAACCAGCATTCATCGAACCTCGGATAATCGTGAAAAATGGATTAATGCTCGTTTAATGCTTGTTATTTGAGGTTGAATCGAATAGGTTAACTCCTGAAATGACCACGAACGCGTGATTAAAAAAAAAGGACAAAATGAAACAGGGTCCGGTACGACCTCCCGAACGGCTCAAAGTGAAGTCTATAATACACGGTTTTTCGGGATTCTAGGGTCCCGGAACAAAATTCTCCAGAAATCACATAGAAAGTTCCTCGGGTCAGATAAAGCGGCCACGCAAAATTTGAGTAGCAACGGATGACATTTGGGGGTGCCGGTATGCCATAAATCAGTATTCGTCGAACCTCGGATAATCACGAAAAATGGATTAATGCTCGTTTAATGCTCGTTATTTGAGGCTGAATCAAAAAGGTTAACTCCTAAAATGACCTCGGACGCGTGATTAAAAAACAGGGAGAAAATGTAACAGGGTCCGGTACGACCTCCCGAAAAGCTCAAATTGAAGTGTATAATACACTTTGTTTGCCGGGATTCGGGGTCCCGGACAAAATTCTTCGGAAATAACATAGAAAGTTCCTCGGTCGGATAAAACGGCCACGCAAAATTTGAGTAGCAACGGAAGACATTTGGGGTTGCCAGTATGCCATAAACCAGCATTCGTCGAACCTCGGATAATAGTGAAAAATGGATTAATGCTCGTTTAATGCTCGTCATTTGAGGCTGAATCGAATATATTAACTCCAGAAATGACCTCGGACGCGTGATTAAAAAACAGGGAGAAAATGTAATAGGGTCCGGTACGACCTCCCGTACGGCTCAAATTGAAGTGTATATAATACAAGGTTTTTCGAGATTCCAGGGTCCTCGGACAAAATTCTTCCGAAATCACATAGAAAGTTCCTCGGGTCAGATAAAGCGGTCACGCAAAATTTGAGTTGCAACGGAAGACATTTGAGGTTCTTGGTATGCCATAAACCAAAGATTCGTCGAATCTTGGATAATCGTGAAAAATGGATTGATGTTCGTTTAAACTCGTTATTTGAGGCTGAATCGAATAGCTTAACTCCAGAAATGACCTCGGACGCGTGATTGAAAACCGGGAGAAAAAGTAACTGGGTCCGGTACGACCTCCCGAACGGCTCAAATTGAAGTGTATAGTACACGGTTTTTCGGGATTCCAGGGTCCCGGAAAAAAATTCTCCGGAAATCACGTAGAAAGTTCCTCGGGTCAGATAAAGTCCACGCAAAATTTGAGTAGCAACGGAAGACATTTGGGGGTGCCGGTATACCATAAACCAGCATTCATCGAACCTCGGATAATCGTGAAAAATGGATTAATGGTCGTTTAATGCTCGTTATTTGAGGCTGAATCGAATATATTAACTCCTGAAATGACCTCGAACGCGTGATTAAAAAACAGGGACAAAATGAAACAGGTCGATCGACCTCCCGAACGGCTCAAATTGAAGTGTATAATACACGGTTTTTCGGGATTCCAGGGTCCCGGAACAAAATTCTCCCGAAATCACATAGAAAGTTCCTCGGGTCAGATAAAGCGGCCACGCAAAATTTGAGTAGCAACGGAAGACATTTGGGGCTGCCAGTATGCCATAAACCAGCATTCATCGAACTTCGGATAATAGTGAAAATTGGATTAATGGTCGTCTAATGCTCGTTATTTGAGGCTGAATCGAATTGATTAACTCCTGAAATGACCTCGAACGCGTGATTAAAAAACAGGGACAAAATGAAACAGGTCCGCATGACGACCTCCCGAACGGCTCAAATTAAAGTGTATAATACACGGTTTTTCGGGATTCCGGGGTCCCGGAACAAAATTCTCGTAAATCACATAGAAAGTTCCTCGGGTCAGATAAAGCGGCCACGCAAAATTTGAGTAGCAACGGAAGACATTTGGGGTGCCGGTATGCCATAAACAAAGATTCGTCGAACCTCGGATAATCGCGAAAAATGGATTAATGCTCGTTATTTGAGGCTGAATCGAATAGGTTTACTCCTGAAATGACCTCGAACGCGTGATTAAAAAATAGGGACAAAATGAAACCGGGTCAGGTACGACCTCCCGAACGGCTCAAATTGAAGTGTATAATACACGGTTTTTCGGGATTCCAGGGTCCCGGAACAAAATTCTCCAGAAATCACATAGAAAGTTCCTCGGGTCAGATAAAGCGGCCACGCAAAATTTGAGTAACAACGTAAGACATTTGGGGATGCCGGTATGCCATAAACTAGCATTCGTCGAACCTCGGATAATCGCGAAAAATGGATTAATGCTCGTTTAATGCTCGTTATTTGAGGTGAATCGAATAGGTTAACTCTGAAATGACCTCGGACGCGTGATTAAAAAACAGGGAGAAAATGTAACAGGGTCCGGTACGACCTCCCGAAAAGCTCAAATTGAAGTGTATAATACACGATTTTCGGGATTCTAGGATCCCGGGACAAAATTCTTCGGAAATAACATAGAAAGTTCCTCGGGTCAGATAAAGCGGCCACGCAAAATTTGAGTAGCAACGGAAGAAATTTGGGGGTGCCGGTATGCCATAAACCAGCATTCATCGAACCTCGGATAAACGTGAAAAATGGATTAATGCTCGTTTAATGCTCGTTATTTGAGGCTGAATCGAATAGGTTAACTCCTGAAATGACCTCGGACGCGTGATTAAAAAACAGGGAGAAAATGTAACAGGGTCCGGTACGACCTCCCGAAAAACTCAAATTGAAGTGTATAATACACGGTTTTTGGGATTCCAGGGTCCCGGAACAAAATTCTTCGGAAATCACATAGAAAGTTCCTCGAGTCAGATAAAGCGCCCACGCAAAATTTGAGTAGCAACGGAAGACATTTGGGGTACCGGTATGCCATAAAACCAAAGATTCATCTAACCTCGGATAATCGTGAAAATGGATTAATGCTCGTTTAATGCTCGTTATTTGAGGCTGAATCGAATAGGTTAACTCTGAAATGACCTCGAACGCGTGATTAAAAAACGGGACAAAATAAAACAGGTCCGCATTCGACCTCCCGAACGGCTCAAATTAAAGTGTATAATACACGGTTTTTCGGGATTCAGGGTCCCGGAACAAAATTCTCCGTAAATCACATAGAAAGTTCCTCGGGTCGGATAAAGCGGCCACACAAAATTTGAGTAGCAACGGAAGACATTTGGGGGGCCGGTATGCCATAAACCAAAGATTCGTCGAACCTCGGATAATCGCGAAAAATGGATTAATGCTCGTTATTTGAGGCTGAATCGAATAGGTTAACTCTTGAAATGACCTCGGACGCGTGATTAAAAAACAGGAGAAAATGTAATGGGTCCGTCGACCTCCCGAACAGCTCAAATTGAAGTGTATAATACACGGTTTTTCGGGATTCAGGGTCCAGGACAAAATTCTTCGGAAATAACATAGAAAGTTCCTCGGGTCAGATAAAGCGCCACGCAAAATTTGAGTAGCAACGGAAGACATTTGGGGTACCGGTATGCCATAAACCAGCATTCATCGAACCTCGGATAATCGTGAAAAATGGATTAATGCTCGTTTAATGCTCGTTATTTGAGGTGAATCGAATAGGTTAACTCTGCAATGACCTCGAACGCGTGATTAAAAACGGGGACAAAATGAAACAGGGTCGGTCCGACGACCTCCCGAACGGCTCAAATTGAAGTCTATAATACGGTTTTTCGGGATTCTAGGGTCCGGAACAAAATTCTCAGAAATCACATAGAAAGTTCCTCGGGTCAGATAAAGCGGCCACGCTAAATTTGAGTAGCAACGGAAGACATTTGGGGGTGCCGGTATGCCATAAACCAGTATTCGTCGAACCTCGGATAATCACGAAAAATGGATTAATGCTCGTTTAATGCTCGTTATTTGAGGCTGAATCAAAAAGGTTAACTCCTAAAATGACCTCGGACGCGTGATTAAAAAACAGGGAGAAAATGTAACAGGGTCCGGTACGACCTCCCGAAAAGCTCAAATTGAAGTGTATAATACACTGTTTTTCGGGATTCCAGGGTCCCGGGACAAAATTCTTTGGAAATAACATAGAAAGTTCCTCGGGTCAGATAAAACGGCCACGCAAAATTTGAGTAGCAACGGAGGACATTTGGGGTTGCCAGTATGCCATAAACCAGCATTCGTCGAACCTCGGATAATAGTGAAAAATGGATTAATGCTCGTTTAATGCTCGTTATTTGAGGCTGAATCGAATTGATTAACTCCATAAATGACCTCGGACGCGTGATTAAAAAACAGGGAGAAAATGTAATAGGTCCGCATTCGACCTCCGCACGGCTCAAATTGAAGTGTATATAATACAAGGTTTTTCAAGATTCCAGGGTCCTCGGACAAAATTCTTCCGAAATCACATAGAAAGTTCCTCGGGCCAGATAAAGCGGTCACGCAAAATTTGAGTTGCAACTGAAGACATTTAAGGTTGCCGGTATGCCATAAACCAGCATTCGTCGAATCTTGGATAATCGTGAAAAATGGATTGATGTTCGTTTAAACTCATTATTTGAGGCTGAATCGAATAGCTTAACTCCAGAAATGACCTCGGACGCATGATTGAAAACCGGAGAAAAAAATGGCGGGTCACGACCTCTAACGGCTCAAATTGAAGTGTATAGTACACGGTTTTTCGGGATTCCAGGGTCCCGGAAAAAAATTCTCCGGAAATCACGTAGAAAGTTCCTCGGGTCAGATAAAGCGGCCACGCAAAATTTGAGTAGCAACGGAAGACATTTGGGGGTGCCGGTATGCCATAAACCAGCATTCGTCGAACCTCGGATAATCGTGAAAAATGGATTAATGCTCGTTTAGTGCTCGTTATTTGAGTCTGAATCGAATAGGTTAACTCCTGAAATGACTTCAGACGCTTGATTAAAAAACAGGGAGAAAATGTAATAGGGTTTGGTACGACCTCCCGAACAGCTCAAATTGAAGTGTATAATACACGGTTTTTCGGGATTTATGGGTCCCGGGACAAAATTCCTCCGAAGTAACATAGAAAGTTCCTCGGGTCAGATAAAGCGGTCACGCAAAATTTGAGTAGCAACGGAAGACATTTGGGGGTGCCGGTATGCCATAAACCAGCATTCGTCGAACCTCGGATAATCGTGAAAATGGATTAATGCTCGTTATTTGAGGCTGAATCGAATAGGTTAACTCCTGAAAGGACCTCGAACGCGTGATTAAAAAACAAGGAGAAAATGAAACAGGGTCTGGTACGACCTCCGGAACGGCTCAAATTGAAGTGTATAATACACGGTTTTTCGGAATTCCAGGGTCCCGGAACAAAATTTTCCGAAAATCACATAGAAAGTTCCTCGGGTCAGATAAAGCGGCCACGCAAAATTTGAGTAGCAACGGAAGACATTTGGGGTGCCGGTATGCCATAAACCAGCATTCGTCGAACCTCGGATAATCGTGAAAAATTGATTAATGCTCGTTTAATGCTCGTTATTTGAGGCTGAATCGAATAGGTTAACTCCTGAAATGAACTCGGACACGTGATTAAAAACAGGAGAAAATGTAACAGGTCCCATGCGACCTCTCGAACGGCTCAAATTGAAGTGTATATAATACGGTTTTGGGATTCCAGGTCCGGGACAAAATTCTCGAAAATCACATAGAAAGTTACTCGGGTCGGATAAAGTGGCCACGCAAAATTTGAGTAGCTACGGAAGACATTTGGGGATGCCGGTATGCCATAAACCAGCATTTGTCGAACCTCAGATAGGTGAAAAATGGATTAATGCTCGTTATTTGAGGCTGAATCGAATAGGTTAACTCCTGAAATGACCTCGAACGCGTGATTAAAAAACAGGGAGAAAATGAAACATGGTCTGGTACAACTTCCCGAACGGCTCAAATTGAAGTGTATAATACACGGTTTTCGGGATTCCAAGGTTCCGGAACAAAATTCTCCGGAAATCACATAGAAAGTTTCTCGGGTCAGATAAAGCGGCCACGCAAAATTTGAGTAGCAACGGAAGACATTTGGGGTGTCGGTATTCCATAAACCAAAGATTAAATCGAACCTCGGATAATCGCGAAAAATGGATTAATGCTCGTTTAATGCTCGTTATTTGAGGTGAATCGAATAGGTTAACTCGAAATGACCTCGGACGCGTGATTAAAAAACAGGGAGAAAATGTAGGTCCAGGTCGACCTCCGAAAAGCTCAAATTGAAGTGTATAATACACGATTTTCGGGATTCTAGGATCCCGGGACAAAATTCTTCGGAAATAACATAGAAAGTTCCTCGGGTCAGATAAAGCGGCCACGCAAAATTTGAGTAGCAACGGAAGACATTTGGGGGTGACGGTATGCCATAAACGAGCATTCGTCGAACCTCGGATAATCGAAAAAAATGGATTAATGCTCGTTTAATGCTCGTTATTTGAGGCTGAATCGAAAATTTTGTTCCGGGACCCTCTAATCTCGAAAACCGCGTATTATACACTTCAATTTGAGCCGTTCGAGAGGTCGTACCGGACCACATTTCTTTTTCTCCCGGTTTTTCTACCACGTGTTTGAGGGTCATTTCATAAGTTAACCTATTCAATTTCAGCCGAAAAAAACGAGTATTAATCCATTTCTCACGATAATCCGAGATTCGACTAATGAGGGTTTATTGCATAGCGGCACCCCAAAATATCCTACGTTTCTCCTCAAATTTTTTGTGGCCGCTTTACCTAATCCTAGGAACCTTCTGTGTCATTTACGTAGAATTTTGTTTCGGGACCCTGTAATCTCGAAAACCGTATATTATTATACACTTCAATTTGATCCGTTCGGGAGGTCGCACCGGACCAGGTTTCTTTTTCACCCGGTTTTTTACCACGTGTCCGAGGTCATTTCAGGAATTAACCTATTCGATTTCAGACCCAAATAACGAGTATTAATCCATTTTTCACGATTATCGGAGGTTCGACGAATGCTGGTTTATTGCATACCGGCACCTCCCAAATGTCCTATGTTGCTCCTCAAATTTTGTGTGGCCGCTTTTTCTGATCCGCGGAATCTTCTGTGTGATTTCCAGAGAATTTTGTTCCGAGACCTTGTAATCTCGAAAATCGTGTATTGTTATACACTTCAATTTGAGCCGTTCGGGAGGTGGTACCGGACCACGTTTCTTTTTCTCCCGATTTTTATACCATGTGTCTGAAGTCATTTCACGAGTTTAACCTATTCTATTTCATCCCCAAATAACAAGTGCAGTTTTTAAATTAAAAGGCAAGTATAAGCGTAGACTAGGAAATGATAATACATGTGGAAATGGTTTCACGTCGATGGGAACAGGCTGCAGGCAGGTGGTGGCCAAGCCCACGAGGAGGGAGTTGTGGTCCTGTTGGTCAACCCCAAAAGACTTATGCGCTCATAGGAGAGGATCCTTTCATTACTCACTAAGTCACTAGACCCATAACCATCCTCACAATGACACAAATAAATAATAACCAATTAAAATTTGACTCCAATTTACGAGTCAATCAACCGCGGGTATATTATTGTAAAGGTCTTAGTTTAATGGTAAAGATGTACGTCGTATACTCGTATACATAATTTATTAAAAGTTTGCAAATTTTACATTTTTATAAAGTTGTAGTCTTATGTTTATTGTCGTTATATAAAACCCGTTTTTCCATAAATATGTTAAATTCAAAATTAAAGAATTTGAAGCCTATGCAAATATTTGTGTGAAGTTTTCACCAAATGACCTTTTTGTATACAACCTCAACATAAAATGTGTATACTTCGTAAATGATAATGCGAGGTCGATAGATTTACTTGTTGAATATCGTAAATCATATAATGGTAGACATAGCTTTCACCTTTCGGGTTCACTGAATACTATAACCGGGTGTATGAGGACTCTAAAAGCATACACAATATTTTTTACAATTTATTCTGACCCAAATTGACTCTCCCATAAGATTATCATACAGCGAGTTATTTATACTTTTATATATCAAAAACTTTTCTATAAGACCGTTTTATATCTTAAGATTGGTCCAATAGGAGAATAACCAAAGTTGACATTTAGTTTTATTTATATTTTACTTTAATTTGATAAACCGTTATCTTCTGATGAATACGGATATATTTAAATGTGCAAGCTATTAATATATAACATTTCGGTGATAAAAAAAATCACAAGGTGTCTACATAGGCGACGACGCAAATGGAATGTCCTTTCTATTTTTGGATCAATTAAGAAAAGATAATGATTAGTAGCATGAGTGTCCAGCATAAAGCCGAACACAAAGACCCTAAAAGACTCTAAATCTAACTACAAACAAATATATACAAAGACACTTAAACAAACAATTGTCTTCCCCGGCAACGACGCCAAAATTTGACTAGGCTTGTCGTGAGCTTCCAAATTAGAACATTTATAAAGCCTTAGACTCACTAATTATGTAGTACAGTATCGGTAAGTTAAGGGTCGAACCCAAGAGAAGGTAATGTAGTGTTTAACAAGTGTCTTAGATTGTCACAAATAAAGGAGGGTTGTTTTGATTGAACCTATTGTTAATGAGAGAAAATAAAAGTTAAGCAAATCAATAATAACAAGTATTCTTACCTCTCAACTCGCACCAAACAACAATGTAATCAAATCATTGACCAAATTATCTATAAATTCCAATTAAATGTCCTTTACAAATAACATCAATAAAATCACCCTAACATGAATCGGCATAATCATGGTAGAATTCGATAATACTAGCAATTGAAATAGGAAAAAGAGACGAGCATATCGTATGCAGGCATATACTCCTACCCAATTGATTATCCCCTCCCGCAATACAATAACAATGATCCGCATATAAATTGGATATCACGAGTTGCTACAATACAAGACTACGATGAATCAACATACAAATAGTCTTTAGCAAATAGAAGAGTAACCGTATCAATTTGGTTGAATCGACAATCACAAATCAATATTGTTAGTATATAAACCGACAAGTGAGGTGTCCCACATTGTTGGAGAAATAGAGATTGGACTAGTTTATAACCAAGAGGGTTACTCCTCTTATTGCCAACTGGTTTTAGGATGGAACCACCCTTGTGTTGTCGAGTGGTCCGTCTCTCCTCCATTTGGGTGTGGCCCGACCCATTTGCATGTTCTAACTAATATAATTACTCTAATTAAATCAAAAGGATAATCTAAATCAATTAGAATCAATAAGTAAATTGCTCTCAAAACTTACATCGTTGTTGGTTTGAGAATCGAGATAAGAAATGAAGAACTAGCCAATGATTATCATGGTTGAAAGCGTGATAATCATCTAAGTTTTAATATTCAAATCAAAAATTATTTTTTTAGCTTTTTTGTGTCTTCTTTTTGTCTTTCTAAATGCTAAGATGATATATGATGATAATGATAAAATTAATGGGTAATTATAGCCAATAAAAATCTAAGTTAATGCCATAAAGTCAATGTAACAACTAAAGAAAGGAATCCAAAGCGACGAGTTGCAGCAGTCTAGCCACTGATAGCGGCTTTCCTCTTGTACGGGTCTGATCTTGCCACTTTTAGCGGCTCCAACCGCTTATAGAAGCCCTCTTTTCTTCCGCGTTTGCTTCCTTATTTTGACTTTGATGTTTTGGGCCTTGACTTGTATTCAAATCACAAGGTTTTAGCACTTCTTAGCCCATTAATTGATATTTTTGTAGTCCACGACATGAGTGTAAAGGCGTCCAAGCCGCTTCTCGAACTTGGAATACGACTCTTGATCACGACACCTACACATTAAACTCAAAAAGCGCATAAACATATCCAAACAATGCAACCACTATTCTAATGCATAAGTGAGCTAAAAGTAACTATAAATAATACAATTAGGGTCTAAAATAGTTAACAATTGCGTTGGTAAAGCCGGTATAAAACCGTTACATCAAATGCGTGTGCCGACTGGTTGACGAATCGGAAGTTACTCAAAATCAACAACTTGTCATTTGGGAACCGGGAGATACGCCAAACCACCTTTTCCAGTTGATGCAACAGGATGTAGGTGGTATTTCATGGCCAAGAATCGTTCTTTTATTGCGTTCTATTTTCTATTATGTTATTTCGGTATTTCTGGGTTAATCCCGCTTCTTATACCAAAAAAATACTTATAGGGTAATTTATGACCACAAATATTTGAAGAGTTAGATGCGTACCACGTGATTGGGCCGCGTCAATGTAGAGGTGCGGGAAATTGTTATCAGCTGGGCACAGCCCATTTTCGCTACATTGGGCTTAGCTTAGCAACTTTGTCATGCACTAAAATTTTGACTTTATTATGAAAGTGAGTGTATTTGATCCGTCTTAAGTTTAAGACGACGGTGTTAATCTTAAGCAAGATTTACTAAGTTATGTAAACTATTGTGTGTGAGTTAGAGTTGTTTACGGACGGAAAGATTCACTAGATATAGTCCGTTTAGTCTGTTAATAAAACGAGGCTGGACAATGTATTGTTTTAAAGTTACAAAGGCCTAGCCATGAATCTGTCAAAAACCCACTAATCCGCATGTCTAAGGACACACAAATCATGTCATACCGATCCGTGTTCGCCCCAAGCACGCATTCCATTATTTTTTTTAGTGCAAAGGAGGTCATAAGGCAAATATGTTGTGAAGAGATTTGACCTAGATCATGAGTATTTGATTTATCATTACTCCTTAGATATATTCTATACGAGACAATTATTGGTAAACAAATCTACGGGAGTGTAACAATTGTATCTATGTTTGGAGTTTGAATATTTTTTTTAAAAAAATACTCCCTTCGTCCCGGTCATTTGTTGTCCTTTGGTTTTGACACAAAGACCAAAGAAAGAGGAGAGAGCCAATTATTAAATGACAAGTAAAACAAATTGAGTGTTAATGATCAAAATACTCACCAAGTTCATCCTTAAAATAGAAATGACAATAAATGACTGAGACACCCAAAAAAAAAAAAACGACAATAAATGACCGGGACAGTAAAAGATAAAGAAGACACTAATTAAGCTTGGATTTGGTGGTGGCGGTAACATCTGTTGAGTACTTGAGTTCAGCGAATGACAAATTAAATTGAAAAAGAAAGTGTCCGCATGAGACAGAAAAGAAAGCCACAAGCATACAGATTGCAGCGGACGGTAGCCGCTTCACAACACGCGTCGTCTTCCTCTTTCACTTATCGTCATTTCTATTTCGATTCTCGATAACACAGTTTTTTTTCTTCTTATTTATCTCTTACCTACGTTTCTTAAACGAAAATTTGTGAAGTTGAAGTTAGCTAAACTAAATAGAAATTTGCCAATAAATAGAGCTGAAATTAAGTCGGAGAGAACAAGGTCTAACACTTGATATCAATGTAACATATTATATAATGTCTTCTCATTTTCGCTCATCATTAAATGTACCAGGATGCAAAACAGATAATCTTCCATTTACATCATAATCAAAAATACGAGGCTATAAATGAGTGTTCAAGTAAAGTCTTAACGTATTTTAGAATTTTTACTTTCTCATCTGATTTTTATACGTATCTCTTATGCATACTCCATGCGTCATCGTTCTCATCTGACACCTCAGATACTATATGTAGTCAAATTTTATGTAAACTCAACTTCATCAATATCGTCCACTTAACATGATCAATCGAGGTTTTCTTGAACACCCATCACGATAACTTTTAAATGAATTTGTTTATAATGTACTCCATGTTTTTTAGCCACTAGTTCCAAAAAAAAATTCAATTGATTTCTTATGAAGCCATTTTACGATAATATATAGGATTAGCTTAAATGGAAAATAAAAACTGAAAATTCAGTCATAGAAATCTGTTGTAACACCAATCTTATGAGAAACGGCCTTATTTTTATCGTGAATTTTCAGCGTATTCAAGCCTTTTATCGTGTTTGACACACCAATCTACTAATTTATATGTTTTGTAAATGACATATTGAAACAGTATGAGCTCCAATCTACTGTTTTCCAATATGCTGCTAGCTCCCCCAGCATATTCACTTTAGTAGATTGAAAAAAATGAATTTATCATATCATTTACACATGGATACAACAATCTATTAACATAAACCCGCTAATTACAAAAATACTTTTTACTAAATCTGCCAATTGAAACATACTAATCAAACATGTCAAATACCAAAGTTGGCTGGTGTGAGTGGTAAGGGCTCTCATCTCTTAACCAAGTGGTCAAGAGTTCGATTCTCAACTCTTGCGAATAAAAAAACCAAACTTGGAATAGGTCAACCCATTAAATTGTCTTATACGAACGGTCTAGTAATTGTGGTCACTATAGATAGTCCAATCACTATTGTCTTGGAAACTGCAAATGAACGAGGATGGTATTGAGCAACTGATTCATGAGCTCGTACAGTGCAGGAAAATGCCAGAAATAAAGATCACTGTACTGTACACCCTCATTTAATTTGGACACCATACTTGGGCTATTGAACTTGGTCATGTTCTAGGGTTACATTCATAAGCCAAGTGCATTATTTTACACCGGTTCCAGCAATACATGCCGCATCTACGTACCCGACTTTTAAATCGTACTCCCTCTGTTTTTCTACGCAATTTCGATTTCCAAGAAATCCGTTTCAAGTCTTAATTTGAAGGGAAAATATATACAATCGCGAGTAGCAAGTTAAAATCTGGAAAATTATTTTATATTTTTATAATCGTAAAACATACGTAAATTTTGGTCTCACATAATGTGGTTCGACCAACTGAGGCCTGTTTTGTTCGTTTGGTGTACTCGTTAATTTTTTTCATAACTTTTCTTCTGTATCAATCGTCAGTTAAAATGACCAACGAATATCCTGTTGTAACCTTTAGGATGTAAAGCATCAAAATGCAGAATATCCGCATAAGAAGTACTAGGAATTTGTAATAATTGTTTGGATATGTAGGAAAACGTACGACCGTTCTAACACAAATCATGTCGAAGGAGATCATTTCCGGTTATCTAAATGAGAATCGTTAAATTAGATAATTTTTTTTTTTTTGGATGACGAGGGGTTGAATCCCCGGGCCCATGCATTCCAGCACCACCACATGGACCATGTAAGCCACCCCTTCGGGAGTTGTAGTGGTCAAGTGATCATCGCCACAGCTACTGCACTTCTGCAAGCTTCAAGGTTTAACCCGGCTACCACTGGACTAACATCACTTGGTTAAAATTAGATAAGTTAGATAATGGTTACTGTCATGTGTTCTTAAGCCAACGTTAGAAGATTCTTATATACCATTTCCTATTAATAATATCGATTATCAACTTCAACTATTAATCTCCATCGAATATACTTGTAGTCAAAATTTGTACCTTGTCAAATACGGAGTACTATGTAGGGTTGCTAACGAGCCGAGCTAGGCCCAAGCTTGGCCTTGCTCGGCTTGTGCTCATGAACCAAAACTCGAGGTCGAGCCGATCTCGAGCATATCTGAGCTTGTAGAAAATGTGCTCGCTATCAAGCTTGCGAGAATTAAAGCGAGCTCGAGTCAAACTCGAGCTTAAATCGAGCCTATATATCATAAATAAATTTTTGATTTTTTTTTCTTCCGATATTTTAAATCACAAGGCTCGAAGATTATATGTCAACATATTTGACAAATCAATGAGACATTTAAAATGTATGATACAAAAATTTGAGCAATATCTTATCTAATCATACAAGTTCGAGCCACTCGCGAGCTTTTTGAGTCGAGCATGTGTTTGCTCGGCTTGACTCGTTAAGCTCGTTTGCTCGCGAGTTGTCTCGTCTCATTATCACCCCTAGTCTCAACCAAAACCCGTGTAAAAACTGTCAAAAAATAAATTATCTCAACCAAAAGTTTAAGCTGATGGTTAGAGTTTCAAGATCGATTTTATATTCCACTTTCGAATTAAGAGGGGTAAGATTCGAACTCGTGACCTTGTGATTAAACTGACTCTGATACCATGTCAAGAAACCAAGCCTGCCAACCAAAAGTTTTTTAAGGTGATAATTGAAGTCCTAGATCAATTTTATATGCTAACAAAAACTACTCTTATACTATGGTGGGGACTTAAACCTCATACCTCGTCACATAAATACAAGCAAAGTCTAGTTACATCTCTACAAAACAAACTCAACAATATTTTAGCCGACCTCCCTTGAGTCTCTAAGTTCTAACTCAAAAAAAAAAAAAATTCTCCACAAATTAACTAAATATAAGAAGGTAATAAAACTATCATAATCATTATAACTATAATAATGAAGGGATGGAAGATAAACAAAGTTTCCGAAAATACAATGAAATATTGCTTAAAAGAGAAGAAACCATGTGTTTGGTGGGTTGATAAGTACTTCAAAGATTGTCTATGCAACTTAAAAGATGAATTTTCATTTGCATTTGGGCTAGTTAGTTTGGTTGCTTGGGGTGTTGCTGAAGTTCCTCAAATCATCACTAATTTTCGCACCAAGTCTAGCCATGGTGTCTCTCTTACTTTCCTCCTCACTTGGTTTGTTGGGTATGTTCTCAAATATATGTCCTTAGAGTAATTTATTCGGAAAGTATTGTGTTTTGGTATCACCCTTTTAATCGGGTATTCTGTATATTGTAATTTCTCACTTCACTATTGAGTTTATATGATACATACGTAAAATGATTGGTACTGAGTTTCAGTATCTCGTATCTCGTATCTCCAATCTCCTATCATGTTCTCTAGAAAATAACACATTTATTTACCTTTAATTAACATATTTCACCCAAAGAATAAAAAAGTAATCAAATGAATGGTACGAGGAGTATTGTTTGTTACGAATCAACCCAATTGCATCGTGATCCATATTCCTTCACGTTATTAGACAATTTTTTTTTCCTAAACTAGAGAAAATTATTGATTTGTTAGTGATAAAATATAAAGTTTTTTGTTATTAACCTTGTAATTTAATTAACTTTTTATTTTACAGGGATATTTTTAATCTAATAGGGTGTCTGCTAGAACCTGCAACGGTACGTGAACGGCTTTCTTTATTTTTCTGTATTTTGTTTTTGGTGTAATTTTGCGTAAAAACGTTAAATAAACAGTACGGAATACGGAGTATCACTGAACACTAAAACTGAAAAAAGTCGGAAATATTGATCGTTAGGACTTAGGACTTTATCGATTAAGCTAGTAACTAGTTAAATATACGTAAAATCGAGATTTTTTTTTTTAAAGAGTCGTATTTTGAGTCCGTCATTCTAATTGTAATTGTTTTAATTTGTAAAATTGCAGCTGCCCACCCAATACTACACAGCATTGGTGAGTGTTTCTTTTCAACATACAGCATCACTTATTCACTGTATAATGTACTAAGTTTATGAAGTTAATTAAACATAAAAGTTGAGTAAAATTCAAGAAAATTTTGTGGCAAATAGAAAATGTTTAAGTGCAACTTTTCAATGATAGATAGAAGAGTAGATGTCATATGCACCAAAAGACAGATGCTATGAATTAAGCTTGGTGATGTGGCCAACATGCGTGCGCCCTGATTTGTTGATAATGTTTTATGTAAAGTTAAAGTTAATGATTATCATCAATTAATGAGCTCAAAATTTAATGGACTTTGTCGGCCTTTTCGAGTTGATTGATTTTGAATTTAATGGTTTAAAAGAATGATTCATGTTAGCTGACTAATGATAAATCCTTTTGTTGAATCAAGTATATCAACTAGCACTCGGCCTTTAGTTGATGACCATGTGATAATGATCGATGTTAGAAACGAGTTCAAATAAACTTCAGCTCCTCGTACTTTTTCTCCGAAATTTGACACTAAGAGTGTATTTGGATTGAGAGATTTGGAGAGAAAAGAAATGAATAGAGAGTAGGTGATTTAAAATTCATTGTTTGGATAATAAATAAGGGTGGAGGGAAATGGAGGGGGAGAGATTAGGGGGATCCATTTTCCCTCCTCCAAGTCTAATCAAAGTCTCTCCACAATAGACAAGATTTGGAGGAAAGCTGTATCCAAACACCCACACCCTATTCCCCCTCCTCTTCCCTTCTCTCCCCTCCTTCACCCTCTCGTCCCTTTCCCTCCACATTTGCTATCCAAACACACCCTAAGAGTGTGTTTGGATAGTAAAAGTGGAGGGAAAGGGAGGGGAGGGGGAAGGAGAGAAGGGAAGGGGAGGGGAATGGGGGGTGGGTGTTTGGATACAATTTCCCTCCAAATTTTGCCTATTGTGGAGAGATTTTGATTAGGCTTGGTGGAGGTAAATTGGATCCCTTTGAATCTCTCCCCCTCCATTTTCCTCCACCCTCATTTCCTATCCAAACAAAGAATTTTTAATTCCCTAGTCCCCCTCCCTTTCTTTTCGCTCCAAATCACTCAATCCAAACACACCCTAAGGTGGCTCAAAACATCGATACGGAGTACTATTCATACTACGGAACTGCTATTACTAAACTTGACATTTTTAGATGCCAAAAAAAAAAAAAAAAAACTTGACATTTTATTGACAAAAATTGTTGTACTTTTGTCTATGTGGCAACAATATCGTCACAATGACTCGGTGATGCCACATTACTTGGACTACAAACATTATTTTCAAATCTCTATTAGTTTCATTGTTTAATTAATACTTGTGAATTGTTTTAAAAATCTATAGGCACGAATGCAAGATTGACATTATACATTTATACTGCTCTGTTATTACAGCTTTACACAGTAAGCACAATAGTGCTGGTATTGCAGAGCCTGTACTATGACCACATCTATACATGGTGGAAATGTCCTCATAATAGAGCTCATCTTGAGGTAACAATGTCCTTATTCCTACATTATGATTATGTTTCTTTTTGTAAATGTCATTTTTCGACAATAGCCGATCATTTTGTCACCGTAGCATAAAAAAGCGAATCAAGAGAATATAATAAGTTAGTATGACTATTTAATATCTCAACAAGAATATCACGATGCCATTCAAAACAATTTAATTAATGACGAGTCTAATTTTAGTACTCTGAGTCTGTGACCAAATGCCCATCTATTTAAAAATATTGTTTTGTTAATGTTATAGATTGAAGAAGAGAAAAAACCACTTAATCCAAAGACAACCGATGATCAGCAAGGTATCCCGATTCCAACTGCCCCAGTGAGAGCATCCCCGCGAAGATACTACATGTATGTTCTAGACTGTTCGTGATAGTACGTTCAATCATTAGTGGTAATTAAATGCAGCCTTGGGTCGGACACGGGTCAGGCCAAGTGGCCAACATGAATTATTTTGTGGCGCTTAATAGATAAATTTATATTCATATCATATAACTTAAAAAATGCCGAAAAATACAGGTCAGCAAGGTCTCTAGCTGGGAGTGACACACCTCCATTCCGATCTTATCTACGGTCAGGTCCACAGAGTGGTCCTTCAGCTCTAGGACTTCATGACCTGTCATCTTCCGATGATGACGAGCCAGTTCCCGTTCCTATCCCTCGCAGGAAAGGCTCAAGCCAACCCAGAGATATTCCTCGTTCTGTAAGCCTTTTTTTCCTGGTTATATGTCAATAGGATTAGTAATCAGACTCGATCTCGATTCTTAAGCCCTAATGTCTTTCTAGTACCAACCACAAGCCCCACACGAAAAAAAAAAAAAAAAAAAAAAAAAAAAAAAAAACGTACAAGCTTTAAATTGATACAAAATCATTTTTTCTCACAAGCCGTAGATCGTTGGCAATCCTATAATTTGCATGTTTGATTACGATGTTCCGAAATTCTAATGTTTTCTTCCTTTAAACAAACATTCCTGGGATCCGTACAGAATTTAGTGCCACTAATTGTATTATTTGTATAGTTGATGACTTGCTGTCTTTGTCAATCCTTGGACCCCTGCTAGCTTTGAATATCTTTGAAAGGTGCTAGAGAAATCCCAATAATACCAAACATGCAATTATGCGGAAACTCGAGTGCGTTTTCGATGTTATAAAGTTGATAAAGTTGATAAAGTTGATATATACGTTTGTTACTTGTCCTCTGGCTCTATGACAGTAACATGTCCAAAACAATCAATATTCTTATCCATAGACTAGATAAGATTGCTACATCTTCCTCAAAACTGAAGCATGGCCGGGCAGCTGTCGGACGTAAATGTCTAACTTAGTTTCTAACACTTCGCCATGTGATTGTCATCGTTATCATCATATCAGTTCCGAAAAAAGACTTCCTGTAAATAGTCGGATGTACACGACAGTAAGTCAATAACGTAAGATGTAAAACGGAACTCTGTGTAAGATCCGGAAGATAAATTGTGCAGACAAATTAACGAGTCTAACCATATTTAGTTGTATGCACATCCTTAATGAGTAAAGAAAACTTTGCTGCAATATATAGGCTGCTCGAGGAGCAATGGTCGCAGCTGCAACTGTCAACTTGCCTTTCCAAGGCAATGCATTATCTGAAGCATACATGGGACTCACAGGGAGACGAATTCTAAGTGTATGAATCCTTAGTTATTCATATTCTAGTAATAATCAGTTGTAGGAATACAAAAACGAGGACTGAAAAGTCGTGACCTTACTTGCAGGAACGTAGTTTTGAGCATAATGCTGTGGGACAGTGGCTAGGATGGTTGATGGCCGCAATTTACATGGGCGGCCGAGTTCCTCAGATTGTCTTGAATGTGAGGCTTTCTAACTTTCTTCTCGAACCTGTTTAGCGATATACGAGTACAAGTTAGAACATTTAATTACTTGAAAATTCTAAATTGTAATTTCTTAAGATAACAACTGTTCTTGCTGTATTTGTTGAGCAGATCAGAAGAGGAAGCGTAGAGGGACTGAATCCATTGATGTTCATATTTGCGCTTGTTGCGAACGCCACCTATGTCGCTAGGTACACCTGACCGACCTTTCTTTTCTGACGGAAATATCTCAATTTCCTTGTAAAATCATTCACTCCAAATTGACATTATTTGTGTTTCAAATGCAGCATTTTGGTAAGAACTACAGAGTGGAGTAGCATTAAACCCAATATGCCATGGCTGCTGGATGCTATAGTTTGCGTGGCGCTTGATTTTTTCGTATCCTTGCCCATCGAGCTAATTTTTTTATTTCATACTAGTCCATTCTATATAGGTCAAGTGTGTACATAGTTTTACCCGTATTTCTACACGACTAATTTAGAATTGCGACAGTATGATAGCAGTTGTCGAAATTTAACAAGACAATCATGGTTTCTATAAAATGGTTTATTAACCTTAACCGAGCTTCTTTTACAAGATAATTATGCAGTACATCTACTATCGATATCTGAGGAGGAACTCAAGGGAGGAAGTGCAGGATCAATTCTACGAGGAGGCGGAAAAGGCAATTGGTTCCTGAATGTAATATGTCAAGTTTCATACTGTGAGGATTGTATTATAGAATATGAGTGGCTGTATTCTTCTTTAATGTATGTAGAGAGACTGTAGCATGGCATTCTTGGTTATCATCAAATCAAGTTTACCGACGGGATTCTACTGTTAATTCTTACTGTTGTAGTTAATCAACCACCAATGAACACCCTTTGCACCCATTCCAAATAATCAACACACCCACTTTGGCCAAGGCTCTCCTACTATTATTTCCCCAATGAGTCATCTTCTGCATAGCAATGTATTGTCTGTCAGTTTCCGCCTGCATATTAGAAAGGAACAAAAGTCTGGTAATCCAAAATGGGTATAGGTATCAAGGACGTGACTTTGGAGAGTTGGGGCGTTTACAAGGGGCCGAGGCAACGTGGAAGGAGAGGCCGTTGAGGCAAGAAGAGCAGAGAAGGATAAACATGAGCGCAGCCATACAGCCTGAAGGAAGCTGGACGTTCAGCAATTACTTTGTTAACGGTAACAAAATGCGCTAAACTATGAGCTACTTGATCATGATTCACGAGTAAAAATAACACAGCTTTGGCAACGATCTTTATGGGAAGTACATAGTAGTATTCATTTTTTTTTGGTGTAAACCGGGGTGTCCACCGTCGACAGCAGTGTATAATCCCCTCGCCGCGCGTGCTCTCACATAGTAGTATTCATGAAATGGTTAAGAAACATCAACACTTGTTATTCCTTAACACACTCCAAAAAAACACAAGCACTTATTTAAGACAGCTTTATACAAGTATATTGTAAAACCGATTCTTTAGGTAACTAGTCTATGGCCGTGTTATTGGGATCCATTTTACACGGTAGTAGTTTAAAACCGCCTCACATAAGACTAATTGCCAAAAAACACAGTTATACACAATGTGATGAGAACAAGGAAATAAACAGCAGATTGAATATTTCACTGACTAAAGAGTCTAAGTCAAGTTAACCGACAAGCAAAAAAGTCGAGGGAAAACAGTAAAAACACCCAGGAAAGTGCAGTAACCATCCTTAATGTGATTCAATGGATATGACGCTCCCTGATAACTGGATGCGCCTACCAACAATGACATACTTAATGTGATTCAATGGATATGACGCGCCCTGATAACTGGACGCGCCTACCAACAATGACATACTTAATGTGATTCGATGGATAAGATGCAATCTAAGAACTGGATGCGCCTACCAACAATGACATACTAAATGACCCAGACCCTCTTAATATAGACAACAGTTGGATCTCATGTACCTAAGGTTGCAGTCTTGCGGAGGGTGCACATCTTAGGTACATGAAATACTAGTATTATATAAAATCAGCACCCTAGTAAATATGTGTACCTAAGGTTGCAGTCTTGCGGAAGCTCAAAGGCTCAATCTATCATGTACACATCTCTACTGCGTACCTTCTTATTATATAAAATCTGCACCCTAGTATCTCAAAGGCTCAATCTATCATGTACACATCTCTACTGTGTTACTGAATTACACACAGAAGCTGATAATGAATGACACATTAGAGTGCACTAAGAAATATGTTGATCAGTGGCCACAAGCACAAACAGTTTAGTAAGAAGTGGTATTTCACTCCATATTTCAGAGTCAAAAGAACAATAATATAGTCTGACAGATGTCAATGAAATGAAGGTACAAACTCTTCAAACGTGCCCTTACTTATCAACTGAAATGAGGGAGTAACTCCTCGCATATCCTAGGAAGCCACTAAGTGAAAGACAATGGGGTCTTTTGAAAGTTAAAACATCACGCAATGGCAAAAGAAGATAAAAAGGCCACAGGTTAGGTTACTCGTACACACCAATTCACACCCGCATACAGTCGTACTCACACAACCTATATTGGAGTATATGCAACTCCTACCCAAGACAGGCTACTGCCACATCCTCGTCTGAATCTAGATGATATTAGTGACTTGAAACATTGAACATATCAGGAACCTAGTCGAGGAACAGAGATTACCAGTCCTCAAGACTTCGAACAAGTAAACAACCATCACCGACTCGCAAAGAAGATGTATGCAATACATTTAAGCTAGAGAAATCTGCAAATAACTGCTATGCAGAAGTGTCCGTCGTTAGGTAAAGTAGTGACCAAGTAGTCCAATGCTAAAGGTACAGGGAAAAGGGCAGATAGACCAAGGCCAGGTCCTAGTATCTACACAAAGCGTAAGATCATTGATTCCAATGGTGAAGGTCGTGGCGGAATGAGGGGGCTAGCATGCCAGATTAGACACATACGTTATAGGAATGGGATCAAGGCTCTACTAGGCGTGTCACCATCAGACAAAGACAGGCCACAAACAACATCAAAGGTCCAACCATCCAATCCAAAACGATGAAATACATCTCTTAAGAGAAAAGCGAATGAGATATCCTCCTCAAGATCACTGCAAACTTAAACAAGGCTCAAACAAATCTTCATTAGAAGCTGTGCAAATGCATATGTAAAAGAGAGTGTGAATTCCAATCAAGCATGTCAAGCAATAACCCAGAATCTAGATGAATTACAACAAACAATGATCAAACAGAAACCGATGATTGACATCCTATTTTATACACAACTTTCTCAATCACATACAGCTATACAGAGAACACAAAATGGGCTATACTTGTGGTGCAGAATTATCAAATATTAGAAGACATTACCAGGACGATGTCCAACAGTAAAGTAGTAAACTTCAATCCTCAGGTAAAAATGATACTAAGCAGCACAAGAAACCCAACAATCACAAGCAGATTCTTCAGAAGCATATCCTGTCGTTGACTCGAACCCTGGGGATGATTCCGATACCCATACCCATGTCCATGGTGTAACCCATGACCATAAACCGCCCGTGGAAAACCATGTTGAAACCCATGAGCATGACCACCTCCATACATCGAACCACCAGGAAATCCATTAAACTGAAAACTCATAGCCGGGAACAACCCACCAAGCCCAGCCGACATATTCACACTCCCAAACCTCGCACTAGCCATAGGCATAAACCCCTCTAACAACCCAAACCCAAAATTCCCAAAATTCGGCAAATACCTTTGCTCAGCCGAAACTGGGGACGAGGCAGTTTCCGGCCGCATCCCAGCAGGACGGTTAGGCACCTCAAAACCCGGGATTGGCCTCGTCCGAGGATCGGACGTCGACTTTCCCCTACCATAAAGGGGCACAAGTTTGTTTCCTTGAACAAGGGCCTTACAAACAGGACATTCTTGTGATTTAGAATGGTAATGAAGCCATCTATATAAACATGGCCAACAAAATAGATGCCCACATGATGTAACAATTGGGTCTTGTGCTAAATCTAAACATATATTACACTCAAAATCACCAACATCATTGTTATTGTTATCGTTGTCGTTATCGTAATTTGTTTCTCCACCATTATTACTTGAACTTGATGCAAATGTTGAAGATTCAT
Organism: Silene latifolia; assembly: GCF_048544455.1. Lineage (NCBI taxonomy): Eukaryota > Viridiplantae > Streptophyta > Magnoliopsida > Caryophyllales > Caryophyllaceae > Silene > Silene latifolia. Next base: position 1,597,152 of record NC_133537.1, on the reverse strand, counting down.
TCAACCCTCTTCCCATTTCTAAATCACATAAAAAAATGAAGAATTTAGATGCAATTGAAAGATTGTTGATGATGATGGGGTCAATTATTATTTACTCGTACATTAAATCAAATAGTTTATGACAACAAAACTAATAAAATAGAATTAATAAAAATATGGAAAGATTAACTGACCTGTAGAATGAGTGAAAAGGGAAGAGTAACAATTAGAAGAACCCTTAATTAGGGGAAATAATGTTAGGGTTTAGAATTGGGGGTATTTTTGTGGTGCATTAGATTAGATGTACATCAGTACATGTAGTATTGGTTAACGCACCGGAGTATATATCACAATTTAGACCCATAAGTCTCTGCAATGTAGTCTATAAGATAATTAGCAAGACTATTGCAAACCGTATTAAAAAAGTCCTTCCTTGGCTCATTTCTGAGACTCAAAGTGGGTTCGTCCCGGGGCGACAAATTACGGATAATATCGTAGTTTTCCAGGAAGCTATCCACACGATGCGAAAGAAAAAGGGAAATAAAGGGTATATGGCTATAAAAATTGATCTCGAGAAAGCATACGATCGTCCAATGTTTGGGCCGGGATTACTTCACAAGCTAAGATCATCAATAAGGGCAGCAGTACAGCCGTGGGTAACGGTCGAAAGACACTTTTCTGGGACCATTCATGGGTTGATTCGGGGTGTCTATCCGACAGAATTATTTCGCCTATTCCGGATAGCATATTAGGCGCCACCGTAGCAGATATGTGGGACGAGGAAACAGGGTGGAAATGGGATGAATTCTCCAATTATTTATCACGAGAAGACCTCCTAAAAATAGCAGCTTATTATCTATCCCCGGAGCCTTATTTGGAAGATTCGCTTTACTGGAATGCCTCATCAAACGGGAAATTTACCATAAAATCAGCCCTAGCCCTTATAAAAACAGCCGAAGTAGCTCCTGAGACGGAACCGATAGCTTGGCATGTAATTTGGAACTCCCTGTTCAACAAAGAATTAGGATGTTTATTTGGCTCGAACTCATCGACGCCTTATGACCAACTACAATCGAGTAAGGAGGGGCATCCATGACGATCCTATATGTCCAAGATGTCTCGAAGAAGACGGGTCCACTGACCACCTCCTACGTAATTGCCCGTACTCCAAGGAACTTTGGAGTCTTCTCGGTGAGTGTGCCACAACCCCTTCCTTTTATACTCTTCCTTTTGCGAGTTGGATTTCTAAAAATGCTAGCAACGAGATTCCTTCTGCATCACATAACTGGTCAATGAAATTTGCGATAACTTGTTGGTGGATTTGGCGATGGCGAAATAATGTAGCTTTTGGTCGAGCTGTTGATAACCCCACGGACCCCTTACCCTTTCTTCGACATCAATTCGAAGTTACCAGTAGAGCTCTTGACCCCTTCTCCCTCCTTATCCCTTCTCCTGGCACGGTTCATGAGGAACGGTACATTCGTTGGAATGCTCCGCCACACGGTTGGATGCTCTTAAATACTGACGGAGCTTCTAAAGGGAACCCAGGTCCTGCGGGTTGTGGAGGCATTTTGCGTGACGAGACGGGTAATTTTATAAGTGCTTTTACCTTATCCTGCGGTATTTGTAATTCAATGAGAGCGGAGATGCGAGCCCTAGTGATTGGTCTTGAGCGCGCTCGAAGCATGGGAATAAGCAAATTGTTAGTGCATATGGACAACTCGTCTTGCGTAAGCTTCGTACACCAAGAACAACTCATAAATAACAGCTTAAGGCCTCTCGTCCAAAGATGTATTGACCTCATCAATCTAGACGGATGGTCAGTGAAGGTATATCATGTTTTTCGTGAAGCAAATAGAGCAGCTGACTGACTCGCTAACATCGGGGTTGAAGCTAATACTACCGTCACCTACTTCGAACACCCTCCTGATGGCCTTCGTTCGATTTTACGGGAAGACGCTCTCGGTGTTGCCTTTCCTCGTTTAGTACCTATTTAGTCATTCTATTTGTATCGGGGCTTTGCCCTCTTAAGCACCAAAAAAAAGTACATGTAGTATTAGAGTTTTATCGAGTTTGAACTCTTTGATGTGATGAAGGAAAGAGAGTTGAAATTAGCATGAGTGATATTGGTAGCACAACGTTTTCTGGATTATTTCAACATCTATCTACATAACTACATTTGAGGCTATTGTGTTTTAATTAGGGAAAATAAATTTTAGGGTCTCTATCCCCGATTAGAGGTGTTCATCGGTTCGATCTAAGACCGAAAAATTTGACTTGGAGCTGAAGGATGATTTTTTTTTTTTTTACTAGAAGTATCCCCTACTAATACAGCCAGGACATTTTTGACTTTTTCATTTACAAGAGTCAGTATTCGAATCTCTAACCACTTGTTTAAGAGATGAGAGCATTTACCCATTCACACCAGCCAATTTTGGTTGGAGCTGAAGTATGATGATAAAGTAGATTAGAGATCCCAATTATAATGACATTGGTGAAGACTACATCTCGGATTGATACCTTTATGCGAAAACCACCCTAATTTAATTTTTGATTCCGTGAATTAGACTGAACAAGACCACATGGATCTTACAGAATTCTCTCATGCAAATTTGTGGAATGAACAATATCTTAAAGTGATATTATAGTTCATCTGAATTATTATAAGTTATTATAAATATCAACTAATTAACCAAATTCTAACATTATAGAACAAATATACGAAGTATTTCATATATACAAATTCTCACTTTATACGAACATTATCCGTCTAAAGTTGTAGACGGATAGTGTTCATCTCACAAAATGAGAGTAAATAGTGTAAGTGAGTGGAAAATGGATACCTCCACTTGCATTTTGTGAGATGGTCACTATCCATCTACAGACGGATAGCGTCCGTCTACAATAAGATGGATTGTTTCATATAATGATCATTTAATATATTTTTTTGAAAAAAGATTCGATCCGCGGTAGAGTACCGCCTTTCATGATCATCCAATTTGTTCTACGACCGGACCGAAGACTCAAGTAGCATAATCGTTAAATAGTAGATTGGACCACGTAAATTATGGCAAAGTGAAGTCTAGTCCGGACTAGATTATTAGGTTTGAGCTAATTGTTGGTCCTGACCTGTCATGCATGAGATATTTTCGGCCCAATTTTATGGGAAGTTGGGCTTCATGGGCTATTTCCTGAGTGGGCATTGGGCCATCATAGTTATTTTGGGATTGAGTTGGCATTTGATTGTGATGTGATAAATGGCGGAGTTTTAGCTTTTAGGCGGGTATGCGGTTTAAGAAGGTATTCTATTGAGTTGGCATTTGATTGTTTATTCATTTGAAAAAAAAAAAATCGTCACTTTTTATGCTCTCATAAATACGAATTATGACCTCTTAAAGTTTCCTGAATTAAAAAATTAGGTATTTTAAACAAAATATTAAACCTTAAGAATACAGCAATGCATTTTCCGCTTTTGTAAAGAGCCCAAATTAATTTTCAACCATGTTGGATCTCATCCTAAAAGTTAAATAAATCGACCCAAACGAGGAGATCAAATTGTGTAGGTATATGATTATATTCCCTCGTAGAAATAAACAAAACGTTTGATTATATTCCCTCGTAGAAATAAACAAAACGTTTGCTTAACAAGGATGAACTAAACATGCTCACACCGACCTTATCTTGGTGACTATGGTGAGACCGCGTAGGGCCAAAACATATAGACTGACTTTGATATTTTGATGTCTCTTCGCCCAAGCCACCCATGACGCCATGACCCACCTCTTTGGCTCTTTCCTTAGCATAGTCTTCAGATTCTGTTGAGGGAAACTTAAGTCTTGAGTTTTCGACTATAGGTGTTTATGGGTCATCTCATTCATTGTATCTGGTTCATTCCGCCTGTTAAATAAGCGGGTATAGACAAAACATTTTGAGAAACATACAAAGGTCCAGCCCACTAATCCGTCCCAAACCCTCTAACCCGCTTGTCCGTTGGCTAAAAATTAAATGTGAGGCCGGCGCATATCCGCATTTGATTACCTCTATTTGCAACTGCCTTCCAAACTATCAAGTCTTGAGGTTCTTCGCCCTATTTTGTCTTCTATTATGTGTCCCATTATAAATTTAGGGGCGGTTATGACGGGGTGCAGGGGATTTATCCGCACCGCACCCCCTTTGTCAAAAATAAATACAATTTGATTGACAAAGGAGCATATAAATTATGTTGGTCTAGTGGTTTGTGATATGTTTTCTCACCTTAAAAGGTCATGAGTTCAATCCTTCAATTGAGCAAATTTTTTAAATGTTTTTTCACTATACATTTTGCTCAATTAAATAGGATTTTTTAATGTATAACTTGAATTTTCGTTGTAAAATTTTTTTACGCACCCCATCTATCAAATCCTAAAATCGCCCCTGATTATAATCTTTTTTTTTTTTTTTTTTTTTACAATGACACCACTTTTATTATGAAAAACATAATGCGTCATAAGATAAAGGTGGCTGGACATAAAAGTGAGACAAACAACTCCTAATCCAAATCACCCTATTCTAAATTTTTAATTGCTTCATCAATATATCGAATGCATTTGAGTTTATATGAGTTTGATTACTTTAATCCAAAATCTTCTTGGAAATATAAGTCTAAGGTCGGTGAGACACGTATCTCGGTAAATCTAAAGTATTTAAGCTAGTAAAAGGCCCGAGCTTGATTTAAATCACATCTTTTTCAAATCTAATTTATAAAAAACAATTTTTTTTCAATCGTCTTAATCACAAAGCCCCGGTATTTGTTACTCTGTATTCTACATTGAGTTATTCATTTACATAGGAACTAGTGCAGATCCCGTGCGAAAGCACGGTTTTTTAGACCGTGTTTTTATAGAGAATTTAACTATTAAATTGATTGTAAAACAAATTTTAATAATGTGTATAGTTGATATTAATTAATTAGGAGGGTGCAGATCCCGTGCGAAAGCACGGTTTTTTAGACCGTGTTTTTATAGAGAATTTAACTATTAAATTGATTGTAAAACAAATTTTAATAATGTGTATAGTTGATATTAATTAATTAGGAGGTAGTCCATTCATTCTTGATTGTTTTCATAGAGAATTTAACAATTAAATTGATTGTAAAAAATTTAGCAACTTATAGTTTCTAGTTGAGTTAATTAGATTTTACTCCTTTTTAAAAATTACTCCATTTTAAAAAAAAAATCATGAAATTACTCCCTTAAGTTGTATTTTAACCTAAATTGCTTTAAATCTCCAACTAAGTGACTTATTTTGTCTGTTGTTTAACTCTTCCTTTATTTGTCTACACAATTATACTTTTCATAATATAAATTTGCTAATTCACAAATGGAATAAGTTCAAAAACAGACGAAATAAGTCTTTTTAGTTGGAGTTCTGAAGCAATTTTAGGTCAAAATGCAACCTAAGGGAGTAATTTCAGGAAAAAAAATTCAAAATCGAGAAATTTTTAAAAAGGGAGTAAAATTTAATGAACTCTTTTATAGTTTAATACCAAATTTATATCATTAATAATAAAAACAATCATAATTTTGAATTTAAATAAAAAATTAGAGTATAATTATAATAAGATTATATTTTAAGGAAAAGATAATAGTTTATTAAAAGAAAATTTTAATTGTTTCCTTATTAAGATTGATGCATTTTGGAGGGAAAAACTAAGAGAATTTTTATTCTCTTAGTAGTAGGGGGACTAATTCATACTCTGTATTAGCAAGTACTCGCACTTCGTATAAATTATCTTTTGCAACTTTGCTGATTCATCTTAGCTAAATGAAATAACAAATTTACCGTTCAACAAGGAGAACAAGTAAACAACAATGATACCAATTAAATGTCGTGAATCTGATTATATAACAACCTATTCAATTCTTCAATTATTAAACTACATAAGACAGTTTACAATTCACAACAATTTTACAATGCATTTCTACACCTTAACTAGTAGTAACAACAATATATAAAATCGTCTTACACAAAAAATCGTGTTCGTACAAATAATTTACCATAAACAAAATTAATTACGATTACAATGTATGTATAATGAATTCAATAAGTCTTGCTGAAGACGGGTCGGAGCAAGTGACGGATAATGCCACTCACAAAACGAATAGGGGGACAAGGTGGGGCACCCCCATGTGCTTCCCCTTCTCCTCTATTTGGGTCATTTGTGAGAGAAAATGGTATCTGTCTTTCTAAAGTGACGGATACGTGCCGTCACAAATGAGATTTTGTATAATGAATTAATGATCATCCCAACTCCCCAATCATTAAAAAAAAGTAGCACAAAACGCTCACAATTTCCTTCCAATAAAATCAATCGACACCCCCTTTTCCATAACAAACAATCCCACACCAACCATTCCTTTATTTCCTTCCCCAAAAATCACTTTTCCAACCCACAAATAAAATCTACACCAAACAAATCATATTCACTCAAATTACAACTTTACAACCCTAATTTAACACCCCTTTAATCCCAATTTAATCACCCCCCAACTCTCAAAAATCCCAAAAAAAAAAAAAAAAAAAAAAAAAAGTTACACCACCAAAGTACCAAAAACAATAACAATAATGGCGACGGCGGTGACGATGGCGATTAAAACAATAACACATAACTTATCGGAACACCCGTCAGTAAAAACGTTTCGATGGAGCCCTTCTCAATCTTGGGGCTCAACATGGTCATTTTTATTTACCTCTATTACCGCCTACGTTATTATTTCATTAGCTCTTCATTCTATATTATGTCTTTTCCGAAAGCGAAACCGTCCGATCTCATTAGGTCCTATTCCGGCTGTTCATTCTCTTTGCATGGCGTTAATCTCCGCCTCCATTTGCGCTGGAATTTTAATATCGTCTGCGGCTGAGATCCGCGACACGCGCTGGTTTTGGAGGCGGAGTAAAACGACGCCGTGGCAATGGCTGCTTTGTTTTCCTTTAGGAACTCGGCCTTCGGGTCGGGTTTTCTTTTGGTCGTACGTGTTTTATCTTTCGAGATTCTTACATTTGTTTCGGACTTTCTTCACCATTTTACGGCGAAGAGAGTTGCCGGTTCATTGTTTGATTACTCATTCGTTTCTGATATTCACGTCATTCGTTTGGCTCGAGTTTTCTCAGAGCTTTCAGGTGCTTGCAATTGTTGCGACATCGATTGTGTCGGCTGTGGTTTATGGATATCGGTTTTGGACAGCTGTCGGTTTACCCTCTGCTTGTTTTCCGTTCGTGTTGAATTGTCAGATTGTTTTGTTAGGGTGTAATTTGGTTATACATGTTGGAGTACTTTTGATGCATTTGTTAAAAGGCGGGTGTAACGGAATCGGAGCTTGGGGATTTAATTCGATTCTGAATTCGGGTATTTTGTTGCTCTTTATGAATTTCTATATCAAGCATTACGTCAGGAAGACTAAGGGTGGTCGTGACTCCATTAAAACGACTATTTGAGATATTTTATGATACTGATGCAGATGCGGGTATGGTACTCATGACCTGGGTTCGAATTTCGAAATTGTTCGGATTTGTGTGTCGGTGTTGACAGTGTAACATCTTTTGTACTCCTATGTATGTGTGATGATGATGTAGATATGGATATGCTAGTATATCTGAGGAATTCGCAACAAAATACTCACTCCGTCCCAATCATTTTGAATAAAAAAAAAGGCAAACAGATGATTGAGACGGAGGGATTATATGATAATAAATAATGGTTTGTTGCTTCAATTGTTCAATACTCCGTATGTTACTACTAGATTAAATTAGTGGTGTACATTAATTTTGTAAATCTAGATTAATTGAAGATATGGTTTTACTAAATGAATATTACTACCAATCTTTGCTTTGTTATTAATCCGATCTGATAACTATACAATTTTGTTTCGCAATTTTGATGATTTGTTTAAGTGATGCTTATTTGAATCATGGAAGATTGTGATCAATGTATTTTGATTAAAAAATGATAATCTATGATATTTTGTCTATTTTATTAAGGATATTGTTAGAGATATGATTCGGGATAAAAATGAGTTGATATCTAATTTAGAATCAAATATCTAACTTTTTGTATATTGTATTAGGGACAGTGTTAGAGATATGATTCGGGATGAAACTATTGTAGTAGGGAATAGGGACAGTGTTAGAGATATGATTCGGGATGAAATGAGCCGAGCTGAGTTCAATCGAATATCTAAGTGTCATTGTTTAGCATACAGAATTACAGACTATGGATATGATTCGCAGGGACGGTAGCTTGATAATATCAAGCTTTTAGCTAGCTCTGGCAACACCCTTGGTTACTGAACTCTGTTCTGGTACTTCTGGAGATATTTTTAGTTGTTGAATAAGGAGTAAAAATCCTCTCCATTTCCTCAAAAGAAATGGAGAGGCAAGTACCTATTAATGACCCGGATCGCTTATTGACAACATCTAACGATTCTAAATTTACGCATAAAAATAAAGGAAAATGAGGGTGAAAGAGGAAATTATTGTTTAATGAGATTGTGAGAGGAAATGGAGAGAAAGGAAATGGAGAGGATCCATTTCCTTGAATAAGACAATAGTTTCTTTTGTGATTGTTATGTAATAGGAATATTCATGTAAAAGATCCTATAATCTATTTACTTCCGCCGTCGTATCATACAACGGTCGTAAAAGAAATCCGATGCAATACAACCGTATTACCAGCGGTTAGGGATGGCAACAGAATCCAGATTCTGAGATCCAGATCCTACGGAGCGGATATGGATTGCGATATTTAAGATCCAGTGGATAAGGATATGGATATGGATCGTATGGTCGAGATCCAGATCCTACCCTTAGATCCACTTTTATTTCATTTTCTTAAAAAATAAGTTCAGCTAAACAAATAGTAAAATTATATGCTTTGTTCTTTTAATTTTTTTCATAAATCAAACCATGATTTTTTCTGATTAACATTTTTTGGTTAAAAAAAGATACTTTTTTAGTGTTATTGTAATTTCATAAGACTTTACTTTTATGTTTTTAGAACTTTAGCTTTATTATTAGTATCTAATAAAGGAAAATAGTATGTTACGTCGTAGTAAAATACAAAAAATAATATTTTCATATTTTAAGAGGGACTTTTCTTTTATTATCAAAAGGATATGGATATATCCCGATCCAATCCAGATCCTGCGGATCCGGATATGGATATGGGAATTTCAGATCCTGTAAATATGGATCGGATCTGGATCTTATAGGATCTTATCCAGATCCTACCCATTGTCATCCCTACCAGCGGTCATTACTAAATAAGATATTTAATTGATCTTAGATATACGGAGTAGTAATCATTACTTCCTCCATTTAACTCCACTCTATCTATTTGTATTTTGCACAAATATTAAGAAGGGTGGGGTTGGGTGGAAAATATTGTAAATAAATAATGGGGTATAATGTAATTAAGTGGGGTATGAGTGGAAAATGGTGGAGTTTGATGTAGAAGTAGTGGGGTATGAGTGACAAATATTGTAAATAAGTAATGGGATATGGGGACAAAATGGTCATTTGGCATTCCTTTTTAGGAAATAGGTAGAGTGGAATTGAATGGATGAAAAAGGAAAGATGGTAGAGTGGAGTTGAATGGAGGAAGTATTACATAAAGAAGTATTAAACTGATTTGTACGAGTGTCTTCAATAATTGGGCTCCTTTAATTTGGATTTTATTGTTCCATAAACATGTTTTTTTTTTATGAAAATGGGTAAGAATACACTTTTGTAATCTTTCTATAAACCAATAATGGTTTGTGCTCCATTCCTTTATGTGTGATGTTAAATACAACCAATTATCTCGTAATTTTTTTTCTCTTTTACAAATCACGGAGTCTCTCGACGATAACTTCCACATCTTAATACGAAAACAAATCAAATATGTTCTTACTTGCCGACTTGTTAGAAGTTAGAACCTAGCCATTCTCTTTTTGTCTCATCTATTATATTTGACCCGTTTTAAATTTAAAACGGATATTATCATCTTAAACTGTTAAACAATCATTAGTGTTTACCAATTGAGTAGTTTGGCCAGACAATGAGGTCGGTATTTGTTTCCATCCATAAAATTTAGAGGTTGTCTATTTCAATCCGGCATTTGGTTAAGGCAATCACCATCCCCATTAATTGTTTCACACGAAAAGGTAGTTAGATGGAAATTTTGCTTCATTTCAATCACAAAATCTCATTGAAGACGGCATGTATCCGTTACTTTGGAGTGACGGATACCATTTTCTCTCATAAATGACCCAAATAGATGAGAGAGGGAAGCACATGGGGGTGCCCCCACCTTGTCCCCACTATCCATTTTGTGAGTGGCATTACCCGTCACTTGCTCCGACCCGTCTTCAGCAAGACTAATTGTCAATTCAACTATGTGGTGGAAATTTTGGCACCATTTATATATATGTAGGAGCATTTATTTGTTATTGTTTTTATTGGTGAAAGTGATACTCTTAAAATCTTAATGAATACACAAATTCTCATTGAAGACATGACATATCCGTCACAAGCTGAAGACGGATACCATTTTACCTCACAATGTACCCACGTTTTCTCTCTCTGCAACACTATTCATGTGGTCCCCTTTCTCCACTAACCCATTTTGTTACCATTTTATCTCACAAAATATCCGTCACAAATGGTAACCCGTCACAAGGGAGACCAATTGTAATGAATAACTTAAAATATGCGGTTCTATACGATTTTCTTACATGTGAACTAATCTTTCGATTAATTAAATGAAGAATATATAAGTACTTGATTATCGACTTTATGGGTAAAGACTCACATGAAAATGTAAGTCTAAAAAAAGCTACTCAAGCTAATGTGAATTCGAATGGATAGTGAAACGTAAACAATGATTAATTGTTGTTGTCTGTTTAATTTGTTAACAATGTTACATTAGTTAGTCTTGTTGAAGACGGGTCGGAGCAAGTGACGGGTAATGTCACTCATAAAATGGATAGGGGGACAAGGTGGAGTCACCCCATGTGCTTCTCTCTCTCCTCTATTTGGGTCATTTGTGAGAGAAAATGGTATCCGTCACTCCAAAGTAACGGATATGTGCCGTCTTCAATGAGATTTTGTGGTGTACATATTCGTGTGTATATGAATCATGCCTAATTTTTTTTGTTGTGTCAAGCAACATGAGACATCTCCACTTTACTTTGTTGACCTTTAACCACTTGACTTGTAAAACCCAGAACAATGAGTCTCTCTTGTGATGGGTATATCCGTCATAAGCTTATGAGAGGTTAAGTATCACTCATATGGATAGATAGGACAAAAATTAAAGTACATAGGAAATCACAAATAATTTGTCTTATTTACCCATGTGGGTTTTAGTTGACCCGTCACAAACTTGTGACTGATATCGGCCGTCACAAATAAGAATTTGGAACCCGGAAAGGCATATTCTTCCGATAATGTTGCACTAATTTACTTTTGATCTCTTATTCTCCAACGTCATTGACGGGCACGACGGCCCTGGACCCTCTTAAAAAAAATAGTTACGTACTCCATATTATTTAAACTATTTCTTAATGTTACGATTAGTTTTTAATTGCAGTTAGTCTTGCTGAAGACGGGTCGGAGCAAGTGACGGGTAATGTCACTCACAAAACGGATAGGGGGATAAGGTAGGGACACCCCATGTGCTTCCCTCTCTCCTCTATTTGGGTCATTTGTGAGAGGAAATGGTATCCGTCACTCCAAAGTGACGGATACATGCCGTCTTCAATGAGATTTTGTGTTTTTAATTAGAGTTGATGGTTAGTAGAAATTATAATTGGTTTTCCAGCAAGATGAGCGCATGGAAATAGACATTTCGCACTGATTGATTCATTATCAGTCGCAATATAATTAGTAGTCAGACTTAGTCACGTTTAAGTTGCAGATTATTGGAGAAAGTCCACAAACGTTGTTTTCTTAGTTGCATTTATGAAAAACGAGGGCGGGATGGACGGTTGTCGGCTTCTCGCTTGTGGCCCTTCCCAAACTACTCCACAGTCCACACCACTTGTTTTTATACTAGCTTTTCAGCAAGTCTCACCGAAGACGGGCATATCCGTCACAAGTTGAAGACGGGTTAAGTAATACCCAAGTGGGTAGATAAGACAAAAGCAAAATGGCTAGGGAGTAGTATTCTGCTTTTGTCTTATCTACCCATTTTGGTATTACTTGACCCGACTTCAGCTTGTGACGGATATGTCCGTCGTCAATGAGAATTTGTGCTAGCTTTTATAGATGTTACACGCTCTGTCACTATTATTGGTTCGTCTTTAATTAAAATATTCTTACAAAAATAAAAATAAATAAATGTTTGAGACAAAATAGAGTACTCTAGTGAATAATTTGCAAGGGTGTATTGGTCATTCGTAGACAAAATATATTTAAAAGTTATATTCCCTCCTAGTCTAATTGTTAGTTCCCTTTCTTTTGGACACCAAAATTAAGGAAATGAATTTAGACCACACAAAACACCCTACCCCACATGAAATTAAATTTGGACCACACAAAACTTACTAAAAAGAGAAAGGGAAACCAATACCCGACTAGCATCAAAAAGGAAAGAGAAACCAACAATCAGGCTAGGAGGGAGTACTACTCTTTAACACGTTATCATAGTGACGACTTTACGAGGTTGTCATGTTTTCAAAAGATCAATATGAAGAAGAGGAGCTAATACATTTTCATGATAACATGACTCAAATGAATATTCACTTAAAAGTTACGACTTCACCATCTTACGAATTCAAGAAACGTATATAAAACATGGTATACTACTGAAAATAGGTGATTAACGAATTCACCATATTACGAATTCAAGAACTGTATACGTTATGAAACTTTAATTTCCAGAGTTCAAAAGAGTAAGAGCTACGAGTAGTTACATTTGAGTCTAAGATGATAACTGAGTTCGAAACCATTCTATATCTTAAGATATACTGTAGATCTATAGATGGCATTAGAGCTTTGCGCCCTGGGTTGGCTAGTGCTAGATTGCCTGCCCCGTTTGGTCTTTCCCGAGCCTAACTTAGTCACTGAACTCAGTCCATTTCCTAATATAGCAATTTTTAAACTACAAATGACCAATACACCCTTGCAATTATTCACTGAGTAGCGAGCCAGCTCCGAGGCGGGCCGGGCTGGGTCTTCACATATATTTTTATTAGTTCTTGGATTGGTCTGGGCTGAGGAAATTGCAGCACTAGCGTGGCTCGAGGATGACACTGGGCTGGGCCTAACTGACACTAGTGCTAGCCTGGCTGCTGGAAAGCGGCCCACGAGGCCGGCTGAGTCGAGCTAGGCTAGATTGGCCCGCTACGTTGCACATGTCTAAATGACAGGGACTGTAGAGGCAGGTAGGGGCGTTGCTCGTGAATTCGTCGAGTTATAAGTATGTTATGGTGGTAAACAAGTGAGTTACCATCTTTAGGGTAAAATTATTGGTAGTCTTGACACAAAACTTTGGCAAGTCTTAAGACAAGACTCACTCAAGACTATCAATAATTTACCCCACCTTAAAGGAAAGTTAACGAATGAGTGAATCTCGTGTGTCATTTTTTTTTTGTGAAAAAAATGAGTAAAGTGGAAAAGTAGAGTTTGAAGTGAGTCATAGTGTATAAAGTCTGAGGTGACTTTGAAGTGTGTCTAAACAACAAAGAAATAATAAAAGTTAGTGAAAATTTGATGTGGCAAAATCTTAAGACTTGGGAGAGTATTACTGATAATCTCACCCTTAAATGTAAGCCAGTCACCCAATTCAACACCCAAGGTCCTTTACTCCTTTTGATGTCGATGAGTACTAGGCCCAGAGCCCAGTAAGCCAGTGCCCAATGGTTATGTACCCACTACCCGGTAAAGCGCAATACAAGGAAATCTAATAATGCTTTTTTTTTTTTTTTTTTTTTTTTTTTTTTTTTTTTTGACAATTACGGTAAACTACTAATAATGCTTTTGAAATTGTGTAAATGAATATAGGAAGGGGAGTAACTGGTTAACTTAAAAGAGTAACGAATATTACAGAATACTTTATACTGGGGTCTTTAACTATCTTATATCGTAAACTGAAGTGTTCACCGTCGATAATAACAAAAAATCTCCTTATTACGGTAGCTCTTCAAAGAGAGAAAAATCATAAAACGATTGATTAAGAAGCATAGAATTCGTACATGTAAGAAATTCAGCTTTCCCTAGAACAAATGCAATGCACCGGCAAAGTGTGAATTGTGAACAGATAAAAACTACTTGCACAAAGCAAAGTGTGACTCGTACAGCGGTACGGTCATACATTAATCTACGTGTTGTTTTGTTCGGTGTTGAAAGAGACACGAGTAATGTGTCAAGACTCAAGAGGTGAGTGAAGTGACACATACAATGAGACACAAAAGTGGGACAAAGGATCCCCACTCAAGAGACACAAGATCAGTATAATATAAATAGCACGGCGATTTGAAGATGCAACACCTCTCTCTCATTACTAGGTTAAAACATCAACGCTAAACTTACTCGGTGGGAAAGAAAAATTGGAGGTCTAATCCAGTAACTGTTCCGTTACCCACCTAAAAATTACTAGTGATCTTGTGTCTCTTGAGTGGGGATCCTTTGCCTTGTTTAATTATTTGTGAGAGGTATTTTAATCAAAGTCAAACAAATGATTGAGACGGAGGGAGTAATATGTAACGCTACCTAGTTTCAGATGTAAGTGAAAGTAGCTATGAAATTACGTTGTTTTCTGCACAATCTGGTTTCTGAACAAATCATTTTTTTTTCACTTGCAGAATTGCAATCGTCCCTGGGTTAAGAGTTGGATTAATCGGCTCGTGTCTTCGTCAAGATGCTGCAGAACCGATTAACCGAAGCCTCTTGTTGCCGTGACATATATAGTTATTCGCTGATTTAATCAACCCCAATACATTTTTTACGCCATAAAATACTAGATTCATGATTCAACATGTTTTTCATATGTAATATCTGGACGCATTTTCAATACAAGAAAACCTATATTTTTCAACACAGTGGAATGTTGCGTAAATCTCATGTCCTATATCGTAATAGGTATGAGCTTCGATACATTGATCACACTGAATCATTCAACAATATGATAATTACGTATCCGAGGAATTGACAGTGAGTGTCTAAACAAAGTACAAAATCCGCTTATCCTCTAATTAGATGAATTAGACAACCAAAAGAAAACATCAACTCTATTCTTTTCTTTAGTTAGCTTTATGGCAATCAAACCTGATCAACCTGGTATCATCCAACACGGTCGAAGATGACGAAGAATGGGGGTAAAACACTTTCCTAAGCTCATTATACCTCTCGATATTGAATTCTCGAGCCTTCATAAGCCGCTTTTGCTTAGCGTTAAAGCGACTTTTGAAGAAGCCTTCAAATGAAGGTTCCTTAGATGTTCTAAGGAAGAATGTATAACCAAGCATGAAGTAGGCGGAAGTCACGTAGAAACAAATCGGCTCCATCACATCCCATGAAAGTTCCCAGAATGTTAACCTCATAAAGCCTGCGGTTTGGACCACCATGTAGCCCAACCCAGCCCATAGTTCTCGACGAACTAATGCATCTGCCTTTTGGTCAATCTCGGCTTTCTGCTCCTCCATTAGCTCAAGTTCCTTCCTGCGAGGGTCGTTGGGGTCCGCGGACAAGGGAGGCGTGACTAGGCTATGAATGGCTTTAGCTACCTGTAATCAAAAGATACGGCACAAAAAATATTTGGGTGAAACCTGTCTAAACCTACATTAGCAATATGCTGTTAACGCCTAATTGCCTATGCGGCTATGGACTTCGTATGATTAAATGTTAAACGGTTGACCAAAAGACCCATAACAAATAACAAACGCCAATAATGAATGTGAATGTTTTGGCACACACAAATACATGGCTCCATGGACGTCACCTAACTACCGAGAAAGTCCTTGACTAATTGATACCAGTACTTAAGTAGAAACCTGTCGACATCAGACTACTCTTGTAAATTGTCAAGTCTCTCTAAAAAGACACACATACACGATGAAATTATCCCGCACCTCTACCTGTCTGCCTTCACTCGTCTAAGACGGGTAAAAGAGTCAAATGAATGGATGAAATAATTAAACATGGAATGCATGAATGAGGACCAAATAATGGGGTAGATAACATATCAATTGTCGCTATACTACAACAGGACCAAGTTCATTTTCAATGAAAAAGGTCTAGTAAATTTGGCAAAATAATGGAGAAGATGATGACATGTTATTATTACGTTTACTCCCAAAACTGGTACGACATCAACGATCAACTCAACAAGTAATTGATCTTCTTACGTAAATCTCTATTGTATCACAAATAATTCACAGTTTTCGACTTGTACACTCCAACAGAAGCCAACTAACTTAAAAAAACAAAAAACAAAAGAGAAGATCTTTGAATCATTTTTGAAGGAAAATCTTTGCAATGAAAAAACCAGTTTCAATCTAAAGCAAGCAGGTTCAGAACTCAGAAGCCGAACATTGATAAAAACCGAAAGGAAGAACTTTTTGTAAGTAAAATGTAGTTAGTACTCGGTAGTACTTGTAAGTTGTAATTGATTTCAGAATGAAAAATCAGAAACAATAAATCTGAAGATGGATTATTAGTAATTTTTTAGTCTCCTTTTCCTCCAAATCTCGAAAATTCATCTCACTCGATTTTTTTCACTCTCATAAAGTTGAAAGAATCGATCATTTTCCACCAAATAATCGAATATTCAATATTTTCTTTCCCTCTCATTTCTTTTTTTACCTCCCTTTCATTTCATTTTCTTTTCTCTTTTTTTTTTTCTTTCACCATCCGATCCAAAAACTAAACTTAACTTTGTCGAACAAAAGAATGAATGTGAGATCTCAAATCCGAAATCGGAACAGTGTGTAGAAGAACAACCCTTTTAGATCTTGCGTACCAATGTTCTAATTTCCTGTTCACCAGCAAATCAAATAAACACACATAATAAACCCCATCAGTTTCCATTATTAATCCATAAACTATACAAAACTACCGACTCACTTACAACCATCAGCTTAAACTTTTGTTTAAGACCAGTTCCGACGCGGTCCATGTGTCATGTGTACTAATGTACAAAACCATTACTTACTTAGATTTCAAACATAATCAAATACGAGTATTATTATAACCATATAAAATATAAAACCGTCTTATAAAAGAATTTACGAGATGAAACAAAAAACCAACCTGAAGAGGACGCAAGCAAACGGAATTCCCAAGAACAATAACAGAACCACAATCATCCAAATTTGTTGCAAACATTAACGCAAGATCTTTATTCCCACCACAATACTCTCCGATTAATTCCAAATATTCACCATATGACACCCAATCTTTTCCATAACTTCGCAATTTATCCCTAATCACTTCCGCCTGCGTCGCCATTAACACTTTCCTCACCTCCCCAACCGTCAGCGGCGACCCCGCATTTTCCTCCTCTCGTTTCGGCGTGGTGGGACCCGCTTCTGCAATTAACCCGTCGAGGTTCAGTCTTCCCTTTGTAATGTCCATCCCTTTTAACGTTTCCGATAGCGCCGCCCCGGTTATCGGGAACAGCCGCATCGCCGCAGTGGACGGCGGCGATGCGGCTGTTGATTGGTGGATGGGGCGGCGGGGATTCGGAAATATTCGGTTTGGTTTTGGATCGGGTTTTATAATAGTGGTTCGGGTCGGGGATAGGTTTGGGGTTGAGAATCTGGATAGGTTGAATAATCTTTGTACAAGCGTTTTCTTGAACGCCATTGTTGTTGTGAAATCCTAAAATTCTACAAACTAACTCAAATCCAATGAAATAAATTAGGAAAATTAGTAAGAGAGTAATAATATTATAAAGACATGGAAGTTTATATTTGATTTGATTTTAATGAAGAATGTTATGAAAGCATGGAGGTTTTTATTTGATTTTGATGAATGTGTAAGATTGTGTAAGGTAGGAGTAGAAGGATTGAATGTTATAGGGTTTGGGTGGGCTGATTTGTTTATATAGGTCCGATGGCTTGGGAAGATTTGTGAGATAAATAGACAAGACTAATTTCCTAATTTAACAAACAACTCCCTCTAATTTCCTAATCTTCTTCTTTCCTTTTTCGGTTTGATTATCTTCTCTTTTTCCTTTTTTTTTTTGATAAGTGGACATATGTTAATAACCTTAATATGGTAAAATTGACAACATATTCTCATGAGATATTTAACTATAAACTCAGTGTTACCATAATTAGTGAGAATATATTGTTAATCTTACCATATTCACATTTTAGAAAAACCGTTACAATATTTACCAATACTTTATTCCTCTTTCTTCCCCTTTCTTATTTTTTGTGCCCAAAAAAAGGGGAAGATATTAAGAAACTGGAGGGAGTAATAATAAAAAATTTAACAAGTCTTACTCCAATACTCCATACGATTTGAAATAAGACGGATTATATGTCATCATTTTTTTAATAGAATTTAACCATTTTTAATAGAATTTTACCCTGAAAATGATGGTAACATTTTTATCAGAAAATAGTAAAATTTTATTTTAAAATGACTACATTTGATCTGTCTTATTTCAGACGCAAAATAGCCCCTAAAAAATGAACTTTTTGACAAAATAATGCTAAAAATAATCATTTCTCGTTTTAGGTTGGGAAGTAAACTATTTCTCATTTAGCAGTCCAAATAAACATGTTTTGTACGAATTTAAGGGGTTTAGAGTCGCCATTTCGTATGGCGGGTCAAACACAAAACCGCCACGCCTTATGGCGGATTTACTGTGTAATATTTTCCTTCACCTGTACATAATATGCCTCTACCAAACTCAAAGCCGCCCTTGGGCATGGTGGCTCTATCCTAAAACTGCCATTGGGACAAACACTTTTAAACAACCTCTTCTCCCTCTTTAAAAACTCTAGCCTCCATCAATCAAATCCGAGGCTTACATCGACAATTAATCAATGGTAATTGGTAAGCCCCAAAATTGCTAATTGTGGGTTTGGATATCTAATTCTTAGGATAAGATTATTGGTAGTCTTGAGACAAGACTCACTCAAGACTGCCAATAATCTATCATACTTTTAATAAAGTCTTGACAAAGTCTTAAGTAGAGTCTTGGAAATCCAAGACTCAACTTAAACTCTACATGAGTCTTGACCCCACTGTTAAAAGAAGACATCCAATGAAAGAATGACAAGTGTTATATTATTTTTTTTCTTTTTTTCTTAAACCCCACATTTTCTCAAGTAAAGTGTAAAAGTAGAGTCTGAGGAGGTGGGTCTGACTGATAATGTATAAAATCTGAGGTAAGTCTGAACAATAAATAAATAATAAAAGTTAGTGGAAAACTGATGTGGCAGAGTCTTAAGACTTTGGTGAGTCTGATTGATAATCTCACCCTTATCTATTAGTCCCTTCGTCCCGGTCATTTTTTTATCGATAAGTGGACAATAATGACATTGGATAATCAAATTAACCATAAAAAACATTCCCAATATAGAAAATTAAACAAATAAATGAGACCCTAAAATGGAATAGGTAAAACAATGACCGGAGCAGGGGAATACAGTTCCGTAAATAGAAATATTCCATTTCAAAAATATGTTTTTGAATTGTGGTATCTTTGATGAGAAGAAAACTTCGATCCAACATACATACCCCAAGATAGATGATGCTTGATTGCCTGGTATAGCTCATAAATGATTAAAATGTGACTAATTTTACGCTTTCTTAAGAGAATGTCCAACAAAGCCAGTTACGCAAGTTTCTGGGCACATAAATCGTACGGACTATTTCCATATATTGGGAGCACACAAAAAAAAAGTGTAAAATATGCGTGGTTTACAAGACCTATTTGTCCCACCCAAAACACAGAATTGCAAATTGATAATGTAATAAAATGTTTGCAAAACAAACTTTCTAAAACCCAGGTCCGGCTGAGTTGTACGATATTACCCTGAACTCGACTCAATCCGTCACTTGACTTATTGGCGACTCGCATTGCTAGGCAACAAGCATGGGAAAAGGCAAGTGCCAAATGCTTACATCAGTGACTGGAGTCCATCCATCAACTTGGATACAAGCCAAGAAACTGACGCAAGCCAACGATTCAGCTAATAATGCATGTTAATCAACACCATCCCCCTGACAATGCATGCTTACAGAGTGACAGTTGATAAAATTATCGGGACAAACCGAAACCTTAAGCTATTTAAAGTGAGCATAGTTTGGTGGAATCAATACCGTATAGGCGTATACCCTTGCGTTTCTATCGTTCATCATCCGCAATTTCTTTTTCTCGTCCATTCATCACTTCACTGGCTTCTTTAGAAGCAACCTGCACCGCCCAGTTTTGCAGGCCCGTTTTACCTCGTACCTGCCACTGGCACAAATAAATAGGGTTAGCCGGTACCACTTCCACCTCGTCTATATTATACGCCCTTTGTCTCAATCAATTGTATATCTTTGATCAAAATATTTCTCGAATAATATAAAAGGTAAACAAAAAACTTTATCATTTGACTTTGATGGTTAACTTCATAATTATTTCTACAAATAAACGTAAATGTATAATGACAAATTTATCCATGAAGCAACAGGATTTACTAAGAAAATTAAGCTGTCCAAGATATAGGTAAGTAAACTTTTTCTTGGATAAATCACTTCCCGCCATATATGATTTGATGGTCGTAACTGATGTAATTTCAACAATATTTACCGAGAATATAAGCAAACATGCAATCCACTTCGCGAAACGTAACAAATACTCCCAAGTAGTTGTCAGAGTACAAGGGGGAGGGCTACTATGGGCCAGAATTAATTAAAATAAAAAAAACTATTCATTATTCAGACTGTGCTCTAGGGTCACAGCTAAGATGGATGAGCGTTGAGTGATTCAGAATTCTAGAGATACAAGCAATATTTTTGATTAAAACAACATTTAAAACAACCAATAATCCAATGTTATCCTAGTTCTTCGTCGAAACGTAAACTCTATCCATAAGTTCAACCCTACTTTCCTGATAGAAATTGGCTTATAATATGCCCCATCAGTACAAGGAGCAGAAGGAAGCTATGTCATAGCAGAAAGCCTAAAGGGGTGCCGTCCATATATCTTATTATATCAATGAATGATAAAACGTAAGCAATCAAGTAAAACATAATTAGCCGACCTAATTTTAGGCAATTATGCCAAAGAATATGCGTAATGCCCTCATAATACCACAGATAAAACAAAGCATAACATAATCATTCACGTAAACATAATCACCCTGCAGATCATGTGCTTAAAAATGGCTAATTAATACGGAGTAATTAGTTTGTTAATAAAAAACGGGAACAACTGTGAGAACATGATTAGAAGTCATCTTAATAAAATAGACTGACTATTGGGTCTTGGTCAGGCTAATCGGCTCAAGGCATCGATCATTCAGATTGGATCAGTTTTCCGGGTCTAATTAGAGACCCATTAGATTAAGGAATCCAACCCACCTAAGTCCTAGTCAGCATATACAAGGATCATCAACAAATTATAAATATACCGTACAACAATGACTTCATACTGCTGAATAATCATGCTTTTTTCCCAACTATGCCAATTAATAATGCACCAATAATATCATTAAAATAAATTTCTTTGTCGCAAACAATCTTTTGTGAGGTCAACTATTTCTTAAGTAGCTGACAAAAGACGAGCAGATGACATTAACAATGTTAATCAATTGATTAAATTCCTTACCAAGAGTTAGTGGTCTCCAGTCAGCAATCAAGAAAATAATCACCGGGTGTATGACAGATCCACTTGGCGCTTTTCATGTGGCTAAGAATGCGTGTTGCTATTTTGATATCAGAGAAGGATTCCACCCATCATGTCTTTCAAGAGTTTACTCCGAACTCTTCATTTTATGGGCATCTGACACTTAAGAAACGCATCCGACAAATACTCTGTGAAGTTATAACCGAGTTTGAGTAACATAGCCAATCAGTGTTTTATGACACCATGTAACCTGCAAATAAGGTATCACATAGTTTTTCCTCAATAAGAACAGCATTAAGAACATGATATTTCGTCTCCACACTTCTCTTTTCCCTTCTGTAGAATTGTGCTTCATCAGCTCGGCCACACATTTCAAGACCTCTTATGAGAATAGTGTACGTTGCTGACGCTGCTTGAATGTCTTTCCTTTTCATGGCTTTAAATGTTTCAATTCCTTTATTCCGCTCTCCAGCTGAGAAGTAGACGTCAATCAACGCAGTATATACAGAAGTGGTCTTAATCTCCTCGGGCAATAAACTGAATATTTTTACAGCAATATCAAGTTCTTTGGCTTGACCAAGCCTATAAATCAGAGAAGCAGAAAATGCTGGTTCTAAAAACGATTTGAGAGAAACCATTTGCTCTACCAGCTGCAAGATCTTTGAAAACTCACTGGCTCGCATCAGAACCCCGATTAATGAAAGAAAGGCTATCTGCTCAATGACAATTCCCATATTTTTACTGTATTCAAAGGCCAATAAAGCAGCATCTATCCTGTCATGATCACAATTTATCTCTATAATTTCTGAAACCAGCTTGGAGTCCAACAATTTACCATGAGATATCATTCCGGTAAAAATGCAGTCAATGGCACCAAAATTCTTCTTTCTCAAAAAAGCAATTAGGAGTCCCTTATCTATGACAGAGTTGACATCAGACTCCATCTCCTCTGGTTCTAAAGTTACACTCTCATCATAAATAATGATATGGGGATTAACTTGTCGAAGAAGGATATCATCCTCACCGGCCATTTTCAGAGTTTCTTGAGCTTGAAGATATATAGGATATCGTAGAACAATAGAATTTTCCTTCATATAATGAAGGATTTGGATAATGGCCCACGCCTCTTCAGCTTTGCTAAATTGCTCTACCAAAATATTGCACATGGCTTTGTCAGGTTGCACTCCAGTTTCTTGCAATTTTACAAAGACCTCTAGAGCTGATTTGCATTTGCCTGAAACAAATTGATTATCAGCTTTGTACGATAATGCCAGAAATGCATCACATTTGTGATCTTTAGTTAAAAATGTTATTAGAAGTGTAAAAAACATCCTAACAACTAAGCACATAATAATATGAAAGATGTCACTGAACAACCTGAAACCCATCCTACCTGCTGACTCGAAAATAGCCGTTATTGCAATTTGTCGCTGGACTTCAAAAACTACCGTCAAACTAGGGGCCCACACTGGTAAGGAATTTTTAACAGTACTAGTACCACCATTATGCCATCAGATTAAGCTTCAATCTACCAATAGAGAAAATTGTACTTACAAATGAACCACATCTGAGTAAATCCTCTATGCCGAAAGGATACTATAAGATCTCTATGTATGAGACTATGAGCTACCTGAACATCACTAAATAGGTGCGTTTTGCTTTTGATTTTCCACGCATATCCTAATAATAAAGAACTCTTGAGTTGGGTGATCAGTATTGGGTGCTTTGACTGCTTTCTAAAAACCTAGGCAAATCATCAAATTCAATAATCCATACAACGAATTATCAAATGATTCAATAAAAATTATCATTTTTAACTAGTAAATATATCTTCCATAGTTCCAACACAAGTGCGTTGAGTAGGAGGGCCTCAGAGAAACCTCTGTACTGGAAAATGTAAATGCCATTTGACAATCAAGAGATGCTTTAATAAATAAAGGTGATAATAATGTGTACACCAGAACGAAAAGGTAAAACCAATTCTTTACGCCATCTTACCAGAAAAGACGAGATGCACCATTAAGATTGTATAAGTGTGACAAGTAGGAGTAAGTCCAGACTGAAGCATCTCCTTGTACACCTCAGTGGCCTCTTCAGCTCTGTTATTATCAAACAGGACCTTCATGAAGGCGGTATAAGAAACAACAGTAGGATGACATCGCTTAGCTTTCATCTCCTCCCATATCTTCACAGCCCCATCAAAGTCTCCGCTTTTTGAAAGCCAATGGAGAACTGACGTGTAGGTAACGACAGTAATCTTTATTCTTTTCTCCTGCATCATCTGAAGGACATACTTCATCGAACTTATCCTATTTGCCTCTCCAAAAATATCAAGCATGGTCGTGTAAGTAAACTGATCATGCTTAAAACCCTTTTTAGAAACCCAATTAAAGAATAACCAAGCCCTCTCCATCGGTGGGTGCGTTTTTAAAACTTGATTTACAGTAAAAGAATCCCATTTGAGACGTATCTCTTGAAGCCGTTCTTGCGCAGATTCCCAAGAGGAATCCCTGAGGATATTTGAAATTTTCCTAACGACATCTCTCATGTATACTTTCGGATATAAACTAAGGTCTTCTTTAACTTTAACCTTTTTATTTACACCTCTCCAAACTGATTTAGAGGGCTTTCTAAATCTTAATGCAGGACAGATATACTTTCTAGACGAACTTTTACATCCTTGAAAGTTCAAACTCCCACACCCAGGCACCAACAATGCATATTTTCGGAAAAGTCCTCTACTAGCAAACTGTCGCGACATGAATAACAAACAGCCTTGACAGAGAAACAGTTCATACGTATAGCTTATATATAGCGCTAAACATCAGTAATCTTTGAAATTCAACCTGCACAAACATACATTTCATAAGATCAAATGACATAAAGCAAAATAAGAGGCAACCGGTTTCACGACAGAGAGTCTCTAAACATCACAGGAAAACTACGCCAGTTTAACGAAAACCAGCATTACCCCAGTACCTCAAGAGATCCCACTGATTACTAGGTAAAGGGGTAGGAAAAACGCAGCCTTAATTGTATTAGGAACACATATAGGCTGTTTCCAAATGACCATAGATGAAAATTGCGCGGAAAATTGCATCAAATGACGACTACTTGACAATAAAAAGAAGTGCAACCAATTTAGATAACTATTGTACTTTAATTTCCCACCAACAACAAGATTACCCCCAAAGCCTTGTGAGTTCCCGCCTAAGACGGGGAAAAGGGTCGGATGTACGCAACCTTAGCGTTCCGTTAGAAACACAGAGAATGAAACTACAAATAACTCAAACAAGACGTGCCAATTAGCTATTAGTATGCTGGTGTTTTACAATGTTGTGGTGGTTTATCAGCAAATATAAATTAATTTAAATCACATAAAACAATAAATAAAAATGAACTTGAGAAATAATAAATTAGGGTTTAAATAATTTGGATATGGATTGAACAACAAGTAGAGAACTTACCCAGATTTTTGGGGATAACACGAGAGGGGGAGAGAAGAGGAGTTCCTGTTAAACTGCTAGAGTAAAAAAATTCACACAAAATGCGATTTCAAAGTAAAGAAAGGCAAAATTAAAATTAAAACGCCGTTGCCGGGGATCGAACCCGGGAAACCCGCGTGACAGGCGGGAATACTTACCACTATACTACAACGACTTTGTTAATTACTTTGATAAAGCTCGTATTTAGTTTAATGTAATTACATGTAACCTATGAAAGGAGAGAAGTAACCCAAATCTACTCTTTTATGAGAAGGATTTTGACAATATGCATATTTGAATTTTAAAGGAGAACGAATAAATTAAATTAAGAGCAAATCTTTATTTGTGATAATATAATTTACAATGAAAATGGTATTAAAAGTAATTAAATATATATGTAATTTAAAATGGTGTAGCATTATAGAAAACATAATAAGGGTACCAAAAATTGTACTAATATGCAAGCTCTTAATAATAAGCCAGGTAATGTCACTCACAAATCTTTAATTAAATACACGAATAAAAGGTGTAAAATAAAAATCTAAACCACATATTAAATTAAATGCCTCGCTATTATGTGTTGATAACTTGAGCATGATTCATAATATGAGTGATAAATAATTAAATGTCTTTTTTTCATATTGGCAGTCGCGTAAAGGCGGAGTTTGGTTGTGATGAGCTTATTGATTGAGGATTTGGGGTGTTGTAGACTTGTAGCCACTATTAATAAATTTGGTCCAATGTTGTTTTTATATGCTTGCTTTCTGGGATGTGCTATTTTATTGGATTACTTGTTATTATGGGCCAGAAAGAGTGGAACGGGAAAATATGAGGTTGTTTCTGTTTTATTATATTGTATAGTTTATGGGTTAGGTAATAATAATGTATCGTCTAAAGTGAACGTCAAATTGGTGAAACACTTTTGTAAAATAGACTTGTTTAGTAAAAGTTATATAGGTCTCTTTAGAAAAAGTCTCATCTAGAAATGTATGAGACATGTCATTAACTACCTAGAAACTAAGAAAAAGAAATGAAAAATAAATATAAATTGATAACTACTCTTATCATGTAAGTTCTCACACAAACATTTTTTTTTTTGAGTGGAAAACCCCCGAAGGGGATTCCTTCATTAGAGATAAATCAAATAAAACAGCCGAGTTCGCCGAAGGCGGAAGCGCATTCGACCACAAGACCCTACTATCAAGCCTAGGTATCGCGTGAGCTAGAGCATGAGCAACACAATTGTTCACACGATTAGTGTACGACCAAGTAACCGACTCAAAAGCATTACAAATAAGAAAAATATCCTCACACAAACATTATTGAAATACTTATAACAAGGACAATTGCAATGGGGGCTAACGCTTTCTCCTCGGCAACTTCTTTTTGGTCGGCAACTTCTTCTCATTAACTTGAATTTCTGTTTCCGCTAAACGATTCTCAAGCTCTATTATCAGTTGCCTTTGCTCTTCACACTTTATTCTTGCTTCCAAAAGAGATAAACCAGCACTCTGCAGAAACGGAATTTAAAGCATAAATAAATACATGAATGGTAAGAAAATGACTACTAAAAATGATACATAGACGATAATTAGTCACCTTTCGTTTTTGTTTTGCCAAATCTAATTGTTGGTCAATTGTCCGGAGTTTTGAATAATACTCTTCCTGTGACAGAAAAAGGGACATACTTTACACTTAGGTACATTATGATAGCGATGAAGCTAAACGAGGATCCAGATACAAACCAGCAGGTCTTTCCGGTCCTTCTCAGACTCAAGCATTTGTTCCTTAATCACGCAGAGCTGTTTCACACCTGAACAAATCACTTCCCATTCCGTTTGCTCTGCAGTTTTATCTTCGTAAGCCTGCAACACACGCTTTTACAAGTCATTATTCATTAACTGATGTTCATGCTATTGAACCTAGAAATGAGTAGCGAATTTTCTCATTAAGAATTTTTGGGTAACAAACTAGAAAGTATGGAAGCCGCTAAAGTAACTCACGACATTCAATGTCTCAGCAATCCCTGCATACCTTTCGTTTTTGTAACTCGCGATAGCCTCCTGCATCTGTCAACATACGAAATAGATAATCATAATTCATACACATCAAAAGATCCCGCAATAAAGTTTTGATCAACTGAATGCATATCAAGCGAACAGACCAACTTATTCAACTTTTCCTTTGCAAATTCCTTCAACAAAGCTACGTATTTTCCCTGCAGCGCATTATTCTCGTCTTCTTTGCTCTTCCTTGCATTCTCTATTACCATACACACCCACCCAAATTTTAGAAAATAAATTTTACTTAAAAATTCATCATTTAACATACCAATGATATTTAGAATTTTTAAAAAAATAAATCTGTTAAAAATAAGTGTGTGTATGCATACCGATCTCGACACACTTCTTTTCGGAACAATCCAACAAATTCTGCAAGTTCTCTTTCTCGGAAATCCAGTTCTGCTCAATCCCTTGAAACCATTTCACACAAAGCTTCAAACTCGTATTCGACTCCATAATTTGCTGCAATTCCCCCTACGAAATCAACACAACAATCCTTAAACTCAATCAAACAAATACATATCGTAACATAGATCGAAACAAAAAAAATAAAATAAAAAAAATACAAAATCAAATCACCATAAGATCAAGCTTCTTCCCCTTAATCTCCTCATTCAAAAGCGCCTCTATATCATCCTTGCTAAACTCCGCCATTTCCGAAACCGTGTCCGTAATTAAACTGCTGCGAGTATTGAAGTTGAATGCTACTGTTTTGTGTTATTGGTGTTATGTATATAATTCACACAGAATTATCATATTATATAGGCACTCAAAATAGGAGTTACGGAGAGATGATTGAGGAGAAATAATGACCATTAAAACTGATTTAATGGCTCATTATACAGCCATAATAACACAATATTACTCCTTGTAATAATCACGTAGCTTAAATCATGGGATCTTTATTGTGTGTATGACGGTTACTGAACGTTGACGGTAGCGCGGGATCATTTGAAAGTTGAATACGAGCCATTACGAGGAGAGGAACGCGGTATTTTTAAATCAGTAATTATTGTGGAGGAGGCGGTTACATAAGGTGAGAGTTGAGACGGTCCTATTTAGACCGGTTAAAACATAACCCGACCCGTAAAACCGACATGACCCGATTTTTTAAGGTCAAACACCCGTAAATTTTGACCCGCAATCTGAACCCGAAATGACATGTTATTTTAGGGTCGAAACCCACCCGACGCGGGCAACCCGATGGGTCAAAGATTTATTTATTATATTGGATTTGAAATAATTGAGAAATGTTGAATTATTGAAAAAATCTCTGCAACTTTTTGAAAAGATAAAAGTGTGACCGATTTTGTAATTAGATCTCACCTCATCTATAGAAAACATTTTACAAATCTCACCCCATTTAGAAATAATCCAGCATTTACCATTATTAAATACTCCGTATTAATCATCATAATATACGGAGAATAATATACGGAGAATAATGAGTACGGGATAATATATGGAATATTCCATCATATGCCAATAATTTAGCATGTTGTCATATTTTTTGTTTTTATGATTTAATTCTTGTCATTTGTCACTGGTTAATCGTTCCTTATTTGATGACATTAATTTGATATGCTGCTTTTTTTATGATTTTTCTTTAACCTCTCCTTTGGCTGCCATGTCAGATTATAATGTAGAATTAGGATGCCAAGTCAGCTTTTTAACAGCTGCATTAGAGAAATATATGATAATGATGATGCGTCAATGTTATCGCAGATAAGAATCTTGAATCTTTTGACTTGGAAAAAAGTTAGGTGTCCGATTAGGTACACATCTATCATTGGTTGAAACAATCTTCAATTCCTTGACTTAGTAACTAATGCAGATTCCGCGTAAATGCGCGGTAAATATAAACTTTTTAATTTTTAGTGTATTAGTAATAAATTTTAGATTTATATCTCGCGAATTTTTATAAAAAAATAACTAATATTAAAATTAATCAAAAGAATTGAATAATTCCATGAATTGTGCTTTTTATGAAAATATTTTAACTACATCAAATTTTTAAAAAAAAACTTTTTTCGTCACGAAGTTAATAATAGGAGATACAGTTTTTATGTATATTATTTTAAATGGAAAATTAGTTTAATAAATGAAAATCTAACTTGTTTCCATATATAAGTTTGAGTACTTTGTAGGTAAAACTTTAGAAAAGTTGTATTCTCTTAGTGACTTAGTATATAGGGAAAACTCCATTGTATTTTGATACTTCCTCCATTCCAATCAATTTTATACATTTGCTTTATACACGCATATCAATGCTCGTTTTCTTTTGTTCATATCTTTAGCTACATATTACTAAAAATTATAGAAATTTGATATTTATAATATACTCGGTAAGACAATTCAAATAAGATCTCACATGACTATCTTTTATGTTATATATTAGAAGTTATATCGAATATTCTCCTCACAGGTGAATAGTGCCCAAAAAGCAAATGTATAGTATTCATTGGAATGGAGGAAGTATGAAACAAAAAAATTGAAATGAAAAACTAATAAAAAAATTTTATTTAAGTTTTGAATTTTTTGTAGTGAATATTTTTTGTCACGAAGCTAATAGTAAGCATGTGACAAATTATTCTCTATAGTAATAATTATTGCATTACTGAAAAATTTAGCAACTTATACTTTATAATTTAATATCAATTTTATTTTATTTAATAAAAAAATCATATTTATGAATTTATTTAAAAAATTAGAGTTTATTTATAAAAATATATTCATTGAAAAGATAATAATGTAACAAAGAAAATTTTATTTATTACCTTATTTAGCTAGATAGAATTTTTATTCTCTTAGTAGTAGGAGGATTGTAAGAAATAATGACAAACTACACTTAACAAAACGAAAATGAACAAACTTATCTATATTCCTGTGCCGTAGCCAAAAGACCAATGACCTATAAACAAAATACGCCAAGCCACCGATACAGAGCTTCGTAGGCGTTTGGTCCTCAAGCTTCACAAATCGTAAATAATGTACACTCGAACATTCCCGGCCGAAAGGGAACTCGACAACAATGGAGTTAAATTTAGAGTTAATAAGGAGAGGAAGGAAGAGGTTGTATTTTCATGTAAACAATAATGATAAAAGAGTAGGGGAATCGGGTCACACATGTAAATTATGTAAATGTTCATGTCAAACTAGGAAATTGATAATATGATAATTGTTTAGGCTTAAAGACAACCACCGCTCGGCCTTATTGTCAACCATAGAACGGGTTCTAGCGAGCTCTCGCTATGGTTACATCGGTCTAGTAAAAGTCTAAAACATGCTTAGTCTAATTCAATTTCGTGTCTCTCAACTTATATAAGTGGAATTAACAAATTTAATCTAAGACAGTGACCAACAATCAAAGACTAACAAATCAATACAAAACACGTGATAGAAACTATTATACAATTATCCCGTGAATCTTTGCCTTGCTAAGATTTCGACTCTTGAACGGGGAAGAAAGATTTTGTGCTTCAACCAAAGCGTCTTGCCATGACGGCTAATCCGTCACTTGGTCAAGACTCTCACAAAAGGGAGAGGGGACAAGGTGCAGACCCACAAAGTGCTTTCCACTCACCTCTCATGGGTATTTTGTGAGAGGAAATAGTATCCGTCACAAGCTTGTGACGGATATCGCCGTATTTGTGCTTCAACAAAGGTTACTACATTTTCTAGTGCAACACTTGTACGTAACACGTCCAGATTTATTTCAACAACTTTTTGACTACATTGTCAACCACTCTATTCCTTGTTCCGCAATCTCCTCTGATTAGTTACTTTCATGCTTCTAAACATCTACATCCTCTCCTTTTTCCCATTACTCCATACTTCATTCAATTTTATTTATACTCCTATACTCTGTGGCGAAGCCAGAATTATTCATTAGAGGGTGAAAAACTTTAACGGGGGCGAACTGGTAATGCCATAAATAAACCTCGAAAAATTTCAAAAATTTTAACTAAGAAATTTAAAATTTCCAATATCCAGCCGGGACGACCGCCCTGCTACGGCTGCTAGCCCCCCTAAATCCACCACTACCTACACTTCCATACCATTACCAATCAATAATTCATATCCTAATACTCCATATTTTCATAAAGTTACTAAAATTTTCCCGATTCGGCATAAAACAAACCCAAATTTATCAGAAATATCATAACAATCGAACAACTTCGACCTATTTAGAAATTCATTTCTTCATATAATTCACTTTGTTAAAAATACCGTCTCACTTAAATCATCGGGTAAGAAATTATTCTAACTTAACCTGAAATCACGAGTACAAACAATTAAGTGTGTGTTTGGCCTTGTTTGTAAAAGTGTTTTTGGACTCAAAAACACTTTTTCGCCAAACACATCATTTTCTAAAAGTTAAACAAAAAATTCTCAAAAACTAAAAATCCATATTTTTGCCCAGAAATAGAAGCATCAATTTATTGCTTCTGCTTTTGAAAAATTAAGTTTGAAAAACAAAAAATCATTTTCAAGGGCCAAACATGCTCTCGCTAATGGTGGAATATATCGAACTGAAATCCGACTAAACCGGATGGTATATACAATATACCCAACAAATATCCCATCCCACCCAAGATGTGTGAGTCTAGTGGAATTCCAGGGTAACCTCAAAGCCTCCTAAGGAGGAATTGCGAGGTCCTGGGTTCGATTCCCTAGATGAACACTTTCCTGGGGACCTGACGCCCGGAGAGGAATAATCCCCATGTTAACTCACACAGTGATGGGCGCTAGCAGCGGGGTGGGGTCTGTCCTCAGGGATGATCCAACCTCCTCCTCGTCATCAAAAAAAAAAAAAAAAAAAAAAAAAAAAAAAAAAAAAAAATCCCATCCCACATTTCCTAAACCCTCATCTCAACCCCAAAGTTGTAAACTTTCCTCAATTTACACAGAAACAAGCTCAAATTTTCTAAGCTTTGTGCTCAAAACCTTCACAATTACTATTATTTTTACTCAATTATTTCTTTCTAATCCAAAAATGGGTGCCAAATTAAGCAAAAACTCAAATGGAACAACAACAACAACAATGGAGCAACAAAACACAAACACCAACAACAATGGTGAACTAAGTTCATATATACAAGCATGTGAATTAGACCCAGATGTACAAGTATTCGATTCACACCTTCATGAACAAACTACCCATATAATCAACTCAATTGTCGGAAATGGTGATGAAGGTTTTGAAATTCATTCAGTTTCTCTCGATTCGCTTCGACGGGTTGCAGGTTGTTTAATTGATATGAATCAAGAAGTTGTTCGAGTTATTTTAGAATGTAAGAAAGATATTTGGAATAATCAGGAATTATTTGCATTAGTTCAAGATTATTTTGAGTATAGTGTTCAAACCCTTGATTTCTTCACTACTCTTGATACATGTCTGAAAAGAGCTCGTGATAGACAGTTGATTGTTAGGGTTGCATTGCTGCAATTTGAGGAGGAAATGGCGGAGGTTACTGAGGGTTGTGGTGATTTTAAATACGAGTCGATTTTACGAGAATTGAGGAAGTTTAAGGAGGCTGGTGATCCTTTTAATGAGGATTTTTTTGTTATGTTTAAATCTGTTTATATGCAGCAAATGCAATTGTTTGAGAAATTGCAGGTTAGGAAACATAAGCTTGACAAAAAGCTGAAATCTTTGGGTGTTTACAGGAAACTGTCGAATATAATTTTCGCGGCTAGTTTTATAGCGATTATTATTTGTTCAGTGGTGGCAGCAGCTATATCGGCCCCACCTTTGGTGTCGGCCTTGGCTGCTGCCGCGTCTGCTCCAATGGGGGGAATTGGGAAATGGATGAATACATTGTGGAAAAAGTATGAAAATGAGTTGAAGAATCAAAGGGAGTTGATTAGCTCAATGCAGGTTGGGACTTATATTGCTGTCAAGGATTTGGATAGTATTCGGGTTCTTGTTGATAAGCTTGAGATACAAATCGGGTCATTGTTGGCAAATGCTGAGTTTGCACTTGTGGAAGAAGGGGGGATTGTTACTGTGATAGAGGAAATTAAGAAGAAACAGACGGAGTTTTTGGAGACGATTGATGAGCTTGGAAAACAGGGTGATAAATACAGTCGCGATATAAGAAGGGCGAGGACTGTCATCTTGCAAAGGATAATCAAGCACCCTAATGAAGACTGATACCAATGGTAATAAATACAGTCGCGATATAAGAAGGGCTAGGACTGTCATCTTGCAATCGATAATCAAACACCCTAATGAAGACTGAGACGGTATCATACGTTCGTGTATCTTATAGTTTTATCAAGTTTAATTTATTTTCCTGCTAGTAATTTGCTTGTACAATGATTGTTTTAGGTGTATTTGAGTTCAAGGGAAATGTTGGTGCTTTTGTTGTGATCATAGGAGTATGATGCTATTTATGCATTTGTATGCTGTTTCCGTTTAACAATGTTAGTTGAGCTTCTAGATTGACATCCTAATAATAAGTGGATTTTGTAAAACTGTATTGGGTATCATGTGAATTGTCGAGAACTATATACTAGCGGAAATCATTGCGTAGGGAGAACCTTGATGTGTGTCACAGTATGTTCAATTGCAGACCAAATCCGTTGTTAATAGAGTAAATCAGTTACGATTACCCCGTGTAATATTCCCCTTTGAGATTCAACAATGTGACGGCTTCCAGCATCTTAGATGAGATTTCCATCTCCCTCAAAGGCTCAAACATATAATGTCTTTGTTCCCAACTTTTCTCCAGTCCAGAGGGAATATAGGTTCGAAGTACTCTGCCATGGAGGACTCAGAACTACGCCGTGATTTCTGATACTTCAGCTTACTAAATTTCAAAGAGGATAGAAACTGTACAATTTCATAACCCAACAGCAAAACCATGGCCTTGCTGAACTCGGACAAAATATCCTCTCTGCACCTCTTCTGTTACAACTTCCATACCAATACAGATCAACTCTGTAGACCAGTAACTTCGTGCAGCAACAACTAACTGAAGTACATCAATGCTGACCAACTTTCCGAACGTTTTGAAAGAATCGTTTACGTCTTTAAAGCATTCAGCATCAGGGTGCAGACACACATAATGACAAACTATACCGGAATTAGAAGGCAGTTTCCGGACCCCAAGGTAGTTTAAGCAAAATTCACCAATTTCAGGAACATCGTCATTCAGTCACTGGCTTCAATTGTATCAAGGTACTTGAATATAGGATGGTCTCTTGCCATGACATCCAAAAATAAATCATTGTTTCCAAAGAGATCTTGTCTTCGGAAATCTTCTGCAGTGAATGCATGGCCGTATTTGGTATAAGGCCAGTTTCCAGAATTCTCCTTGTAGATACACGCTCTCCTATGAGGGTTCTTACAATTTCGAAAAAAGGCCAGACACTCATGCAACTGAGGGAGTGAATAGTTTTCGTTCAGCAAAATCTGGACATCATTACACACAATCTTGTATAAAAGGTATTGCCCTGAATTGTGAGCGGAAACTTTCGCTTTCAACAAGAGTTCTTCCTTCAACAGTAAGTGTTTCAAAGGCTTTAGCCCAAAGGCAACTAGCAAAAACATGCCACGGGCTTCCTTGAAATGGACCCTTCAACAGTTACTGAGCGACTTTGCTACAAACTTAATTTCCTTTTTATATTTTTCTATTTATTTACAAGCTACTGAGTCGATCTCTCGTTGAGGTACCCAACGACTTAACTTCAAGTTGCTCCGTGACTTTTAGGTGTGTTTGGATAGCAAAAGTGGGAGAAAGAGAGGGGAGGGTGAAGGAGGGAAGAGAGAGGGAGGTAAGGGAAGGGGAGGGAAAATAGGATGTGGGTGTTTGGATATAATTTCCTTCCAAATCTTGCCTATTGTGGAGAGATTTTGATTTACCTTGGAGGAGGGAAAATCGATCCCTCCAAATCTCTCCCCCTCCATTTCCCTCCACCCTTATTTATTATCCAAACAAAGGATTTTAAATCCCCTAATTTCCCTCCCTTTCTTTTCTCTCCAAATCCCTCAATCCAAACACACCCAAGGTAGGGTGTATTTGGATAGCAAAAGTGGAGGGAAAGAGAGGGGAGGGGGAAGGAGGGAAGGGAAGGGGAGCGGGAATGAAGTGTGGGTGTTTGGATACAATTTCTCTTCAAAGCTTGCTTATTGTGGAGAGATTTTGGTTAGACTTGGAGGAGAGAAACTGGATCCCTCCAAATCTCTCTCTTTCCATTTCCCTCCAACCTCATTTGCTATCCAAACAAGAGATTTTAAATCTTCTACTCTCTCTCCCTTTCTTTTCCCTCCAATTCCCTCAATCCAAACACATCCTAGAGTATATTTGGATAGCAAAAGTGTAAGGAAAGGGAGGAGAGGGGGATGGAGGGAAGGGAAAGAGAGGGGAGGGAAGGGGAGGTGGAATGGGTGTTTGGATACAATTTTCCTCCAAATATTACCTACTGTGGAAAGATTTTGATTCACCTTAGGAGGAGGAAAAGTGGATCCTTTCAAATCTCTCCCGCTCCATTTCCCTCCACCCATTATTTCCTATCCAAACAAGAAATTTTGAATCTCCTACCCTCTCTCTCTTTCCCTCCAAATCTCTCAATCCAAACATACCCTTAGGGTGTGTTTGGATTGAGTGATTTGGAGAGAAAAGAAAGGGAGGGGGAGTAGGGGATTTAAAATCCCTTATTTGGATTGCAAATAAGGGTGGAAGAAAATGGAGGGAGAGAGATTTGGAGGGATCCATTTTCCCTCCTCCAAGGCAAATCAAAATCTCTCCACAATAGGCAAGATTTGGAAGGAAATTGTATCCAAATACCCACTCCCCATTTGCCCTCCCCTTCCCTTACCTCCCTTTCTCTTCCCTCCTTCCCCCTCCCCTCCCTTTCCCTCCACTTTCGCTATCCAAACACACCCTTATTGTAAAACATAGTTTCGACCATTCCTATCCTATATGGACCAATTTGAGTCCCCATTTATTACATGTGATACACACATAATTATTAAAATCCCCACTTATTATATGTGAGAGAGTAACATTGAGATTGAACGTCACGCGGTAGCACTGACTCATTTTCCTTTCTTTCTTTAATAATAACTTCCATCTAAACCCATTTAAATACTGTAAATATTTTTTCGCCACTACTATGCAAGACACGAAGCACACGTGTCAATGATTGTGTGTCATGTCTCACGTGTAACACGTGTAGAGGAATAGGCCGGGTTGGGACTTGGACTTCGTTGGAAATACATTGGATTAGTTAAGTTTTGTGAAGACGATGAACTCTGGGAATTTGATAATTATGCCAAAGAAATGACCACCTCGATATGGTATGTGTACTCTCTCCTTTTCAATTACTCCGTATTTGTTTATCAAAGGTACTTCCTAAGTCCCGCTAATTTGTTTACCTATTTCATTTTGGACGTCTCATTTATTTATTTACCTTTTTAAATTAGGTAGTTTTTATGGATAATTTGATCATATACATTTATTATGTCCACCAGTCATCCACTAACAATCGTCCTAATAGTTCGTTCCCGTTTCCTTCGTCTTTGTGCCAAAATTAAAATTAAACAAATGATCGGGACGGAGGGAGTACAAATGATTGGGACATAGGGCTATGACATGACTGTATGAGACCGCGAATCTGTTAAGCCGGGAGTGATATGTATAATCACGTTGGCATGCATATATATAGGATAACAAACTTATACTGATGGGGAGTAACATGATATATTGATATGTATGATGTATTGATGTATGATCATATTCAACCTGGATGCATCTCATTTGTTAACGTTTGGTTTTGACACAAAGACCAAGGAGGGGGAATGAACCATTTGTATATATTGTTATTGAACGACAAGTGGATAAGAATAGGTAAACCAATGACTAGGATGGAGGAAGTAAAAGATACTCGCTATTTGGTTTAAGAATAGTACGGTGTTTTAGTGTTATACTCATGCCCAATACTGAAATATCGAGTAGGGTAAAAAGCGGGTATACAGAAAAAAATAATTCAGAGTCGAAGTAGCATAAATGGCATTTAATTGTGGAATATGTTAATCCGCCTATGTAGTTACGTACTTACGTTCACTTGTTAAGTTCGCCTAACAAGAATGTTCGGCGATTAATTATGAGTTGAGACTATCATGCATACTACAAATTCATAATGTTATAATTAATCCTTTTGTTTTCTTTCATTTCAGGCTTAATTAACACCATCCTTATAATCGTCCAACAATGTCTAAACCATCAAAGCCCCATGTTGCTCTTTTAGCCAGTCCAGGAATAGGTCATCTAATCCCAATTGTTGAACTAGCTAGGCGACTTGTAGCCCAACATCGGTTCACGGTTACGGTTTTTGCCGTGGCCAGGGATGACCATGAGGCCGAGGACGAGCTGCTTCGATTAGCCTCCTCGTCATGGACGGCTGACGTCTTCAACACTCTGGTCCTCAATGTCGTGGATGTAGCATTGGAGCTTGAGCCAAATGCTAATGTAGTCGCCGTTATCTTGGCTAGAATTAGGGCCACTCTACCTACCTTACAATCCTTCATTCTCGGCATGAAGGTTAAACCGACGGCCTTCATTGTCGATCAATTCGGGATTGAGGCCGTAAAGATGGTGGGTAAGGAGTTTAATTTGTCGAAATACGTGTTTATTGCTTCAAATGCATGGTTCTTGGCCTATTTAGTGTATTTGCCTTACGTGCGAAATGAGGTTAACCCCAATAAGCCCTATTGTATCCCTGGATGTGAGTCAATCTCGGCTGGGGATTGGCCTCGGGCCACAATTGACTCCGATAATAGAGCCAACCGCTATTTTGTCAGGATTGGACTCGACGTCACGACTGTGGATGGTATTCTAGTTAACACATGGGAGGAGCTCGAACCTCGAACACTGAGGGCATTTGAGGATAACGAGTCCTTAAAATCCATAGTTAAGGTGCCTGTTTATCCTATTGGACCAGTGATTAGAAAGCCTGATCAAGTCGAAAAAACCGAATTAATTGAGTGGTTGGATGCTCAGCCCGATAAGTCGGTCGTGTATATATCATTCGGAAGTGGTGGGACTATATCAACTCAACAAACTATAGAGTTGGCTTCCGGTTTAGAATTAAGTAAGCATAGGTTTATATGGGTGATTCGGCCTCCAGTGGAAAATGATAGGTCTGCTTCGTATTTTAAGTCCGAGCATAAGTCAGATGAATCGATATACAAGTTTCTACCAAATGGGTTCTTGGATCGAACTCGAGATCTCGGGAAAGTAATTCCAAGGTGGGCACCCCAAGCGGAAATCCTCAAACATAGGTCGGTTGGGGGGTTTGCAAGTCATTGTGGGTGGAATTCAGTGATGGAGGGTATTGTCAATGGATTGCCAATAATTGCTTGGCCTCTTTATGCTGAACAAAATATGAATTCAACAATGTTGGCTGAACATCTCGGGATCGCGATTCGGCCTAAGGTGAAACCTAGCAAAGGGCTAGTTACAAGGGAAGAGATTGTAAGAATGGTGAAGCATGCTATGGGCAATGAAGGTTTTGGCCCAAGGAGAAAAGTTGAAGACCTAAAAATGAGTGCAAATCAAGCATTGAATGAGGGTGGTTCTTCCTATTGTGCATTATCCAAATTTGCTCAAGATTGTGAGAAGAAGTTCCATTTGGATCAATGATCATACTTAAGACAATGATGATAATTCTGAGGAGGACATGCATGTTGAACTCTTAGCCCAGCCCAGGATTAGCAGACGAAGATGCGTGTAAACGTCTTAAATTTGATACGGGTCAAAAATAACAATATGAAAGAAATAAGACAAAAACATACTCCTAATACATTAGGAAAAAGAAAAAAACTTGTTCTATATACTTATTTGGTATCAGCAACTCTCCTATAGGACCGTCTTATAGCATAGGACTGGTCCAATAGAAGAAAAGCCCAAGCAAAAACATTGAGATATTAAGTTTTTGATTTTATTTTGATAACTTTATACTTTATAATGAAAACCAACCTATTTAAATATGTAAGTTATTAATTTAAAATATTAGGTTATTAAAATAAAAGTATTATTTCATATTTTTATTAAGTAATTTTGTTGGGCCTTATGCTATTGGGTTAGTCTTACCTAAATATAGGTCTTATAGAATTTGGTATATATAATTTAGAAAAATTCTTGGGTACACTCGCTGTACAAGATTATCGTACACCCTAGCCTATGATAAAGCTTTAATCATATTCCACTTAGATTTTGCTTTATTATTTATGGAGAGTGTGTGTAATTCTAATATTCTTATTGGCTAGGGGGTACGGTAACATGGTGCACCGGATGTACCTAAGAATTTTTCTATAATTTAACCCCGTTTTAACTTACGTGTGATGGAAGACTAGTTGCCCATGATTAGGCCGTCTAACCCCAATAGTAGAGCAAAACCATGCGTCGTATAACTTTGCCACTTTGCAAATTGCATGGCATGAAAGCATACACATGTCAACATAAGCAACAAACGAGTCAAGGAAATACAGGTGTAGAAAACTAATTAAGATCATCTACCCAAATTAAACCATTTTGTCGTGTTTCATTTATTTCCATTTTCTCCTGAGTGTTGAATGTTGGTGGTCGGATTTTGTTTTGAAACGTTTTAACGGTTAATTGCTTAGAAATGGATTAGTATTAATGATTTAAAGTTATTTTATTGGGAGAGATGAAAGGAAAGGTTGAGAAAGAAATGGAGATGATTTATATGGGATGAAACTTGGATGAAAATAAATTGGGCCAAAAAAGTTGACAAAATGACTAGTTTCATTTTTTATTATTAGTGTGTAAGATTTATGCAATACGGATTATAAACGTCTTGTATATGTACATATAATTCAAGATAATTATTGAACTTTTCTGTAAAGATAACATAGCTATAAAAATGGTAAATGTAAAATCACGACGGCGTGTAATATGAACCAGTGCATGGTATGAGACACGAGTTTCACATTGGTTATATTGGGGCCTTGGGGGTGGGGGGCTTGATGTGGAGTTTATATAGGAAATTAGGAATTACGCTCTACTATTCTTTGAGTTAGCTTGTGGATGTGTGATTCCAATATCTTTATCAATGGTATCAGAGCTAATTACTACCACGCTTTTGTGCCCCCGCGCCCTAGGAGGTGATGTCGGTATTGTGGTAATGATATAAAGTAGAGCTGATCATGGGTCGGGCCTATGCGGGCTTGGGCCGGGCCAGGATGATAAAAATGGCCCACATATGCGGGTTGGGCCGGACCGGGCCAAATGAGAAGGCCTATTTAGCGAGCCCAAGCCCGGCCCTTATGGGCTAAATCGGGCTTTTGGGCCTATATGGGCTTTTCGGGCCCTAAAATTTACGACTTACCGAACGAGATATGTAGTATAATTCCTTCAACTTGTACTTTAAAGGTGCGCTTAGTATAAAAAATCGTACAAAGTATGATGAAATACATATGAATTAATCTCCAAAAATAGAATAAAAGACAATCATCGACACATTATAATGCTTAATCATAACTAGTAGATATGATTTATGTTACGTGAACATCGCTTTTAAATCTCAATAAATATATACATGAGTTCATAAGGAATTATATATAAAATTTACGCTACTTAAAAAAATTGTATAAGAAAAATATTCCTTAGTTAATATATGGGCTGGGCCGGGCCAAAATCTGGGCCAAACGCTTGGCCCAAACCCGGCCCAAAAGTACATTGGGCTTTTTGGACCGGCCCATGGGCTTTTTTGGGCCAAAATAAAAGGCCCGAGCCCTTCAAAAAAGCGGGATGGGCCGGGCCGGGCCAATGTGCTTGGGCCATTTGATCACCTCTAATATAAAGGTACACTCGATTTTTTTTTTAGAAATTTTAACTAAAATTTTCAAAAATTTAATCCGGAAGGGGGACGAGCGCCCATGCTGATAAGTTCTGTTATTGGGCCTGGGTCGCACCTGCATGGAGGAGAGAGAGAGTCCGGCTTATAAGTCCAAGGAGGTTCCATCCCAAAACCAATTGGCGATGAGTGGAGCAACTCCTTGATTTATATGATAGACAACTCTCTGATCTCCTCTTTTTCTAATATGGGATACTCACATGTGCCTTTATCATGGGTGAACCGTATCTTGACACCTGTTAGCTCGAAGACAGAAGATTCTAATGCAAAGCCAACGAGCGAGGGTGCTGGATGCGGAGTGTGATGGAGTAACATGATTTGTCAGATGTATGATCATATTAGACAGAGATGCATGCATATCTAGCAGTCAAACTCGACCTATATTTAAAAAACAGCTAGGCTTTCTTAAGACGGAGATATCTATTTTAATATTAAAACGAGTCAAATATCATCCCACAGAACATATATAACAAATTTTTATTTTTTCTATGTATTCTATTTTTGTCTTACCCATCTTACACTTAAGATCTAAGACGGAGATATCCATGTATGGAATATCGAGTGGCGAAAACTGATACGCAGAGCTGTCTCAAGTGTTGAAGTTGCTTAAATGGCATTTATTTGTGGAAAATGCTAATTCACCTATGCGGTTCACTATAAATCCATACAGATGGGAGTTTGTTATCATAATTTATAATCCTTTCCCTTTCATTCATTTATCACTCTTAATTACTTATTAACCATGGTTAAACCATCAAAGCCACATGTTGCTCTTTTAGCAAGTCCCGCATTAGGCCATCTAATCCCAATGGTTGAACTAGCCAACCGTCTTGTAGCCCAACATGGGTTCACTGTCACAGTTTTCGCCGTGGCTAGGGATGCCAACGGGGCCGAGCACGAACTGCTTCGATCAGCCTCCTTACAATGGGAAGGCCAAGGCCTGTTCAACACTATTGTCCTTCCCAATGTTATGGACGTCTCGAAGCTTGAGCCTAATGCTGATGTTATTACCACTCTCTTGGCTAGAGTTAGGGTCACATTACCTAACCTACGGTCCTTAATCTTTAATATGAAGGTTAAACCGACGGCCTTCATTGTCGATCAATTCGGGACTGAGGCCTTAAATGTGGTGGGTGATGAGTTTAATATGTTGAAATATGTATTCGTTGCTACAAGTGCATGGTTCTTGGCCTACTATGCATACTTGACTTGCACGCGAAGTAAGGTTAACCCGAATATGCCCTTTCATATCCCTGGATGTGAGTCAA
This sequence comes from Silene latifolia, assembly GCF_048544455.1. Taxonomy (NCBI): domain Eukaryota; kingdom Viridiplantae; phylum Streptophyta; class Magnoliopsida; order Caryophyllales; family Caryophyllaceae; genus Silene; species Silene latifolia. The sequence continues at coordinate 1,554,662 of NC_133537.1, read as the reverse complement.
TCTTGCCCGGGGATTTTCCCGTGCCTACAATTGACCCTAATAATAGGGTCAACAGCTCTTTCGTCAGTATTGGACGCTACAGCGTGACCACTACTGACGGTATTTTAGTTAACACATGGGACGATCTTGAACCTCGAACACTGAGGGCATTTGAAAGTAATAAATCATTAAAATCCATTGTTAAGGTTCCGGTTTATCCTATTGGACCAGTGTTTAGAAGGCCTGACCACCAAGTCGAAAAAACCGAATTAATTGAGTTTTTGGATGCTCAACCCGATAAATCTGTCGTATATATATCGTTTGGAAGTGGTGGGACTATTTCAACTCAACAAACTATAGAGTTGGCTTGCGGTTTAGAGTTGAGTAAGCATAGGTTTATATGGGTCATTCGGCCTCCTGTCGAAAATGAGAGTTTTGCTTCGCTTTTTAAGTCTGAGCATAAGTCGGATGAGAAGTTGGATGAATCGATATACAAGTGTCTACCAAATGGGTTCTTGGATCGAACTCGAGATCTCGGGAAAGTAATTCCAAGGTGGGCACCCCAAACGGAAATCCTCCAACATAGATCGGTTGGCGGGTTTGTAAGTCATTGTGGGTGGAATTCAGTGATGGAGAGTATTGTCAATGGATTGCCAATAATTGCTTGGCCTCTTTATGCTGAACAAGATATGAATTCAACAATGCTGGCTGAAGATCTCGGGATCGCGATTCGTCCTAAGGTGAAACCTAGCAAGGGGATAGTTACAAGAGAAGAGATTTCAAATATGGTGAAGTATGTTATGGGCAGTGAAGGTATTGGCTTGAGGAGAACCGTTGAAGACCTAAAAATGAGTGCAAATCAAGCTTTGAACGAGGGTGGTTCGTCGTATTGTGCATTATCCAAAGTTGCTAAAGATTGTGAGAAGAAGTTCGATTTGGATTATTTAAGACAAATATGATAATTCTGAGGAGGACATGCATGTTGAACTCTTAGCCCAGCCCAGGATTAGCAGACGAAGATGCGTATAAATGTCTTAAATTTGATACGGGTCAAAAATAACAATATGAAAGAAATAAGACAAAAACATACTCCTAATACATTAGGAAAAACAAAAAAAACTTGTTCTATATACTTTACTAAATTTTGTGCCCGTTCGTTGCACGGATTTCAAATTTGATTCTCCTTTAATTGTTGTGGAACTTTTTTACCATTTTAAGCGGTGTTCACAATTATAAATATTAATTAACATCCATATAATATTTTACCGATAGTAGTTGTTGCCCGAGATAGCTGATTGTCTATTAATGATTTTACCCTCTAGGTTTAAAAAAAATGCAAATACTTCGTATGAGTTTTAGTGGGTAAAAAACTCAAAATAAATATAAATAATGTATAATTGAAACCAACCCAAACACTATAACATTATTTTATTATATATACACCTTATATATATAGGCTCCATCTACTATATATAACAGAGCAAGTTATTTTGTTAAATGTGACAAATCACTCCTAAGTGTAACCAATATATCATGGAAATATCATATATAGCTTATAAAAACACACTTCAATCTTACACGAGTTTACATCTAATAATTAACATGCAACAAAGTACCCCTTATATAATTGGGTTCCGATCCACAAACGAACCCAATTAACATGAAGCTAAGCAATCCATCGAGTTTCAACGAACGGAAAACATGAATGTGGAAGATGCTCCAATGGGGAAAGGCGGTCGCATCGACTACCATGCCCTTCACCTTTTTTGTTGCAATACCCTGTATATTTCCATTAGTTTCTGAGAAATTAAACAACAACTTACCATAAAAAAAACTAATTTATGCGTGGGAACTATAACTTTTTGCATAAGAAGGGGTGATTATACCATAATGATAAAAATTTGATAAATATGAGCATGACGAATTCCTGCAAAATTAAAAAGTAATTTGATTATTTATTCAATACGATCTATATATAAAAAAACATTGAAATAACAAATCAACCAGAATAAATATTAATTGGGGCATAAAACCATGTTTTGAGCTAAATTAAATGTCCACATCTCATGCCTACGTCTGGATGTCGAGTGTTAATGGGTACGCAGGTAGCATGAAAGAGTTGAACTGACATAGTTTATACGGAGTAAGTCAACAAAATGGCTCACCTGTTACTTCTTTCGATAACCATTAAATTTCAAGCCTTATTGGGCACAAAAATTAGCAAAATGGATCCTCTCCATTTTTCTCTCTCCATTTCCTCTCTTAAACTCATTTAATAATATTTTTCCCACCAAACCTCATTATCCCTTTATTTTTACCCATTAATTTTGAGCCGTTCGATGATGCCAGAATACGATCTGGACCACCGAGAGGAAATGGCCTCTCCATTTCTAAAGTTAAAGTTTTAGGTGTTTTATACGCCAGTTAAAATTCGAGTTAACTACTCCATCCGTTCCAATCGATAGTTTACACTGACTTTATTTTTCCCCTTATAAAATAACGCAAGGGTAAATTATTCAATAGGACAGAGGGAGTATACAATACAATAGGTCTTGGTATAGACGGGTGGGGCGAACAGACGGGTAAAGACCTCTAATAAAATGGGTAGGGGGAACAAGGTGGGGCACTCCCATGTGTTTTCCACTTTATGGCAAATGGGTATTTTGTGAGGGAAAATGGTATCCGTCTATACATATAGACGGATAGTGCCCGTCTATAATGAGAATTTGTGTATACAATATTGATTTTAAAGTAGTTTGAAACTAATAATTTTCAATTTAAAATCCAAAGATGGTATTCATTGGTCCGATCCTGGACTGGACCGAGCCAAACTAGGTGGACCAAATACCAAACTAAGGAAAAAAGGTGGACCACAGACCAAACTGTAATTGCATTGGTCCGGTCTGGACCGGACTGGACCTATACCGATAGGGAGTAACATGATATGTCTTATGTATGATCATATTCAACTCGGATGCATGTCCCAGATGTCGAACTTGCCTATATTATAAAAAAAGGAAAATGAGATGGCGACACCCGGTGTTACCGATTTTGAGTAACACCGGGGATAATTTTGTAAATTTAACGACACTTTAATATTTTTTATAAGATTAGTCAAATAATTTAGCTAAGGGCAAAAATGGAATATTATGTTCTTATGCATGTTAATGATCAGATCCTTCAAAGTTTAGCTTGTTAATCGCCAACCGTCATATCCATCTTCGATATGTCACCGCTGTAAGCTAATAATTAATACGCACTCTTTTCCCATAGATAAGCAAAAGAATGCAACATAGACTCGACTTTTTAACTGAAATGTGCTAATAAAACATATCACGGAAATCAAGTGATGGTTGTCAACAAAACATGGGAGATGAATATAACGATCGATTCCGATGTGACGGCTGTCGGCAAAACGAATTCCAATAACTTCGCGACTGAAGAATTATTTGCTTGTACTCCGTAGCTAATTATAGTAAGCTTCTTTCGTAATCGAGATTTAAACCCCATGCCTGCTCGGGTAAAAGGCATAGCCATAAAGCCATGCATGTGAAGCTTGCATATGAAGAAGAAAGAAGAAGGCGGTAAACCTTGTTAGACCTTGTGTTTTTTTTCCTTCGCAGACTAACAGTATAGTGAAAACAAATAACATTACTTTTCTGCCCTTCCTTAAATCTCGCCAAAATCTAAACTAACTTCTATATTTTTTATTTTTTGATTATTTTAATAGGGTGTTACCGAGATTGCGTAACACCCGGTGTCGTCCTAGCACTGTCCATAAAAAAATACTCGTTATTTAGATTAAGAATAAGGTGGTGGTTTAGCGTTAACGAAGTTAGGTCCAAGTTTTACCAAGAGCCGAAACAACAATTTTATCTATATTTCTAATTAATCATAGTTTTTTTTGTTTTTTATTTTTTGAAAAAAAGTGATTGTTTATGTATATTTTTCCCCAAAAAGCTTACCCGAGCCACGGTCTGGTTAGCCTGTGCTCCGCTTAGCTTCATCTGTAATACCCATGTCCGAGTTTGAAATATCCAATAGTGATTGAAAGGTCACGGATTTAAATCTCACCACCACTAATTTCTAAAGGAAAGGAAAAATTCTTAGGTACACCCAGTGTACCACGTCACCGTACAACCTAGCCAATAAGAATATTAGAATTACCCACACTCTCCATAAATAATAAAGCAAAATCTAAGAGGAATATGATTAAAGGTTTATCATTGGCTAGGGTGTACGATAATCTTGTACACCGGGTGTACTCAAGAATTTTTCTTTTCTTTCTAAAGTCGAATATTAAACACCAGGTAAGGGCAAAGCTGCAGTTATATCCACACTTCAAACCCAACTGACATTCGTGTGAACGGCCATAAAACCAATCTTAAGACTTCAATTATAAACTTAAACTTTTGGTTGAAATGGTGCCACATATACAACACAGAACAAAGTTGTTTTCAGATCCAAAGGTGGGGATAATTCACCTATGTGGTCACTAGTCGATCTAACAAGAAAGTTTGGCCTATAATTATGAATTGAGAGTACGTATACATATATCGGGCATAATACAAATTCATATGTTATAATCCTTTTGCTTTCATTCATTTTCCTTTACTCCAACAATGTCTAAATCATCAAAGCCACATGTTGCTCTTTTAGCAAGTCCCGCATTAGGCCATCTAATCCCAATGGTTGAACTAGCCAACCGTCTTGTAGCCCAACATGGGTTCACTGTCACAGTTTTCGCCGTGGCCAGGGATGGCCATGGGGTCGATGATGAGCTGCTTCGGTCAGCCTCCTCGAAGTGGGACAATGGCCTCTTCAACTATGTCGTCCTTCCTAACGTTGTCGATTTCTCATTTGAGCTTGAGCCTGATGCTGATGTAATCACCGTTATCTTGGCTAGAGTTAGGGTCACCTTACCTGCCCTACGGTCTTTAATTTTCAATATGAAGGTTAAACCGACGGCCTTGATCGTCGATCAATTCGGGATTGAGGCCTTAAATGTGGTGGGTGATGAGTTTAATATGTTGAAATATGTATTCGTTGCTACAAGTGCATGGTTCTTGGCCTACTATGCATACTTGCCTTACGTCGGAAATAACGTTAACCCGAATAAGCCCTTTAATATCCCTGGATGTGAATCGATCTTGGGTTGGGATTTACCCGTACCCTCAATTTTCTCCGATAATAGCGTCAATCGCTCTTTCGTCAGTGTTGGACGTGACAGCATGACCGCTACTGACGGTATTTTAGTTAACACATGGGAGAATCTCGAACCTCGAACACTCAAGGCATTTGAGGATAAAGAATTATTAAAATCCATTGTTAAGGCACCTGTTTATCCTATTGGACCAGTGATTCGAAGGCCTGAACCCGTCGAAAAAACGGAATTAACCGAGTGGTTGGATGTTCAACCCGATAAGTCGGTTATATATGTATCGTTCGGAAGTGGTGGTACTATGTCAACTCAACAAACTATAGAGTTGGCTTCCGGTTTAGAGTTGAGTAAGCATAGATTTATATGGGTAATTCGGCCTCCTGTCGAAAATGAGAGTTTTGCTTCGTTTTTTAAGTCTGAGCAGAACACGAATGAGAAGTTGGATGAATCGATATACAGGTGTCTACCAAATGGGTTCTTGGATCGAACTCGAGATCTCGGGAAAGTAATTCCAAGGTGGGCACCCCAAACGGAAATCCTCCAACATAGATCGGTTGGCGGGTTTATAAGTCATTGTGGGTGGAATTCCGTGATGGAGAGTATTGTCAATGGATTGCCAATAATTGGTTGGCCTCTTTATGCTGAACAAGATATGAATTCAACAATGTTGGCTGAACATCTCGGGATTGCGATTCGACCTAAGGTGAAACCTAGCAAGGAGGTAGTTACAAGGGAAGAGATTGAAAAAATGGTGAAGCATGTTATGGGAAATGAAGGTTTCGGTCTGAGGAGAACTGTCGAAGACCTAAAAATGCGCGCAGATCAAGCCTTGAATGAGAGTGGTTCTTCCTATTGTGCATTATCCAAATTTGCTAAAGATTGTGTGAAGAAGTTTGAGAAGGACATGCATGTATTCGATGAGTCGAGCTACTTTAGTTGAAACCGCTGTAGGGAAAATGAGATGGCGCGAACAGGAGGTTACCCAGTGCCCGGTGGTTCCAAGATCTGGTATCATCCAGTGATGTCATTTCATTTTCTCTACAACGCGGTTTCACACATACTTATATTAATAACTACAGTAATTCGACTCTCACATGCTATTATGTAGTCCACTAAAATGATGGATCTTACATGTATATGAGAATGTGGTACTGTCCGTAGCAAGTCTCGGTATAACCCGGTGACACCCGCTATATTTATATTTATATGTTACATTATATATGAAAGTATATGCTATGAAGTAGAAAATTAAATACTGTGATAAAATAAAGCGTTGTACATATAATCAACTTATAAATTACTACTCCTTCCGTTTCGGCCATTTGTTTGCATTTCTATTTTAGCAATGTCCTTGATGGACATTTAAATCCTCCACACTCAATTTAGTCTACTTATCATCTAATAATCAGGACGAAGGGAATATGTTTTATGTTTTATGTTTTCTTTACAATAGCAATGAATCATTTACTTATTTTACTTATCTTCGTTGTAAATTAAAACTTCTCATATTTTGCATAATTTATTGGTTATTGATGAAGAAATTAACTACAGATTTATCATGTTCAATTGTTATAAACTCTCAATCAAAGTGTAGGTGAGTTCTTTTCTATAATTTGTTAAGATTAATAGTCATAAATTAATTACAGCGGAGTACGAAATAACTATTTATATGCTTATATAATTTGGCATATTTTATACGAGTAGTAGAGTAGTTAATTTTAAAATTTACGTGTAAAATTAAAATAGTGTTGTGTGACATTTGAAGTAGAAGAAGCTTTTTACAATGGCGAAACTCTACTAACTACTACTCTACGTTGCTAAATTACTCTATACTACTTAACTAACAATATGATCAGCTCAATAAAATGTCTCATGCATGTATCCTGTCTACGGTGATAGAATTAGTTTCTCTCAAACAAATATGAGAACAAGAAAAATAAGAATTTTTTTGAGGAATATGGGTTCCTTCAGTTAGTCGTACACTATATGTAATGTGCATATGAGAAAACCTAATTAGGAATATGGGTTTCTCTCAAACAAACATTGATGTACATAATACTAAAAGACACCGGATTATAACTATACAATGATGTATATTAATATATATGGACATCAGATATATACACGGTTTTTCGGGATTCCAAGGTACCGGAACAAAATTCTCCGGAAATCGCGCAGAAAGTTCCTCGGATCAGATAAAGCGGCCACACAAAATTTGAGTAGCAACGGAAGACATTTGGGGGTGCTGGTATGCCATAAACCAGCATTCCTCAAACCCCGAATAATCGTGAAAAATGTATTAATACTCGTTATCAGAGGCTGAAATCGAATAGGTTAACTCCTTAAATGACCTCGGACGCGTGATAAAAGAACCGGGAGAAAAGAAACAGGGTCCGGTACGACGTCCCGAACGTCTCAATTTGAAGTGTATAATACACGGTTTTTCGGGATTCCAGGGTACCGGAACAAAATTCTCCGGAAATCGCGCGGAAAATTCCTCGGGTAAGATAAAGCGACCACGCAAAATTTTATTAGCAACGGAAGTCATTTAGGGGTGCCGGTATACCACAAACCAACATTCGCCGAACCTCGGATAATCGTGAAAAATGTATTAATACTCGTTATCCGAGGCTGAAATCGAATAGGTTAACTCCGGAAATGACCTCGGACGCGTGATAAAAGAACCGGGATAAAAAGAAACAAGGTCCGGTACGACCTCCCGAACGGCTCAAATTGAAGTGTATAATACACGGTTTTTCGGGATTCCAGGGGACCGGAACACAATTCTTCGGAAATCGCGCAGAAAGTTCCTCAGATCAGATAAAGCGGCCACGCAAAATTTGAGTAGTAACGGAAGACATTTGGGGGTGCCGGTATGCCATAAACCAGCATTCGTCGAACCCTGGATAATCGTTAAAAATGTATTAATACTCGTTATCCGAGGCTGAAATAGAATAGGTTAACTCATGAAATGACCTCGGACCCGGTATAAAAAAACCGGGAGAAAAAGAAACAGGGTCCGGTACGACCTCCCGAACGGCTCAAATTGAGGTGTATAATACACGGTTTTTCGGGATTCAAGGGTACCGGAACAAAATTCTCCGGAAATCGCACAGAAAGATCCCCGGGTCAGATAAAGCGGCCACGCAATATTTGAATAGCAACGAAGACATTTGGGGGTGCCGGTATACCATAAACCAGTATTCGTCGAATCCCGGATAATTATGAAAAATGGATTAATACTCGTTATCCGAGGGTGAAACCGAATAGTTTAACTCCTTAAATGACCTCGGACGCGTAATAAAAGAACCGGGAGAAAAAGAAACAGGGTCCGGTACGACCTCCCGAACGGTTCAAATTGAAGTGTATAATACACGATTTTTCGGGATTCCAGGGTACCGGAACAAAATTCTCCGGAAATCGCGTAGAAAGTTACTCGGGTCAGATAAAGCGACCGCGCAAAATTTATTAGCAACGGAAGTCATTTGGGGGTGCCGGTATACCATAAACCAGCATTCGTCGAACCTCGGATAATCGTGAAAAATGTATTAATACTCGTTATCCGAGGCTGAAATCGAATAGGTTAACTCCGGAAATGACCTCGGACGCGTGATAAAATAGCCGGGATAAAAAGAAACAGGGTCCGGTACGACCTCCCGAACGGCTGAAATTGAAGTGTATAATACACGGTTTTTCGGGATTCAGTGGTCCCGGAACAAAATTCTCCGAAATCGCGCGAGAAAGTTCCTCAGTCGGATAAAGCGACCACGCAAAATTTTATTAGAAAGGAAGTCATTTAGGGGTGCCAAAGATACCATAAACCAAAGCATTCGTCGAACCTCGGATAATCGTGAAAAACGTATTAATACTCGTTATCCGATTTGAAATCGAATAGGTTAACTCGGAAATGACCTCGGACGCGTGATAAAAGAACCGGGATAAAAAAACAAACGGGGGTCCGTACGACCTCCCGAACGGCTCAAATTGAAGTGTATAATACACGGTTTCGGGATTCGGGGGACCGGAACACAATTCTTCGGAAATCGCGCAGAAAGTTCCTCATATCAGATAAAGCGGCCACGCAAAATTTGAGTAGTAACGGAAGACATTTGGGGGTGCCGGTATGCCATAAACCAGCATTCGTCGAACCCTGGATAATCGTTAAAAATGTATTAATACTCGTTATCCGAGGCTGAAACAGAATAAGTTAACTCATGAAATGACCTCGGACCCGGTATAAAAATACCGGGAGAAAAAGAAGCAGGGTCCGGTACGACCTCCCGAACGGCTCAAATTGAGGTGTATAATACACGGTTTTTCGGGATTCAAGGTTACCGGAACAAAATTCTCCGGAAATCGCGCAGAAAGTTCCTCGGGTCAGATAAAGTGGCCACGCAAAATTTGAATAGCAACGAAGACATTTGGAAGTGCCGGTATACCATAAACAAGTATTCGTCGAATCCCGGATAATCATGAAAAATGGATCAATACTCGTTATCCGAGGGTGAAACCGAATAGTTTAACTCCTTAAATGACCTCGGACGCAAAATAAAAGAACCGGGAGAAAAATAAACAGGGTCCGGTACGACCTCCCGAACGGTTCAAATTGAAGTGTATAATACACGGTTTTTCGGGATTCCAGGGTACCGGAACAAAATTCTCCGGAAATCGCGTAGAAAGTTCCTCGAGTCAGATAAAGCGACCGCGCAAAATTTATTAGCAACGGAATTCATTTGGGGGTGCCGGTATACCATAAACCAGCATTCGTCGAACCTCGGATAATCGTGAAAAATGTATTAATACTCGTTATCCGAGGCTGAAATCGAATAGTTTAAGTCCGGAAATGACCTCGGACGCGTGATAAAATAGCCGGGATAAAAAGAAACAGGGTCCGGTACGACCTCCCGAACGGCTCAAATTGAAGTGTATAATACACGGTTTTTCGGGATTCCAGGGTACCGGAACAAAATTCTCCGGAAATCGCGCAGAAAGTTCCTCGGGTCAGATAAAGCGACCACGCAAAATTTTATTAGAAATGAAGTCATTTAGGGGTGCCAGTATACCATAAACCAGCATTCGTCGAACCTCGGATAATCGTGAAAAATGTATTAATATTCGTTATCTGAGGCTGAAATCGAATAGGTTAACTCCGGAAATGACCTCGGACGCGTGATAAAGAACCGAGATAAAAAGAAACAAGGTCCGGTACGACCTCCCGAACGGCTCAAATTGAAGTGTATATTACACGGGTTTTCGGGATTCGAGGGTACCGGAACAAAATTCTCCGAAAATCGCGCAGAAAGTTTTTCGGATCAGATAAAGCGGCCACGCAAAATTTGAGTAGCAACGGAAGACATTTGGGGATGCCGGTATGCCATAAACCAGCATTCGTCGAAGCCCGGATAATCGTGAAAAATGTATTAATACTCGTTATCCGAGGCAGAAATCGAATAGGTTAACTCCTTAAATGACCTCGGACGCGTGACAAAAGAACCGGGAGAAAAAGAAATAGAGTCCGGTACGACGTCCCGAACGGCTCAAATTGAAGTGTATAATACACGTTTTTTCGGGATTCTGGGGTACCGGAACAAAATTCTCCGGAAATAGCGCAGAAAGTTCCTCGGGTCAGATAAAGCGACCACGCAAAATTTTATTTGCAACGGAAGTCATTTAGGGGTGCCGGTATACCATAAACTAGCATTCGTCGAAACTCGGGTAATCGTGAAAAATGTATTAATACTCGTTATCTGAGGCTGAAATCGAACAGGTTAACTTCTGAAATGACCTCGGACTCGTGATAAATAAATAGGGAGAAAAAGAAACAGGGTCCGGTACGACGTCCCGAACGGCTCAAATTGAAGTGTATAATACACGGTTTTTCGGGATTCCGGGGTACCGGAACAAAATTCTCCGGATATCGCGCCGAAAGTTCCTCGGGTCAGATAAAGCGACCACGCAAAATTTTATTAGCAACGGAATAAACAAGCATTCGTCGAACCTCGGATAATCGTGAAAAATGTATTAATACTCGTTATCCGAGCCTGAAATCGAATAGGTTAACTCCGGAAATGACCTCGGACGCGTGATAAAAGAACCGGGATAAAAAGAAACAGGGTCCGGTACGACCTCCCAAACGGCTCAAATTGAAGTGTATAATACACGGTTTTTCGGGATTCCAGGGTACCGGAACAAAATTTTTCGGAAATCGCGCAGAAAGTTCCTCAGGTCAGATAAAGCGGCCACGCAAAATTTGAGTCGTAACGGAAGACATTTGGGGGTGCCAGTATGCCATAAACCAGCATTCGTCGAACCCTGGATAATCGTTAAAAATGTATTAATACTCGTTATCCGAGGCTGAAACAGAATAGGTTAACTCATGAAATGACCTCGGACCCGGTATAAAAAAACCGTGAGAAAAAGAAACAAGGTCCGGTACGACCTCCCGAACGGCTCAACTTGAGGTGTATAATACACGGTTTTTCGGGATTCAAGGGTACCGGAACAAAATTCTCCGGAAATCGCGCAAAAAGTTCCTCGGGTCAGATAAAGCGGCCACGCAAAATTTGAATAGCAACGGAAGACATTTGGGGTGCCGGTATGCCATAAACCAGTATTCGTCGAATCCCGGATAATCATGAAAAATGTATTAATACTCGTTATCCGAGGGTGAAACTAAATAGTTTAACTCATTAAATGACCTCGGACGCGTAATAAAAGAACCGGGAGAAAAAGAAACAGGGTCCGGTACGACCTCTCGAACGTTTCAAATTGAAGTGTATAATACACGATTTTTCCGGATTCTAGGGTACCGGAACAAAATTCTCCGGAAATCGCGTAAAAACTTCCTCGAGTCAGATAAAGCGACCGCGCAAAATTTATTAGCAACGGAATTCATTTGGGGGTGCCGGTATACCATAAACCAGCATTCGTCGAACCTCGGATAATCGTGAAAAATGTATTAATACTCGTTATCCGAGGCTGAAATCGAATAGTTTAAGTCCGGAAATGACCTCGGACGCGTGATAAAATAGCCGGGATAAAAAGAAACAGGGTCCGGTACGACCTCCCGAACGGCTGAAATTGAAGTGTATAATACACGGTTTTTCGGGATTCCAGGGTACCGGAACAAAATTCTCCAGAAATTGTGCAGAAAGTTTTTCGGGTCAGATAAAGCGGCCACGCAAAATTTGAGTAGCAACGGAAGACTTTTGGAGGTGCCGGTATGCCATAAACCAGCATTCGTCGAACCCCGGATAATCGTGAAAAATGTATTAATACTCGTTATCCAGGCTGAAATCGAATAGGTTAACTCCTTAAAAAACCTCGAACGCGTGACAAAAGAACCGGGAGAAAAAGAAACAGGGTCCGGTACGACGTCCCGAACAGCTCAAATTGAAGTGTATAATACAGGTTTTTTCGGGATTCCGGGGTACCGGAACAAAATTCTCCGGAAATCGCGCAGAAAGTTCCTCGGGTCAGATAAAGCGACCACGCAAAATTTTATTAGCAACGGAAGTCATTTAGGGGTGCCGGTATACCATAAACTAGCATTCGTCGAAACTCGGGTAATCGTGCAAAATGTATTAATACTCGTTATCTGAAGCTGAAATCGAACAGGTTAACTTCTGAAATGACCTCGGACCCGTGATAAATAAATAGGGAGAAAAAGAAACAGGGTCCGGTACGACGTCCCGAACGGCTCAAATTGAAGTGTATAATACACGGTTTTTCGGGATTCCGGGGTACCGGAAAATAATTCTCCGGATATCGCGCCGAAAGTTCCTCAGGTCAGATAAAGTGACCACGCAAAATTTTATTAGCAACGGAATAAACAAGCATTCGTCGAACCTCGGATAATCATGAAAAATGTATTAATACTCGTTATCCGAGCCTGAAATCGAATAGGTTAACTCCGGAAATGACCTCGGACGCGTGATAAAAGAACCGGGATAAAAAGAAACAGGGTCCGGTACGACCTCCCAAACGGCTCAAATTGAAGTGTATAATACACGGTTTTTCGGGATTCAGTGCAGGAACAAAATTTTTCGAAAATCGCGCAGAAAGTTCCTCAGGTCAGATAAAGCGGCCACGCAAAATTTGAGTCGTAACGGAAGACATTTGGGGGTGCCGGTATGCCATAAACCAAAGATTCGTCGAACCCGGATAATCGTGAAAAATGTATTAATACTCGTTATCCGAGGCGATATCGAACAGGTTAACTTCCGAAATGACCTCGGACGCGTGATAAAAAAAATGGGAGAAAAAGAAACAGGTCCATTACGACCTCCGAACGGCTCAAATTGAAGTGTATAATACACGGTTTTTCGGGATTCGGTACGGAACAAAATTCTCCGAAAATTGCGCGAGAAAGTTCCTAGGGTCGGATATAGCGGCCACGCAAAATTTGAGTAGCAACGGAAGACATTTGGGGGTGCTGGTATGCCATAAACCAGCATTCATCGAACCCCGAATAATCGTGAAAAATGTATTAATACTCGTTATCCGAGGCTAAAATCTAACAGGTTAACTCCTAAAATGACCTCGGACGCGTGATAAAAAAATTGGGGGAAAAAGAAACAGGGTCCGGTACGACCTCCCGAAAGGCTCAAATTGTAGTGTATAATACACGATTTTTCGGGATTCCACGGCACCGGAACAAAATTCTCCGGAAATCGCGCAGAAAGTTCCTCGGCTCAGATAAAGCGGCCACGCAAAATTTGAGTAGCAACGGAAGACATTTGGGGGTGCCGGTATGCCATAAACCAGCATTCGTCGAACCCCGGATAATCGTGAAAAATGTATTAATACTCGTTATCCGAGGCTGATATCGAACAAAAGTTAACTTCTCAAATGACCTCGGACGCGTGATAAAAAAAATCGGGAGAAAAAGAAAAAAGGGTCCGCATTCGACCTCCCGAACGACTCAAATTGAAGTGTATAATACACGATTTTTCGGGATTCTAGGGTACCGGATCAAAATTCTCCGAAAATCGCGCAGAAAGTTTCTAGGGTCGGATATAGCGGCCACGCAAAATTTGAGTAGCAACGGAAGACATTTGGGGGTGCCGGTATGCCATAAACCAGCATTCGTCGAACCCCGGATAATCGTGAAAAATGTATTAATACTAGTTATCCGAGGCTGAAATCGAATAAGTTAACTCCTGAAATGACCTCGGACCCGGTATAAAAAACCGGGAGAAAAAGAAACAGGGGCCGATACGACCTCTCGAACGGCTCAAATTGACGTGTATAATACACGGTTTTTCGGGATTCCAGGACACCGGAACAAAATTTTCCGGAAATCGCGCAGAAAGTTTCTCGGGTCAGATAAAGCGGCCACACAAAATTTGAGTAGCAACGGAAGACATTTGGGGGTGCCGGTATGCCATAAACCAGCTTTCGTCGAACCCCGGATAATCGTGAAAAATGTATTAATACTTGTTATCCGAGGCTGAAATCAAACAGGTTAACTCCTTAAATGACCTCAGACGCGTGATAAAAAAATCGGGGGAAAAAGAAATAGGGTCTAGTACGACCTCCTGAAAGGCTCAAATTGTAGTGTATAATACACGGTTTTTCGGGATTCCAGGGCACCGGAACAAAATTCTCCGGAAATCGCGCAGAAAGTTCCTCGGCTCAGATAAAGCGGCCACGCAAAATTTGAGTAGCAACGGAAGACATTTGCGGGTGCCGGTATGCCATAAACCAGCATTCGTCGAACCCCGGATAATCGTGAAAAATGTATTATAACTCGTTATACGAGGCTGAAATCGAACAGGTTAACTTCTGAAATGACCTCGGATGCGTGATAAAAAAATAGGGGGAAAAAGAAACAGGGTCCGGTACGACCTCCCGAACGGCTCAAATTGAAGTGTATAATACACGATTTTTCGGGATTCCAGGGTACCGGAACAAAATTCTCCGGAAATCGCGCAGAAACTTCCTCGGGTCAGATAAAGCGGCCACATAAAATTTGAGTAGCAACGGAAGACATATGGGGGTGCCGGTATGCCATAAACCAGCATTTGTCGAACCTCGGATATTCGTGAAAAATGTATTAATACTCGTTATCAGAGGCTGAAATCGAACAGGTTAACTTCTGAAATGACCTCGTACGCGTGATCAAAAAATCGGGAGAAAAAGAAACAGGGTCTAGTACGACCTCCTGAACGGCTCAAATTGAAGTGTATAATACACGGTTTTTCGGGATTCGAGGGCACCGGAAGAAAATTCTACGAAAATCGCGCAGAAAGTTCCTAGAGTCGGATATAGCGGCCACGCAAAATTTGAGTAGCAATGGAAGACATTTGGGGGTGCCGGTATGCCATATACCAGCATTCGTCGAACCTCGGATATTCGTGAAAAATGTATTAATACTCGTTATCCGAGGCTGAAATCGAACAGGTTAAATTCTGAAATGACCTCGTACGCGTGATAGAAAAATCAGGAGAAAAAGAAACAGGGTCCGGTACGATCTCCCGGACGGATCAAATTGAAGTGTATAATACTCGGTTTTTCAAGATTCCAGGGCACCGGAACAAAATTCTCCGAAAATCGCGCAGAAAGTTCCTCGAGTCAGATATAGCGGCCATGCAAAATTTGAGTAGTAATGGAAGACATTTGGGCGTGCCGGTATGCCATATACCAGTATTCGTCGAACCCCGGATAATCGTGAAAAATGTATTAACACTAGTTATCCGAGGTTGAAATCGAATAGGTTAACTCCTGAAATGACCTCGGACGCGGTATAAAAAAATCGGGAGAAAAAGAAACAGGGTCCGGTACGACCTCTCGAACGGCTCAAATTGAAGTGTATAATACACGGTTTTTCGGGATTCCAGGACACCGGAACAAAATTTTCCGGAAATCGCGCAGAAAGTTTCTCGGGTCAGATAAAGCGGCCACGCAAAATTTGAGTAGCAACGGAAGACATTTGGGGGTGCCGGTATGCCATAAACCAGCATTCGTCGAACCCCGGATAATCGTGTAAAATGTATTAATACTCGTTATTCGAGGCTGAAATCGAACAGGTTAACTTTTGAAATGACCTCGGACTCGTGATAAAAAAATCGGGGGAAAAAGAAACAGGGTCCGGTACGACCTCCCGAATGGCTCAAATTGAAGTGTATAATACACGGTTTTTCGGGATTCCAGGGTACCGGAACAAAATTCTCCGGAAATCGCGCAGAATGTTCCTCGGGTTAGATAAAGCGGCCACGCAAAATTTGAGTAGCAACGGAATACATTTGGGGGTGCCGGTATGCCATAAACCAGCATTCGTCGAACCCCGGATAATCGTGAAAAATGTATTAATACTCGTAATCCGAGGTTGAAATCGAACAGGTTAACTTCTGAAATAACCTCGGACGCGTGATAAAAAAATCGGAGGAAAAAGAAACAGGGTCCTGTACGACCTCCCGAACAGCTCAAATTGAAGTGTATAATACACGATTTTTCGGGATTCCAGGGTACCGGAACAAAATTCTTCGGAAATCGCGCAGAAACTTGCTCGGGTCAGATAAAGCGGCCACACAATATTTGAGTTTCAAAGGAAGACATTTGGGGGTGCCGGTATGCCAAAAACCAGCATTCGTCGAACCTCGGATAATCGTGAAAAATGTATTAATACTCGTTATCCGATGCTGAAATCGAATAGGTTAACTTCTGAAATGACCTCGGACGCGTGATAAAAAAAATCGGGAGAAAAAGAAACAGGGTCCGGTACGACCTCCCGAACGGCTCAAATTGAAGTGTATAATACACGATTTTTCGGGATTCCAGGGTACCGGAACAAAATTCTCCGAAAATCGCGCAGAAAGTTCCTAGGGTCGGATATAGCGGCCACACAAAATTTTAGTAGCAACGGAAGACATTTGGGGGTGCCGGTATGCCATATACCAGCAGTCGTCGAACCTCGGATATTCGTGAAAAATGTATTAATACTCGCTATCCGAGGCTGAAATCGAACAGATTAACTTCTGAAATGACCTCGTACGCGTGATAAAAAAATCGGGAGAAAAAGAAACAAGGTCCGGTACGATCTCCCGAACGACTCAAATTGAAGTGTTTCGGGATTCCAGGGCACCGGAACAATATTCTCCGAAAATAGCGCAGAAAGTTCCTCGGGTCAGATATAGCGGCCACGTAAAATTTGGGTAGCAACGGAAGACATTTGGGGGTGCCGGTATGCCATAAACCAGCATTCGTCGAACGCTGGATAATCGCAAAAAATATATTAATACTCGTTATTCGAGGCTGAAATCGAACATGTTAACTTCTGAAATGACCTCGGACACGTTATAAAAAAATCGGGGGAAAAAGGTACGACCTCCCGAACGGCTCAAATTGAAGTGTATAATACACGGTTTTTGGGGATTCCAGGGTACCGGAACAAAATTCTCTTGAAATCGCGCAGAATGTTCCTCGGGTCAGATAAAGTGGCCACGCAAAATTTGAGTAGCAACGGAATACATTTGGGGGTGTCGGTATGCCATAAACCAGCATTCGTCGAACCCCGGATAATCGTGAAAAATGTATTAATACACGTTATCCGAGGCTAAAATCTAACAAGTTAACTCCTAAAATGACCTCGGACGCGTGATAAAAAAATCGGGGGAAAAAGAAACGGGGTCCCAGACGACCTCCCGAAAGGCTCAAATTGTAGTGTATAATACACGATTTTTCGGGATTCCACAGAAGCGGAACAAAATTCTCCGGAAATCGCACAGAAAGTTCCTCGGCTCAGATAAAGCGGCCACGCAAAATTTGAGTAGCAACGGAAGACATTTGGGGGTGTCGGTATGCCATAAACCAGCATTCGTCGAACCCCGGATAATCGTGAAAAATGTATTAATACTCGTTATCCGAGGCTGATATCGAACAGGTTAACTTCTGAAATTACCTCGGACGCGTGATAAAAAAAATCGGGAGAAAAAGAAACAGGGCCCGGTACGACCTCCCGAACGGCTCAAATTGAAGTGTATAATACACGATTTTTCGGGATTCCAGGGTACCGGAACAAAATTCTCCGAAAATCGCGCAGAAAGTTTCTAGGGTCGGATATAGCGGCCACGCAAAATTTGAGTAGCAACGAAAGACATTTGGGGGTGCCGGTATGCCATAAACCAGCATTCGTCGAACCCCGGATAATCGTGAAAAATGTATTAATACTAGTTATCCGAGGCTGAAATCGAACAGGTTGACTCCTGAAATAACCTCGGACGCGTGATAAAAAAATCGGGGGAAAAAGAAACAGGGTCCGGTACACCCTCCCGAAAGGCTCAAATTGTAGTGTATAATACACGGTTTGCCAGATTCAGGCACCGGAACAAAATTCTCCGGAAATCGCGAGAAACTTCCTTGGGTCGATAAAGCGGCCACACAAAATTTGAGTAGCAACGGAAGACATTTGGGGGTGCCGGTATGCCATATACCAGCATTCGTCGAACCTCGGATAATCGTGAAAAATGTATTAATACTCGTTATCCGAGGTGAAATCGAAAGGTAAACTTCGAAATGACCTCGTACGCGTGATAAAAAAAATCGGGAGAAAAAGAAACAGGGTCCGGTACGATCTCCCGAACGGCTCAAATTGAAGTGTATAATACACGGTTTTTGGGGATTCCAGGGTACCGGAACAAAATTCTCTTGAAATCGCGCAGAATGTTCCTCGGGTAAGATAAAGTGGCCACGCAAAATTTGAGTAGCAACGGAATACATTTGGGGGTGTCGGTATGCTATAAACCATCATTCGTCGAACTCCGGATAATCGTGAAAAATGTATTAATACAAGTTATCCGAGGCTAAAATCTAACAGGTTAACTCCTAAAATGACCTCGGACGCGTGATAAAAAAATCGGGGGAAAAAGAAACAGGGTCCGGTACGACCTCCCGAAAGGCTCAAATTGTAGTGTATAATACACGATTTTTCGGGATTCCACGGCACCGGAACAAAATTCTCCGGAAATCACGCAGAAAGTTCCTCGGCTCAGATAAAGCGGCCACGCAAAATTTGAGTAGAAACGGAAGACATTTGGGGGTGCCGGTATGCCATAAACCAGCATTCGTCGAACCCCGGATAATCGTGAAAAATGTATTAATACTCGTTATCCGAGGCTGATATCGAACAGGTTAACTTCTGAAATGACCTCGGACGCGTGATAAAAAAAATCGGGAGAAAAAGAAACAGGGCCCGGTACGACCTCCCGTACGGCTCAAATTGAATCGTATAATACACGATTTTTCGGGATTCCAGGGTACCGGAACAAAATTCTCCGAAAATCGCGCAGAAAGTTTCTAGGGTCGGATATAGCGGCCACGCAAAATTTGAGTAGCAACGGAAGACATTTGGGGGTGCCGGTATGCCATAAACCAGCATTCGTCGAACCCCGGATAATCGTGAAAAATGTATTAATACAAGTTATCCGAGGCAGATATCGAATAGGTTGACTCCTGAAATAACCTCGGACGCGTGATAAAAAAATCGGGGGAAAAAGAAACAGGGTCCGGTACACCCTCCCGAAAGGCTCAAATTGTAGTGTATAATACACGGTTTTTCGGGATTCCAGGGCACCGGAACAAAATTCTCTGGAAATCGCGCAGAAACTTCCTTGGGTCAGATAAAGCGGCCACACAAAACTTGAGTAGCAACGGAAGACATTTGGGGGTGCCGGTATGCCATATACCAGCATTCGTCGAACCTCGGATAATCGTGAAAAATGTATTAATACTCGTTATCCGAGGCTGAAATCGAACAGGTAAACTTCTGAAATGACCTTGTACGCGTGATAAAAAAAATCGGGAGAAAAAGAAACAGGTTCCGGTACGATCTCCCGAACGGCTCAAATTGAAGTGTATAATACACGATTTTTCGGGATTCCAGGGTAACGGAACAAAATTCTCCGAAAATCGCGCAGAAAGTTCCTAGGGTCAGATAAAGCGGCCAAGCAAAATTTAAGTAGCAAAGGAACTCATTTGGGGTGCCGGTATGCCATAAACCATCATTCGTCGAACCCCGGATAATCGTGAAAAATGTATTAATACTCGTTATTCGAGGCTGAAATCGAACAGGTTAACTTCTGAACTGACCTCGGATGCGTTATAAAAAAATCGGGGGAAAAAGAAACAGGGTCCGGTACGACCTCCCGAACGGCTCAAATTGATGTGTATAATACACGGTTTTTGGGGATTCCAAGGTACCGGAACAAAATTCTCCGGAAATCGCGCAGAAATTTCTTCGGGTCGATAAAGTGGTCACGCAAAATTTGAGTAGCAATGAATACATTTGGGGTGCCGGTATGCCATTAACCAAAGATTCATTCGTCGAACCCGGATAATCGTGAAAAATGTATTAATACTCGTTATCCGAGGCTGAAATCTAACGAGGTAAACTTCGAAATGACCTTGTACGCGTGATAAAAAAAATCGGGAGAAAAAGAAACAGGTTAAGTACGATCTCCGAACGGCTCAAATTGAAGTGTATAATACACGATTTTTCGGGATTCCAGGGTAACGGAACAAAATTCTCCGAAAATCGCGCAGAAAGTTTCTAGGGTCGGATATAGTGGCCACGCAAAATTTGAGTAGCAACGGAAGGCATTTGGGGGTGCCGGTATGCCATAAACCAAAGATTCGTCGAACCCCGGATAATCGTGAAAAATGTATTAATACAAGTTATCCGAGGCAGAAATCGAATAGGTTGACTCCTGAAATAACCTCGGACGCGTGATAAAAAAATCGGGGAAAAAGAAACAGGGTCCGGTACACCCTCCCGAAAGGCTCAAATTGTAGTGTATAATACACGGTTTTTCGGGATTCCGTGGCACCAGGAACAAAATTCTCCGAAAATCGCAGAAAGTTCCTCGGGTCGATATAGCGGCCACGCAAAATTTGAGTACCAATGGAAGACATTTGGGCGTGCCGGTATGCCATATACCAGCATTCGTCGAACCCCGGATAATCGTGAAAATTGTATTAATACTAGTTATCCGAGGCTGAAACCGAATAGGTTAACTCCTGAAATGACCTCGGACGCGGTATAAGAAAACCGGGAGAAAAAGAAACAGGGTCCCGTACGACCTCCCGAACGGCTCAAATTGTAGTGTATAATACACGGTTTTTCCAGATTCGGGCAGGAACAAAATTCTCCGGAAATCGCGCGAGAAAGTTCCTAGGGTCGATAAAGCGCCATGCAAAATTTAAGTAGCAACGGAACTCATTTGGGGGTGCCGGTATGCCATAAACCAGCATTCGTCGAACCCCGGATAATCGTGAAAAATGTATTAATACTCGTTATTCGAGGTGAAATCGAACAGTTAACTCGAACCCGACCTCGGATGCGTTATAAAAAAATCGGGGAAAAAGAAATGTGGTCCAGACGACCTCCCGAACGGCTCAAATTGAAGTGTATAATACACGGTTTTTGGGGATTCAGTACCGGAACAAAATTCTCCGGAAATCGCGCAGAAATTTCCTCGGGTCAGATAAAGTGGTCACGCAAAATTTGAGTAGCAACAGAATACATTTGGGGGTGCCGGTATGCCATAAACCAACATTCGTCGAACCCCGGATAATCGTGAAAAATGTATTAATACTCGTTATCCGAGGCTGAAATCTAACAGGTAAACTTCTGAAATGACCTTGTACGCGTGATAAAAAAAATCGGGAGAAAAATAAACGGAGTTCCAGACGATCTCCGAACGGCTCAAATTGAAGTGTATAATACACGGTTTTTCGGGATTCCGGGGTAACGGAACAAAATTCTCCGGAAATCGCGCAGAAAGTTCCTAGGGTCGATAAAGCGCCATGCAAAATTTAAGTAGCAACGGAACTCGGTTGGGGTGCCGGTATGCCATAAACCAAAGATTCGTCGAACCGGATAATCGTGAAAATGTATTAATACTCGTTATTCGAGGTGAAATCGAACAGTTAACTTCGAACCGACCTCGGATGCGTTATAAAAAAATCGGGGGAAAAAGAAACAGGGTCCGGTAAGACCTCCCGAACGGCTCAAATTGAAGTGTATAATACACGGTTTTTGGGGATTCCAGGGTACCGGAACAAAATTCTCCGGAAATCGCGCAGAAATTTCCTCGGGTCAGATAAAGTGGTCACGCAAAATTTGAGTAGCAACAGAATACATTTGGGGGTGCCGGTATGCCATAAACCAAGATTCGTCGAACCCGGATAATCGTGAAAATGTATTAATACTCGTTATCCGAGGCTGAAATCGAACAGGTAAACTTAAAATGACCTTGTACGCGTGATAAAAAAATCGGGAGAAAAAGAAACAGGTTCGCACGATCTCCCGAACGGCTCAAATTGAAGTGTATAATACACGATTTTTCGGGATTCCAGGGTAACGGAACAAAATTCTCCGAAAATCGCGCAGAAAGTTTCTAGGGTCGGATATAGCGGCCACGCAAAATTTGAGTAGCAACGGAAGGCATTTGGGGGCTCCGGTATGCCATAAACCAGCATTCGTCGAACCCCGGATAATCGTGAAAAATGTATTAATACAAGTTATCCGAGGCAGAAATCAAATAGGTTGACTCCTGAAATAACCTCGGACGCGTGATAAAAAAATCGGGGGAAAAAGAAACAGGGTCCGGTACACCCTCCCGAAAGGCTCAAATTGTAGTGTATAATACACGGTTTTTCGGGATTCCAGGGCACCGGAACAAAATTCTCCGAAAATCGCGCAGAAAGTTCCTCGGGTCAGATATAGCGGCCACGCAAAATTTGAGTACCAATGGAAGAAATTTGGGCGTGCCGGTATGCCATATACCAGCATTCGTCGAACCCCGGATAATCGTGAAAAATGTATTAATACTAGTTATCCGAGGCTGAAATCGAATAGGTTAACTCCTGAAATGACCTCGAACGCGGTATAAGAAAATCGGGAGAAAAAGAAACAGGGCCCGGTACGACCTCCCGAACGGCTCAAATTGTAGTGTATAATACACGGTTTTTCCAGATTCCAGGGCACCGGAACAAAATTCTCCGGAAATCGCGCAGAAAGTTCCTAGGGTCAGATAAAGCGGCCATGCAAAATTTAAGTAGCAACGGAACTCATTTGGGGGTGCCGGTATGCCATAAACCAGCATTCGTCGAACCCCGGATAATCGTGAAAAATGTATTAATACTCGTTATCCGAGGCTGAAATCTAACGGGTAAACTTCGAAATGACCTTGTACGCGTGATAAAAAATCGGGAGAAAAAGAAAAAGGTTCCAGACGATCTCCCGAACGGCTCAAATTGAAGTGTATAATACACGATTTTTCGGGATTCCGGGGTACCGGAACAAAATTCTCCGAAAATCGCGCAGAAAGTTTCTAGGGTCGGATATAGCGGCCACGCAAAATTTGAGTAGCAACGGAAGGTATTTGGGGTGCTTGGTATGCCATAAACCAAGCATTCGTCGAACCCCGGATAATCGTGAAAAATGTATTAATACAAGTTATCCGAGGCAGAAATCGAATAGGTTGACTCCTGAAATAACCTCGGACGCGTGATAAAAAAATCGGGGGAAAAAGAAACAGGGTCCGGTACACCCTCCCGAAAGGCTCAAATTGTAGTGTATAATACACGGTTTTTCGGGATTCCGGGCTACCGGAACAAAATTCTCCGAAAATCGCGCAGAAAGTTCCTCGGGCCAGATATAGCGGCCACGCAAAATTTGAGTACCAATGGAAGACATTTGGGCGTGCCGGTATGCCATATACCAGCATTCGTCGAACCCCGGATAATCGTGAAAAATGTATTAATACTAGTTATCCGAGGTGAAATCGAATAGGTTAACTCCTGAAATGACCTCGGACGCGGATAAGAAAACGGGAGAAAAAGAAACAGGCCCAGACGACCTCCCGAACGGCTCAAATTGTAGTGTATAATACACGGTTTTTCCAGATTCAGGCAAGGAACAAAATTCTCCGGAAATCGCGCGAAAGTTCCTAGGGTCGATAAAGCGGCCATGCAAAATTTAAGTAGCAACGGAACTCATTTGGGGGTGCCGGTATGCCATAAACCAGCATTCGTCGAACCCCGGATAATCGTGAAAAATGTATTAATACTCGTTATCCGAGGCTGAAATCTAACAGGTAAACTTCTGAAATGACCTTGTACGCGTGATAAAAAAAATCGGGAGAAAAAGAAACAGGTTCCGGTACGATCTCCCGAACGGAACAAAATTCTCCGAAAATCGCGCAGAAAGTTTCTAGGGTCGGATATAGCGGCCACGCAAAATTTGAGTAGCAACGGAAGGCATTTGGGGGTGCCGGTATGCCATAAACCAGCATTCGTCGAACCCCGGATAATCGTGAAAAATGTATTAATACAAGTTATCCGAGGCAGAAATCGAATAGGTTGACTCCTGAAATAACCTCGGACGCGTGATAAAAAAATCGGGGGAAAAAGAAACAGGGTCCGGTACACCCTCCCGAAAGGCTCAAATTGTAGTGTATAATACACGGTTTTCGGGATTCAGGGCACCGAACAAAATTCTCCGAAAATCGCGCAGAAAGTTCCTCGGGCCAGATATAGCGGCCACGCAAAATTTGAGTACCAATGGAAGACATTTGGGCGTGCCGGTATGCCATATACCAAAGATTCGTCGAACCCAGGATAATCGTGAAAATGTATTAATACTAGTTATCCGAGGCTGAAATCGAATAGGTTAACTCCTGAAATGACCTCGGACGCGGTATAAGAAAACCGGGAGAAAAAGAAACAGGGCCCGGTACGACCTCCCGAACGGCTCAAATTGTAGTGTATAATACACGGTTTTTCCGGATTCCAGGGCACCAGAACAAAATTCTCCGGAAATCGCGCAGAAAGTTCCTAGGGTCAGATAAAGCGGCCATGCAAAATTTAAGTAGCAACGGAACTCATTTGGGGGTGCCGGTATGCCATAAACCAGCATTCGTCGAACCCCGGATAATCGTGAAAAATGTATTAATACTCGTTATTCGTGGCTGAAATCGAACAGGTTAACTTCTGAACTGACCTCGGATGCGTTATAAAAAAATCGGGGGAAAAAGAAACAGGTCCAGACGACCTCCCGAACGGCTCAAATTGAAGTGTATAATAAACGGTTTTGGGGATTCGGTGCAGGAACAAAATTCTCCGGAAATCGCGCAGAAATTTCCTCGGGTCAGATAAAGTGGTCACGCAAAATTTGAGTAGCAACAGAATACATTTGGGGGTGCCGGTATGCCATAAACCAGCATTCGTCGAACCGCGGATAATCGTGAAAAATGTATTAATACTCGTTATCCGAGGTTTGAAATCTAACGGGTTAACTCCTGAAATAACCTCGGACGCGTGATAAAAAAATCGGGGGAAAAAGAAACAGGGTCCGATTGACGACCTCCCGAAAGGCTCAAATTGTAGTGTATAATACACGGTTTTCGGGATTCGTGGCACCGGAACAAAATTCTCGGAAATTGCTCGAAAGTTCCTCGGCTCGATAAAGCGGCCACGCAAAATTTGAGTAGCAACGGAAGACATTTGGGGTGCCGGTATGCCATAAACCAGCATTCGTCGAACCCCGGATAATCGTGAAAAATGTATTAATAATCGTTATTCGAGGATGAAATCGAACATGTTAACTTCTGAAATGACCTCGGACGCGTGATAAAAAAATCGGGGGAAAAAGAAACAGGGTCCGGTACGACCTCCCGAATGGCTCAAATTGAAGTGTATAATACACGGTTTTTCGGGATTCCAGGGTACCGGAACAAAATTCTCCGGAAATCGCGCAGAAACTTCCTTGGGTCAGATAAAGCGGCCACACAAAATTTGAGTAGCAACGGAAGACATTTGGGGGTGCCGGTATGCCATATACCAGCATTCGTCGAACCTCGGATAATCGTGAAAAATGTATTAATACTCGTTATCCGAGGCTGAAATCGAACAGGTAAACTTCTGAAATGACCTCGTACGCGTGATAAAAAAAATCGGGAGAAAAAGAAACAGGGTCCGGTACGATCTCCCGAACGGCTCAAATTGAAGGTATAATTCACGATTTTTCGGGATTCCAGGGTAACGGAACAAAATTCTCCGAAAATCGCGCAGAAAGTTTCTAGGGTCGGATATAGCGGCCACGCAAAATTTGAGTAGCAACGGAAGGCATTTGGGGGTGCCGGTATGCCATAAACCAAAGATTCGTCGAACCGGTTAATCGTGAAAAATGTATTAATACAAGTTATCCGAGGCAGAAATCGAATAGGTTGACTCCTGAAATAACCTCGGACGCGTGATAAAAAAATCGGGGGAAAAAGAAACAGGGTCCGGTACACCCTCCCGAAAGGCTCAAATTGTAGTGTATAATACACGGTTTTTCGGGATTCCAGGGCACCGGAACAAAATTCTCCGAAAATCGCGTAAAAGTTCCTCGGGCCAGATATAGCGGCCACGCAAAATTTGAGTACCAATGGAAGACATTTGGGCGTGCCGGTATGCCATATACCAAAGATTCGTCGAACCCCGGATAATCGTGAAAAATGTATTAATACTAGTTATCCGAGGCTGAAATCGAATAGGTTAACTCCTGAAATGACCTCGGACGCGGTATAAGAAAACCGGGAGAAAAAGAAACAGGGCCCGGTACGACCTCCCGAATGGCTCAAATTGTAGTGTATAAATACACGGTTTTTTCAGATTCCAGGGCACCGGAACAAAATTCTCCGGAAATCGCGCAGAAAGTTCCTAGGGTCAGATAAAGCGGCCATGCAAAATTTAAGTAGCAACGAAACTCATTTGGGGGTGCCGGTATGCCATAAACCAGCATTCGTCGAACCGCAGATAATCGTGAAAAATGGATTAATACTCGTTATCCGAGGCTGAAATCTAACGAGTAAACTTCTGAAATGACCTTGTACGCGTGATAAAAAAATCGGGAGAAAAAAACAGTTCCGATACGATCTCCCGAACGGCTCAAATTGAAGTGTATAATACACGATTTTTCGGGATTCCAGGGTAACGGAACAAAATTCTCCGAAAATCGCGCAGAAAGTTTCTAGGGTCGGATATAGCGGCCACGCAAAATTCGAGTAGCAACGGAAGGCATTTGGGGGTGCCGGCATGCCATAAACCAAAGATTCGTCGAACCCGGGATAATCGTGAAAAATGTATTAATACAAGTTATCCGAGGCGTAAATCGAATAGGTTGACTCTGAAATAACCTCGGACGCGTGATAAAAAATTGGGGAAAAAGAAACAGTGGTCCGGTACACCCTCCCGAAAGGCTCAAATTGTAGTGTATAATACACGGTTTTTCGGGATTCCGGGCTCCCGGAACAAAATTCTCCGAAAATCGCGTAAAAGTTCCTCGGGCCAGATATAGCGGCCACGCAAAATTTGAGTACCAATGGAAGACATTTGGGCGTGCCGGTATGCCATATACCAGCATTCGTCGAACCCCGGATAATCGTGAAAAATGTATTAATACAAGTTATCCGAGGCTGAAATCGAATAGGTTAACTCCTGAAATGACCTCGGACGCGGTATAAGAAAACCGGGAGAAAAAGAAACAGGGCCCGGTACGACCTCCCGAACGGCTCAAATTGTAGTGTATAATACACGGTTTTTCCGGATTCCAGGGCACCAGAACAAAATTCTCCGGAAATCGCGCAGAAAGTTCTAGGGTCAGATAAAGCGGCCATGCAAAATTTAAGTAGCAACGGAACTCATTTGGGGGTGCCGGTATGCCATAAACCAGCATTCGTCGAACCCGGGATAATCGTGAAAATGTATTAATACTCGTTATTCGAGGTGAAATCGAACAGTTAACTTCTCGAACCGACCTCGGATGCGTTATAAAAAATCGGGGAAAAAAAACAGTGGTCCGGCATACGACCTCCCGAACGGCTCAAATTGAAGTGTATAATACACGGTTTTTGGGGATTCAGGGTATAGGAACAAAATTCTCCGAAATCGCGTGTGAGAAATTTCCTCGGGTCGATAAAGTGGTCACGCAAAATTTGAGTAGCAACAGAATACATTTGGGGGTGCCGGTATGCCATAAACCAGCATTCGTCGAACCGCGGATAATCGTGAAAAATGTATTAATACTCGTTATCCGAGGCTGAAATCTAACAGGTTAACTCCTGAAATAACCTCGGACGCGTGATAAAAAAATCGGGGGAAAAAGAAACAGGGTCCTGACGACCTCCCGAAAGGCTCAAATTGTAGTGTATAATACACGGTTTTTCGGGATTCCAGGGCACCGGAACAAAATTCTCCGGAAATCGCGCAGAAACTTCCTTGGGTCAGATAAAGCGGGCACGCAAAATTTGAGTAGCAACGGAAGACATTTGGGGTGCCGGTATGCCATAATCCAGCATTCGTCGAACCCCGGATAATCGTGAAAAATGTATTAATAATCGTTATTCGAGGATGAAATCGAACATGTTAACTTCTGAAATGACCTTGGACGCGTGACAAAAAAATCGGGGGAAAAAGAAACAGGGTCCGGTACGACCTCCCGAATGGCTCAAATTGAAGTGTATAATACACGGTTTTTGGGATTCCAGTCAGTAGGAACAAAATTCTCCGGAAATCGCGCAGAAACTTCCTTGGGTCAGATAAAGCGGCCACACAAAATTTGAGTAGCAACGGAAGACATTTGGGGGTGCCGGTATGCCATATACCAGCATTCGTCGAACCTCGGATAATCGTGAAAAATGTATTAATACTCGTTATCCGAGGCTGAAATCGAACAGGTAAACTTCTGAAATGACCTCGTACGCGTGATAAAAAAAATCGGGAGAAAAAGAAACAGGGTCCGGTACGATCTCCCGAACGGCTCAAATTGAAGTGTATAATACACGGTTTTTGGGGATTCCAGGGTACCGGAACAAAATTCTCTTGAAATCGCGCAGAATGTTCCTTGGGTCAGATAAAGTGGCCACGCAAAATTTGAGTAGCAACGGAATACATTTGGGGGTGTCGGTATGCTATAAACCATCATTCGTCGAACCCCGGATAATCGTGGAAAATGTATTAATACAAGTTATCCGAGGCTAAAATCTAACAGGTTAACTCCTAAAATGACCTCGGACGCGTGATAAAAAAATCGGGGGAAAAAGAAACAGGGTCCGGTACGACCTCCCGAAAGGCTCAAATTGTAGTGTATAATACACGATTTTTCGGGATTCCACTAAGACCGGAACAAAATTCTCCGAAATCACGAGAAAGTTCCTCGGCTCGGATAAAGCGGCCACGCAAAATTTGAGTAGCAACGGAAGACATTTGGGGTGCCGGTATGCCATAAACCAAAGATTCGTCGAACCCGGATAATCGTGAAAAATGTATTAATACTCGTTATCCGAGGCGATATCGAACAGTTAACTTCGAAATGACCTCGGACGCGTGATAAAAAAAATCGGGAGAAAAAGAAACAGGCCCGCATACGACCTCCCGTACGGCTCAAATTGAAGTGTATAATACACGATTTTTCGGGATTCCAGGGTACCGGAACAAAATTCTCTGAAAATCGCGCAGAAAGTTCCTAGGGTCGGATATAGCGGCCACGCAAAATTTGAGTAGCAACGGAAGACATTTGGGGATGCCGGTATGCCATAAACCAAAGATTCGTCGAACCCGGATAATCGTGAAAAATGTATTAATACAAGTTATCCGAGGCAGATATCGAATAGGTTGACTCCTGAAATAACCTCGGACGCGTGATAAAAAAATCGGGAAAAAAAAACAGTGGTCCGGTACACCCTCCCGAAAGGCTCAAATTGTAGTGTATAATACACGGTTTTTCGGGATTCCAGGGCACCGGAACAAAATTCTCCGGAAATCGCGCAGAAACTTCCTTGGGTCAGATAAAGCGGCCACACAAAATTTGAGTAGCAACGGAAGACATTTGGGGGTGCCGGTATGCCATATACCAGCATTCGTCGAACCTCGGATAATCGTGAAAAATGTATTAATACTCGTTATCCGAGGTGAAATCGAACAGGTAAACTTCTGAAATGACCTTGTACGCGTGATAAAAAAAATCGGGAGAAAAAGAAACAGGTTCCGGTACGATCTCCCGAACGGCTCAAATTGAAGTGTATAATACACGATTTTTCGGGATTCTAGGGTAACGGAACAAAATTCTCCGAAAATCGCGCAGAAAGTTCCTAGGGTCAGATAAAGCGGCCATGCAAAATTTAAGTAGCAACGGAACTCATTTGGGGTTGCCGGTATGCCATAAACCAAAGATTCGTCGAACCCGGATAATCGTGAAAAATGTATTAATACTCGTTATCCGAGGTGAAATCGACAGGTTAACTTTCGAACCGACCTCGGATGCGTTATAAAAAAATCGGGGAAAAAGAAACAGGGTTGGTACGACCTCCCGAACGGCTCAAATTGAAGTGTATAATACACGGTTTTGGGGATTCAGTGGTACCGGAACAAAATTCTCGGAAATCGCGCAGAAATTTCCTCGGGTCGATAAAGTGGTCACGCAAAATTTGAGTAGCAACAGAATACATTTGGGGGTGCCGGTATGCCATAAACCAAAGATTCGTCGAACCCGGATAATCGTGAAAAATGTATTAATACTCGTTATCCGAGGCTGAAATCTAACAGGTAAACTTCTGAAATGACCTTGTACGCGTGATAAAAAAAATCGGGAGAAAAAGAAACGAGTTCCATGACGATCTCCCGAACGGCTCAAATTGAAGTGTATAATACACGATTTTTCGGGATTCCAGGGTAACGGAACAAAATTCTCCGAAAATCGCGCAGAAAGTTTCTAGGGTCGGATATAGCGGCCACGCAAAATTTGAGTAGCAACGGAAGGTATTTGGGGGTGCCGGTATGCCATAAACCAAAGATTCGTCGAACCCGGATAATCGTGAAAATTGTATTAATACAAGTTATCCGAGGCAGAAATCGAATAGGTTGACTCCTGAAATAACCTCGGACGCGTGATAAAAAAATCGGGGGAAAAAGAAACAGGGTCCAGTACACCCTCCCGAAAGGCTCAAATTGTAGTGTATAATACACGGTTTTTCGGGATTCCAGGGCACCGGAACAAAATTCTCCGAAAATCGCGCAGAAAGTTCCTCGGGTCAGATATAGCGGCCACGCAAAATTTGAGTACCAATGGAAGACATTTGGGCGTGCTGGTATGCCATATACCAGCATTCGTCGAACCCCGGATAATCGTGAAAAATGTATTAATACTAGTTATCCGAGGCTGAAATCGAATAGGTTAACTCCTGAAATGACCTCGGACGCGGTATAAGAAAACAGGGAGAAAAAGAAACAGGGCCCGGTACGACCTCCCGAACGGCTCAAATTGTAGTGTATAATACACGGTTTTTCCGGATTCGAGGGCACCGGAACAAAATTCTCCGGAAATCGCGCAGAAAGTTCCTAGGGTCAGATAAAGCGGCCATGCAAAATTTAAGTAGCAACGGAACTCATTTGGGGGTGCCGGTATGCCATAAACCAGCATTCGTCGAACCCCGGATAATCGTGAAAAATGTATTAATACTCGTTATTCGAGGCTGAAATCGAACAGGTTAACTTCTGAACTGACCTCGGATGCGTTATAAAAAAATCGGGAGAAAAAGAAACAGGGTCCGGTACGACCTCCCGAACGGCTCAAATTGAAGTGTATAATACACGGTTTTTGGGGATTCCAGGGTACCGGAACAAAATTCTCCGGAAATCGCGCAGAAATTTCTCGGGTCAGATAAAGTGGTCACGCAAAATTTGAGTAGCAACAGAATACATTTGGGGGTGCCGGTATGCCATAAACCAGCATTCGTCGAACCCCGGATAATCGTGAAAAATGTATTAATACTCGTTATCCGAGGCTGAAATCTAACAGGTAAACTTCTGAAATGACCTTGTACGCGTGATAAAAAAAATCGGGAGAAAAAGAAACAGGTTCCGGTACGATCTCCCAAACGGCTCAAATTGAAGTGTATAATACACGATTTTTCGGGATTCCAGGGTAACGGAACAAAATTCTCCGAAAATCGCGCAGAAAGTTTCTAGGGTCGGATATAGCGGCCACGCAAAATTTGAGTAGCAACGGAAGGCATTTGGGGGTGCCGGTATGCCATAAACCAGCATTCGTCGAACCCCGGATAATCGTGAAAAATGTATTAATACAAGTTATCCGAGGCAGAAATCGAATAGGTTGACTCCTGAAATAACCTCGGACGCGTGATAAAAAAATCGGGGGAAAAAGAAACAGGGTCCGGTACACCCTCCCGAAAGGCTCAAATTGTAGTGTATAATACACGGTTTTTCGGGATTCCAGGGCACCGGAACAAAATTCTCCGAAAATCGCGCAGAAAGTTCCTCGGGTCAGATATAGCGGCCACGCAAAATTTGAGTACCAATGGAAGACATTTGGGCGTGCCGGTATGCCATATACCATCATTCGTCGAACCCCGGATAATCGTGAAAAATGTATTAATACTAGTTATCCGAGGCTGAAATCGAATAGGTTAACTCCTGAAATGACCTCGGACGCGGTATAAGAAAACAGGGAGAAAAAGAAACAGGGCCGTGCACGACCTCCCGAACGGCTCAAATTGTAGTGTATAATACACGGTTTTTCGGATTCGAGGGCACCGGAACAAAATTCTCGGAAATCGCGCAGAAAGTTCCTAGGGTCGATAAAGCGGCCATGCAAAATTTAAGTAGCAACGGAACTCATTTGGGGGTGCCGGTATGCCATAAACCAAACATTCGTCGAACCCGGATAATCGTGAAAAATGTATTAATACTCGTTATTCGAGGCTGAAATCGAACAGGTTAACTTCTGAACTGACCTCGGATGCGTTATAAAAAAATCGGGAGAAAAAGAAACAGGGTCCGGTACGACCTCCCGAACGGCTCAAATTGAAGTGTATAATACACGGTTTTGGGGATTCGTGGTACCGGAACAAAATTCTCCGAAATCGCGCGAGAAATTTCTCGGGTCGATAAAGTGGTCACGCAAAATTTGAGTAGCAAAGAATACATTTGGGGGTGCCGGTATGCCATAAACCAACATTCGTCGAACCCCGGATAATCGTGAAAAATGTATTAATACTCGTTATCCGAGGCTGAAATCTAACAGGTAAACTTCTGAAATGACCTTGTACGCGTGATAAAAAAAATCGGGAGAAAAAGAAACAGGTTCAGACGATCTCCCAAACGGCTCAAATTGAAGTGTATAATACACGATTTTTCGGGATTCGGGGTAACGGAACAAAGATCTCGAAAATCGCGAGAAAGTTTCTAGGGTCGGATATAGCGGCCACGCAAAATTTGAGTAGCAACGGAAGGCATTTGGGGGTGCCGGTATGCCATAAACCAAAGATTCGTCGAACCCAGGATAATCGTGAAAAATGTATTAATACAAGTTATCCGAGGCAGAAATCGAATAGGTTGACTCCTGAAATAACCTCGGACGCGTGATAAAAAAATCGGGGAAAAGAAACAGGTCCCGGTACACCCTCCCGAAAGGCTCAAATTGTAGTGTATAATACACGGTTTTTCGGGATTCCAGGGCACCGGAACAAAATTCTCCGAAAATCGCGCAGAAAGTTCCTCGGGTCAGATATAGCGGCCACGCAAAATTTGAGTACCAATGGAAGACATTTGGGCGTGCCGGTATGCCATATACCATCATTCGTCGAACCCCGGATAATCGTGAAAAATGTATTAATACTAGTTATCCAAAATTTGAAATCGAATAGGTTAACTCTGAAATGACCTCGGACGCGGTATAAGAAAACAGGAGAAAAAGAAACAGGGCCGCACGACCTCCCGAACGGCTCAAATTGTAGTGTATAATACACGGTTTTCCGGATTCAGGCACCGGAACAAAATTCTCGGAAATCGCGCAAAAAGTTCCTAGGGTCAGATAAAGCGGCCATGCAAAATTTAAGTAGCAACGGAACTCATTTGGGGTTGCCGGTATGCCATAAACCAAGATTCGTCGAATCCAGGATAATCGTGAAAAATGTATTAATACTCGTTATTCGAGGCTGAAATCGAACAGGTTAACTTCTGAACTGACCTCGGATGCGTTATAAAAAAATCGGGTGAAAAAGAAACAGGGTCCGGTACGACCTCCCGAACGGCTCAAATTGAAGTGTATAATACACGGTTTTTGGGGATTCCAGGGTACCGGAACAAAATTCTCCGGAAATCGCGCAGAAATTTCTCGGGTCAGATAAAGTGGTCACGCAAAATTTGAGTAGCAACAGAATACATTTGGGGGTGCCGGTATGCCATAAACCAGCATTCGTCGAACCCCGGATAATCGTGAAAAATGTATTAATACTCGTTATCCGAGGCTGAAATCTAACGGGTTAACTTCTGAAATGACCTCGGATGCGTGATAAAAAAATCGGGAGAAAAAGAAACAGGTTCCGGTACGATCTCCCGAACGGCTCAAATTGAAGTGTATAATACACGATTTTTCGGGATTCCAGGGTAACGGAACAAAATTCTCCGAAAATCGCGCAGAAAGTTTCTAGGGTCGGATATAGCGGCCACGCAAAATTTGAGTAGCAACGGAAGGCATTTGGGGGTGCCGGTATGCCATAAACCAGCATTCGTCGAACCCCGGATAATCGTGAAAAATGTATTAATACAAGTTATCCGAGGCAGAAATCGAATAGGTTGACTCCTGAAATAACCTCGGACGCGTGATAAAAAAATCGGGGGAAAAAGAAACAGGGTCCGGTACACCCTCCCGAAAGGCTCAAATTGTAGTGTATAATACACGGTTTTTCGGGATTCCAGGGCACCGGAACAAAATTCTCCGAAAATCGCGCAGAAAGTTCCTCGGGCCAGATATAGCGGCCACGCAAAATTTGAGTACCAATGGAAGACATTTGGGCGTGCCGGTATGCCATATACCAAAGATTCGTCGAACCCGGATAATCGTGAAAAATGTATTAATACTAGTTATCCGAGGCTGAAATCGAATAGGTTAACTCCTGAAATGACCCCGGACGCGGTATAAGAAAACCGGGAGAAAAAGAAACAGGGCCCGGTACGACCTCCCGAACGGCTCAAATTGTAGTGTATAATACACGGTTTTTCCGGATTCCAGGGCACCGGAACAAAATTCTCCGGAAATCGCGCAGAAAGTTCCTCGGGTCAGATAAAGCGGCATGCAAAATTTAAGTAGCAACGGAACTCATTTGGGGGTGCCGGTATGCCATAAACCAGCATTCGTCGAACCCCGGATAATCGTGAAAAATGTATTAATACTCGTTATTCGAGGTGAAATCGAAACAGTTAACCACGAACCGACCTCGGATGCGTTATAAAAAAATCGGGGGAAAAAGAAACAGGGTCCGGTATGACCTCCCGAACGGCTCAAATTGAAGTGTATAATACACGGTTTTTGGGGATTCCAGGGTACCGGAACAAAATTCTCCGGAAATCGCGCAGAAATTTCCTCGGGTCAGATAAAGTGGTCACGCAAAATTTGAGTAGCAACAGAATACATTTGGGGGTGCCGGTATGCCATAAACCAGCATTCGTCGAACCGCGGATAATCGTGAAAAATGTATTAATACTCGTTATCCGAGGCTGAAATCTAACAGGTTAACTCCTGAAATAACCTTGGACGCGTGATAAAAAAATCGGGGGAAAAAGAAACAGGGTCCGGTACGACCTCCCGAAAGGCTCAAATTGTAGTGTATAATACACGGTTTTTCGGGATTCCAGGGCACCGGAACAAAATTCTCCGGAAATTGCTCAGAAAGTTCCTCGGCTCAGATAAAGCGGCCACGCAAAATTTGAGTAGCAACGGAAGACATTTGGGGTGCCGGTATGCCATAAACCAGCATTCGTCGAAGCCCGGATAATCGTGAAAAATGTATTAATAATCGTTATTCGAGGATGAAATCGAACATGTTAACTTCTGAAATGACCTCGGACGCGTGATTAAAAAATAGGGGGAAAAAGAAACAGGGTCCGGTACGACCTCCCGAATGGCTCAAATTGAAGTGTATAATACACGGTTTTTCGGGATTCCAGGGTACCGGAACAAAATTCTCCGGAAATCGCACAGAATGTTCCTCGGTTCAGATAAAGCGGCCACGCAAAATTTGAGTAGCAACGGAATAAATTTGGGGGTGCCGGTATGCCATAAACCAGCATTCGTCGAACCCCGGATAATCGTGTAAAATGTATTAATACTCGTTATCCGAGGCTGAAATCTAACTGGTTAACTCCTGAAATAACCTCGGACGCGTGATAAAAAAATCGGGGGAAAAAGAAACAGGGTCCGGTACGACCTCCCGAAAGGCTCAAATTGTAGTGTATAATACACGGTTTTTCGGGATTTCAGGGCACCGGAACAAAATTCTCCGGAAATCGCGCAGAAACTTCCTTGGGTCAGATAAAGCGGCCACACAAAATTTGAGTAGCAACGGAAGACATTTGGGGGTGCCGGTATGCCATAAACCAGCATTCGTCGAACCTCGGATAATTGTGAAAAATATATTAATACTCGTTATCCGAGGCTGAAATCGAACAGGAAACTTCTGAAATGACCTCGGACGCGTGATAAAAAAAATCAGGAGAAAAAGAAACAGGGTCCGGTACGACCTCTTGAACGGCTCAAATTGAAGTGTATAATACACGATTTTCGGGATTCGAGTACCGGAACAAAATTCTACGAAAATCGCGCGAGAAAGTTCCTAGGGTCGGATATAGCGGCCACGCAAAATTTGAGTAGCAACGGAAGACATTTGGGGGTGCCGGTATGCCATAAACAAGCATTCGTCGAACCCCGGATAATCGTGAAAAATGTATTAATACTAGTTATCCGAGGCTGAAATCTAACAGGTTAACTCCTGAAATGACCTCGGACGCGTGATAAAAAATTCGGGGGAAAAAGAAACACGGTCCGGTACGACCTCCCGAAAGGCTCAAATTGTAGTGTATAATACACGGTTTTTCGGGATTTCAGGGCACCGGAACAAAATTCTCCGGAAATCGTGCAGAAAGTTCCTCGGCTCAGATAAAGCGGCCACGCAAAATTTGAGTAGCAACGGAAGACATTTGGGGGTGCCGGTATGCCATAAACCAAAGCATTCGTCGAACCCCGGATAATCGTGAAAATTGTATTAATACTCGTTATCCGAGGCTGAAATCGAACAGGTTAACTTCTGAAATGACCTCGGACGCGTGATAAAAAAATCGGGGAAAAAGAAACAGGGTCCGGTACGACATCCCGAACGGCTCAAATTGAAGTGTATAATACACGATTTTCGGGATTCAGTGGTACCGGAACAAAATTCTCCGGAAATCGCGCAGAAACTTCCTCGGGTCAGATAAAGCGGCCAAGAAAATTTGACTAGCAACGGAAGACATTTGGGGGTGCCGGTATGCCATAAATCAGCATTCGTCGAACCCCGGATAATCGTGAAAAATGTATTAATACTCGTTATTCGCGGCTGAAATCGAACATATTAACTTCTGAAATGACCTCGGACGCGTGATAAAAAAATCGGGGGAAAAAAAAACGGGGTCCGTCGACCTCCCGAATGGCTCAAATTGAAGTGTATAATACACGGTTTTTCGGGATTCCAGCGTACCGGAACAAAATTCTCGAAATCGCGCGAGAATGTTCCCGGGTCGATAAAGCGGCCACGCAAAATTTGAGTAGCAACGGAATACATTTGGGGGTGCCGGTATGCCATAAACCAGCATTCGTCGAACCCCGGATAATCGTGAAAAATGTATTAATACTCGTTATCCGAGGCTGAAATCTAACAGGTTAACTCCTGAAATGACCTCGGACGCGTGATAAAAAAATCGGGGGAAAAAGAAACAGGGTCCGACGACACCGAAAGGCTCAAATTGTAGTGTATAATACACGATTTTTCGGGATTCCAGTGGCGGAGCAAAATTCTCCGAAAATCGCGCAGAAAGTTCCTAGGGTCGGATATAGCGGCCACGCAAAATTTGAGTAGCAACGGAAGACATTTGGGGATGCCGGTATGCCATAAACCAAAGATTCGTCGAACCCGGATAATCGTGAAAAATGTATTAATACTCGTTATCCGAGGCTGAAATCGAACAGGTAAACTTCCTCGAAATGACCTCGGACGCGTGAGAAAAAAAATCGAGAAAAAGAAACAGGTCGCACGACCTCTTGAACGGCTCAAATTGAAGTGTATAATACACGATTTTTCGGGATTCGTGGTACCTAGGAACAAAATTCTCGAAAATCGCGCAGAAAGTTCCTAGGGTCGGATATAGCGGCCACGCAAAATTTGAGTAGCAACGGAAGACATTTGGGGATGCCGGTATGCCATAAACCAACATTCGTCGAACCTGGATAATCGTGAAAAATGTATTAATACTCGTTATCCGAGGTGAAATCTAACAAAGTTAACTCCTGAAATGACCTCGGACGCGTGATAAAAAAATCGGGGGAAAAAGAAACAGGGTCAGTCGACCTCCCGAAAGGCTCAAATTGTAGTGTATAATACACGGTTTTCGAGATTTCAGGCACCGGAACAAAATTCTCCGGAAATCGCGCAGAAAGTTCCTCGGCTCAGATAAAGCGGCCACGCAAAATTTGAGTAGCAACGGAAGACATTTGGAGGTGCCGGTATGCCATAAACCAACATTCGTCGAACCACGGATAATCGTGAAAAATGTATTAATACTCGTTATCCGAGGTGAAATCGAACAGTTAACTCTCGAAATGACCTCGGACGCGTGATAAAAAAAATCGGGGAAAAAGAAACAGGGTCCGGTACGACCTCCCGAACGGCTCAAATTGAAGTGTATAATACACGATTTTTCGGGATTCGTGGTACGAGAACAAAATTCTCCGGAAATCGCGCAGAAACTTCCTCGGGTCAGATAAAACGGCCACGAAAATTTGAGTAGCAACGGAAGACATTTGGGGGTGCCGGTATGCCATAAACCAAAGATTCGTCGAACCCGGATAATCGTGAAAAATGTATTAATAATTGTTATTCGAGGCTGAAATCGAACATGTTAACTTCTAAAATGACCTCGGACGCGTGATAAAAAAATCGGGGGAAAAAGAAACAGGTCCAGTCGACCTCCCGAATGGCTCAAAATGAAGTGTATAATACACGGTTTTCGGGATTCCGGTACCGGAACAAAATTCTCCGGAAATCGCGCAGAAACTTCCTCGGTCGATAAAGCGGCCACGAAAATTTGAGTAGCAACGGAAGACATTTGGGGGTGCCGGTATGCCATAAACCAAAGATTCGTCGAACCCGGATAATCGTGAAAAATGTATTAATAATCGTTATGCGAGGCTGAAATCGAACATGTTAACTTCTGAAATGACCTCGGACGCGTGATAAAAAATCGGGGAAAAAAAAACAGGGTCCAGACGACCTCCCGAATGGCTCAAATTGAAGTGTATAATACACGGTTTTTCGGGATTCCAGGTTACCGGAACAAAATTCTCCGAAATCGCGCCTGAATGTTCCTCGGGTCGATAAAGCGCCACGCAAAATTTGAGTAGCAACGGAATACATTTGGGGTGCCGGTAAGCCATAAACCAAAGATTCGTCGAACCGGATAATCGTGAAAAATGTATTAATACTCGTTATCCGAGGTGAAATCTACGGGTTAACTCCCGAAATGACCTCGGACGCGTGATAAAAAAAATCGGGGGAAAAAGAAACAGGGTCCGGTACGACCTCCCGAAAGGCTCAAATTGTAGTGTATAATACACGGTTTCGAGATTTCGTGGCACCGGAACAAAATTCTCCGGAAATCGCGCGAGAAAGTTCCTCGCTCGAGATAAAGCGGCCACGCAAAATTTGAATAGCAACGGAAGACATTTGGGGTGCCGGTATACCATAAACCAGCATTCGTCGAACCTCGGGTAATCGTGAAAAATGTATTAATACTCGTTATCCGAGGCTGAAATCGAACAGGTTAACTTCTGAAATGACCTCGGACGCGTGAGAAAAAAAATCGGGAGAAAAAGAAACAAGGTCCTGTACGACCTCTTGAACGGCTCAAATTGAAGTGTATAATACACGATTTTTCGGGATTCCAGGGTACCGGAACAAAATTCTCTGAAAATCGCGTAGAAAGTTCCTAGGGTCGGATATAGCGGCCACGCAAAATTTGAGTAGCAACGGAAGACATTTGGGGGTGCCGGTATGCCATAAACCAAAGATTCGTCGAACCCGGATAAACGTGAAAAATGTATTAATACTCGTAATCCGAGGTTGAAATCGAACAGGTTAACTTCTGAAATGACCTCGGACGCGTGATAAAAAAATCGAGGGAAAAAGAAACAGGGTCCGGTACGACCTCCCGAACTGCTCAAATTGAAGTGTATAATACATGATTTTTCGGGATTCAAGGGTACCGGAACAAAATTTTCCGGAAATCGCGCAGAAACTTCCTCGGGTCAGATAAACCGCCACAAAAAATTTGAGTAGCAACAGAAGACATTTGGGGGTGCCGGTATGCCATAAACCAGCATTCGTCGAACCTCGGATAATCGTGAAAAATGTATTAGTACTCGTTATCCGAGGCTGTAATCGAACAGGTTAACTTCTGAAATGACCTCGGACGCGGTATAAAAAAACCGGGAGAAAAAAAAACAGGGTCCGGTACGACCTCCCGAATGGCTCAAATTGAAGTGTATAATACACGGTTTTTCGGGATTCCGGGGTACCGGAACAAAATTCTCCGGAAATCGCGCATAATGTTCCTCGGGTTAGATAAAGCGGCGACGCAAAATTTGAGTAGCAACGGAATACATTTGGGGATGCCGGTATGCCATAAACCAGCATTCGTCGAACCCCGGATAATCGTGAAAAATGTATTAATACTCGTTATCCAAGGCTGAAATCTAATAGGTTAACTCCTGAAATGACCTCGGACGCGGTATAAAAAAACCGGGAGAAAAAGAAACAGGGTCCGGTAATACCTCTCGAACGGCTCAAATTGAAGTGTATAATACACGGTTTTTCGGGATTCCAGGGCACCGGAACAAAATTCTTCGGAAATCGCGCAGAAAGTTCCTCGGCTCAGATAAAGTGGCCACGCAAAATTTGAGTAACAACGGAAGACATTTGGGGGTGCCGGTATGCCATAAATCAGCATTCGTCGAACCCCGGATAATCGTGAAAAATGTATTAATACTCGTTATCCAAGGCTGAAATCGAACAGGTTAACTTCTGAAATAACCTCGGACGCGTGATAAAAAAATCGGGGAAAAGAAACAGGTCTGTACGACCTCCCGAACGGCTCAAATTGAAGTGTATAATACACGATTTTCGGGATTCCAGGGTACCGGAACAAAATTCTCCGGAAATCACATAGAAAGTTCCTCGGGTCGATAAAGCGCCCACACAAAATTTTAGTAGCAACGGAAGACATTTGGGGGTGCCGGTATGCCATAAACCAAAGATTCGTCGAACCCGGATAATCGTGAAAAATGTATTAATAATCGTTATTCGAGGCTGAAATCGAACATGTTAACTTCTAAAATGACCTCGGACGCGTGATAAAAAAAATCGGGGAAAAAGAAATGGGGTCCGACGACCTCCCGAATGGCTCAAAATGAAGTGTATAATACACGGTTTTCGGGATTCGGGTACCGGAACAAAATTCTCCGGAAATCGCAGAAACTTCCTCGGGTCAGATAAAGCGGCCACGAAAATTTGAGTAGCAACGGAAGACATTTGGGGGTGCCGGTATGCCATAAACCAGCATTCGTCGAACCCCGGATAATCGTGAAAAATGTATTAATAATCGTTATGCGAGGCTGAAATCGAACATGTTAACTTCTGAAATGACCTCGGACGCGTGATAAAAAAATCGGGGGAAAAAAAAACAGGGTCCGGTACGACCTCCCGAATGGCTCAAATTGAAGTGTATAATACACGGTTTTTCGGGATTCCAGGGTACCGGAACAAAATTCTCCGGAAATCGCGCTGAATGTTCCTCGGGTCAGATAAAGCGGCCACGCAAAATTTGAGTAGCAACGGAATACATTTGGGGGTGCCGGTAAGCCATAAACCAGCATTCGTCGAACCCCGGATAATCGTGAAAAATGTATTAATACTCGTTATCCGAGGCTGAAATCTAACAGGTTAACTCCTGAAATGACCTCGGACGCGTGATAAAAAAATCGGGGGAAAAAGAAACAGGGTCCAGTACGACCTACCGAAAGGCTCAAATTGTAGTGTATAATACACGATTTTTCGGGATTCCAGGGTACCGGAGCAAAATTCTCTCGAAAATGGCGTGAGAAAGTTCCTAGGGTCGGATATAGCGGCCACGCAAAATTTGAGTAGCAACGGAAGACATTTGAGGATGCGGTGTATGCCATAAACCAACATTCGTCGAACCCGGATAATCGTGAAAATGTATTAATACTAGTTATCCGAGGTGAAATCTAACAGGTTAACTCCTGAAATGACCTCGGACGCGTGATAAAAAAAAAATCGGGGAAAAATAAACGAGGTCCGACGACCTCCCGAAAGGCTCAAATTGTAGTGTATAATACACGGTTTTTCGGGATTTCAGGGCACCGGAACAAAATTCTTCGGAAATCGCGCAGAAAGTTCCTCGGCTCAGATAAAGCGGCCACGCAAAATTTGAATAGCAACGGAAGACATTTGGGGGTGCCGGTATACCATAAACCAGCATTCGTCGAACCTCGGGTAATCGTGAAAAATGTATTAATACTCGTTATCCGAGGCTGAAATCGAACAGGTTAACTTCTGAAATGACCTCGGACGCGTGAGAAAAAAAATCGGGAGAAAAAGAAACAAGGTCCTGTACGACCTCTTGAACGGCTCAAATTGAAGTGTATAATACACGATTTTTCGGGATTCCAGGGTACCGGAACAAAATTCTCTGAAAATCGCGCAGAAAGTTCCTAGGGTCGGATATAGCGGCCACGCAAAATTTGAGTAGCAACGGAAGACATTTGGGGGTGCCGGTATGCCATAAACCAGCATTCGTCGAACCCCGGATAAACGTGAAAAATGTATTAATACTCGTAATCCGAGGTTGAAATCGAACAGGTTAACTTCTGAAATGACCTCGGACGCGTGATAAAAAAATCGAGGGAAAAAGAAACGGGGGTCCAGTACGACCTCCCGAACTGCTCAAATTGAAGTGTATAATACATGATTTTTCGGGATTCAAGGGTACCGGAACAAAATTTTCCTAAATCGCAGAAACTACCTCGGGTCGATAAACTGGCCACAAAAATTTGAGTAGCAAGAAGACATTTGGGGGTGCCGGTATGCCATAAACCAAAGATTCGTCGAACCTCGGATAATCGTGAAAAATGTATTAATACTCGTTATCCGAGGTTATGTAATCGAACAAAGTTAACTTCGAAATGACCTCGGACGCGGTATAAAAAAACCGGAGAAAAAAAAAAGTGGTCAGACGACCTCCCGAATGGCTCAAATTGAAGTGTATAATACACGGTTTTTCGGATTCGGTATGGAACAAAATTCTCCGGAAATCGCGCATAATGTTCCTCGGGTTAGATAAAGCGGCGACGCAAAATTTGAGTAGCAACGGAATACATTTGGGGATGCCGGTATGCCATAAACCAGCATTCGTCGAACCCCGGATAATCGTGAAAAATGTATTAATACTCGTTATCCGAGGCTGAAATCTAATAGGTTAACTCCTGAAATGACCTCGGACGCGGTATAAAAAAACCGGGAGAAAAAGAAACAGGGTCCGGTAATACCTCTCGAACGGCTCAAATTGAAGTGTATAATACACGGTTTTTCGGGATTCAGTGGCACCGGAACAAAATTCTTTGAAATCGCGCGAAAGTTCCTCGCTCGAGATAAAGTGGCCACGCAAAATTTGAGTAACAACGGAAGACATTTGGGGGTGCCGGTATGCCATAAATCAAAGATTCGTCGAACCCGGATAATCGTGAAAAATGTATTAATACTCGTTATCCAAGGCTGAAATCGAACAGGTTAACTTCTGAAATAACCTCGGACGCGTGATAAAAAAATCGGGGGAAAAAGAAACAGGGTCCTGTACGACCTCCCGAACAGCTCAAATTGAAGTGTATAATACACGATGTTTCGGGATTCCAGGGTACCGGAACAAAATTCTCCGGAAATCGCGCAGAAACTTCCTCGGGTCAGATAAAGCGCCCACACAAAATTTTAGTAGCAACGGAAGACATTTGGGAGTGCCGGTATGCCATAAACCAAGATTCGTCGAACCCGGATAATCGTGAAAATGTATTAATACTCGTTATCCGAGGTGAAATCTAACAGTTAACTCCCGAAATGACCTCGGACGCGGTATAAAAAAACCGGGAGAAAAAGAAACAGGTCCCAGACGACCTCTCGAACGGTTCAAATTGAAGTGTATAATACACGGTTTTTCGGGATTCCAGGGCACCGGAACAAAATTTTCCGGAAA
Source organism: Silene latifolia (assembly GCF_048544455.1). Classification (NCBI taxonomy): domain Eukaryota; kingdom Viridiplantae; phylum Streptophyta; class Magnoliopsida; order Caryophyllales; family Caryophyllaceae; genus Silene; species Silene latifolia. Next base: position 1,510,111 of record NC_133537.1, on the reverse strand, counting down.
TCAAGCAGAAAGTTTTGGGGTCGATAAAGCGGCCACGCAAAATTTGAGTAGCAACGGAAGACATTTGGGGGTGCCGGTATGCCATAAACCAAAGATTCGTCGAACCAGGATAATCGTGAAAAATGTATTAATACTCGTTATTCGAGGCCGAAATCGAAACAGTTAACTTCCGAAATGACCTCGGACGCGTGATAAAAAATCGGGGGAAAAAGAAACAGGTCCAGACGACCTCCCGAATGGCTCAAATTGAAGTGTATAATACACGGTTTTTCGGGATTCCAGGGTACCGAAACAAAATTCTCCGGAAATCGCGCAGAAACTTCCACGGTCGATAAAGCGTCCACAAAAATTTGAGTAGCAACGGAAGACATTTGGGGGTGCCGGTATGCCATAAACCAAACATTCGTCGAACCCGGATAGTCGTGAAAAATGTATTAATACTTGTTATTCGAGGTGAAATCGAACAAAGTTAACTTCGAAATGACCTCGGACGCGTGATAAAAAAAAAATCGGGGGAAAAGAAACAGTCGGTCCCAGACGACCTCCCGAATGGCTCAAATTGAAGTGTATAATACACGATTTTTCGGGATTGCAGGGTACCGGAACAAAATTCTCCGGAAATCGCGAAGAAACTTCCTCGAGTCAGATAAAGCGGCCACACAAAATTTGAGTAGCAACGGAAGACATTTGGGGGTGCCGGTATGCCATAAACCAGCATTCGTCGAACCTCGGATAATCGTGAAAAATGTATTAATACTCGTTATCCGAGGCTGAAATCGAACAGGTTAACTTCTGAAATGACCTCGGACGCGTGATAAAAAAAATCGGGAGAAAAAGAAACAGGGTCCGGTACGACCTCCCGAACGGCTCAAATTGAAGTGTATAATACACGATTTTTTGTGATTCCAGGGTACCGGAACAAAATTCTCCGAAAATCGGGTAGAAAGTTCCTAGGGTCGGATATAGCGGCCACACAAAATTTGAGTAGCAACGGAAGACATTTGGGGGTGCCGGTATGCCATATACCAGCATTCGTCGAACCTCGGATATTCGTGAAAAATGTATTAATACTCGTTATCCGAGGCTGAAATCGAACAGGTTAACTTCTGAAATGACCTCGTACGCGTGATAAAAAAATCGGAAGAAAAAGAAACAGGGTCCGGTACGATCTCCCGAACGGCTCAAATTGAAGTGTATAATACACGGTTTTTCGGGATTCCAGGGCACCGGAACAAAATTCTCCGAAAATCGCGCAGAAAGTTCCTCGGGTCAGATATAGCGGCCACGCAAAATTTGAGTAGCAATGGAAGACATTTGGGCGTGCCGGTATGCCATATACCAGCATTCGTCGAACCCCGGATAATCGTGAAAAATGTATTAATACTAGTTATCCGAGGCTGAAATCGAATAGGTTAACTCTTGAAATGACCTCGGACGCGTTATAAAAAAATCGGGAGAAAAAGAAACAGGGCCCGGTACGACCTCCCGAACGGCTCAAATTGAAGTGTATAATACACGGTTTTCGGGATTCGGGGCAGGAACAAAATTCTCCGGAAATCGCGCGAGAAAGTTCCTCGGGTCGATAAAACGGCCACGCAAAATTTGAGTAGCAACGGAAGACATTTGGGGGTGCCGGTATGCCATAAACCAGCATTCGTCGAACCCTGGATAATCGTGAAAAATGTATTAATACTCGTTATCCGAGGTGAAATCTAACAGTTAACTCTGAAATGACCTCGGACGCGGTATAAAAAAACCGGGAGAAAAAGAAACAGGGTCCGGTAATACCTCTCGAACGGCTCAAATTGAAGTGTATAATACACGGTTTTTCGGGATTCCAGGGCACCGTAACAAAATTCTTCGGAAATCACGCAGAAAGTTCCTTGGCTCAGATAAAGTGGCCACGCAAAATTTGAGTAGCAACGGAAGACATTTGGGGGTGCCGGAATGCCATAAACCAGCATTCGTCGGACCTCGGATAATCGTGAAAAATGTATTAATACTCGTTATCCGAGGGTGAAATCGAACAGTTAACTTCACGGAAATGACCCCGGACGCGTGATAAAAAATCGGGGGAAAAAGAAACGGTGGTCCGTCGACCTCCCGAACGGCTCAAATTGAAGTGTATAATACACGATTTTTCGGGATTCCAGAGTACCGGAACAAAATTCTCCAGAAATCGCGCAGAAACTTCCTCGGGTTTGATAAAGCGGCTACAAAAATTTGAGTAGCAACGGAAGACATTTGGGGGTGCCGGTATGCCATAAACCAGCATTCGTCGAAACCCGGATAATCGTGAAAAATGTATTAATACTCGTTATCCGATTTGAAATCTAACAGGTTAACTCCGAAATGACCTCGGACGCGGTATAAAAACCGGGAGAAAAAGAAACAGGGTCCGGTACGACCTCTCGAACGGCTCAAATTGAAGTGTATAATACACGATTATTCGGGATTCCATGGCACCGGAAAAAAATTTTCCGGAAATCGCGCAGAAAGTTCCTTTGGTCAGATAAAGCGGCCACGCAAAATTTGAGTAGCAACGGAAGACATTTGGAGGTGCCGGTATGCCATAAACCAGCATTCGTCGAACCCCGGATAAACGTGAAAAATGTATTAATACTCGTTATCCGAGGCGAGAAATCTAAAGTTAACTCGAAATGACCTCGGACGCGTGATAAAAAATCGGGGAAAAAGAAACAGGTCCGTACGACATCCCGAAAGGCTCAAATTGTAGTGAATAATACACGGTTTTCGGGATTCAGGCACCGGAACAAAATTCTCGGAAATCGCGCAGAAAGTTCCTCGGGTCGATAAAACGGCCACGCAAAATTTGAGTAGCAACGGAAGACATTTGGGGGTGTCGGTATGCCATAAACCAACATTCGTCGAACCTGGATAATCGTGAAAAATGTATTAATACTCGTTATCCGAGGCTGAAATCGAACAGGTTAACTTCTCAAATGACCTCGGACGCGTGATAAAAAAAATCGAGGGAAAAAGAAATAGGGTCCGGACGACCTCACAATTTTTCGGGATTCCAAGGTACCGGAACAAAATTCTCCGGAAATCGCGCAGAAACTTCCTCGGGGTCGATAAAGCGGCCACACAAAATTTGAGTAGCAACGGAAGACATTTGGGGGTGCAGGTATGCCATAAACCAACATTCGTCGAACCTCGGATAATCGTGAAAATGTATTAATACTCGTTATCCGAGGTTGAAATCGAACAGGTTAACTTCTGAAATGACCTCGGACGCGTGATAAAAAATATCGGGAGAAAAAGAAACAGGGTCCGAGCACGACCTCCCGAACGACTCAAATTGAAGTGTATAATACACGATTTTTCAGATTCAGTCTGGAACAAAATTCTCCGAAAATCGCGAGAAAGTTCCTAGGGTCGGATATATTGGCCACGCAAAATTTGAGTAGCAACGGAAGTCATTTGGGGGTGCCGGTATGCCATATACCAAAGATTCGTCGAGATTCGGATAATCGTGAAAAATGTATTAATACTCGTTATCCGATCTGAAATCGAACAAAGTTAACTTCAAATGACCTCGTACGTGTGATAAAAAAATCGGGAGAAAAAGAAACAGGGTCCGGTACGATCTCGCGAACGGCTCAAATTGAAGTGTATATAATACACGGTTTTTCGGGATTCCAGGGCACCGGAACGAAATTCTCCGAAAATCGCGCAGAAAGTTTTTCGGGTCAGATATAGCGGCCACGCAAAATTTGAGTAGCAATGGAAGACATTTGGGCGTGCCGGTATGCCATATACCAGCATTCGTCGAACCATGGATAATCGTGAAAAATGTATTAATACTCGTTATCCGCGGCTGAAATCTAACAGGTTAACTCCTGAAATGACCTCGGACGTGGTATAAAAAACGGGAGAAAAAGAAACAGGGTCCGGTACGACCACTCGAACGGCTCAAATTGAAGTGTATAATACACCATTATTCGGGATTCCATTGCACCGGAACAAAATTTTCCGGAAATCGCGCGAGAAAAGTTCCTCGGGTCGATAAAGCGGCCACGCAAAATTTGAGTAGCAACGGAAGACATTTGGGGTGCCGGTATGCCATAAACCACCATTCGTCGAACCTCGGATAATCGTGAAAATGTATTAATACTCGTTATCCGAGTCCGAAATCGAACAGTTAACTCGAAATGACCTCGGACGCGTGATAAAAAAATTGAGGGAAAAAGAAATAGGGCCCGGTACGACCTCACAATTTTTCGGGATTCCAAGGTACCGGAACAAAATTCTCCGGAAATCGCGCAGAAACTTCCTCGGGTCAGATAAAGCGGCCACACAAAATTTGAGTAGCAACGGAAGACATTTGGGGGTCTCGGTATGCCATAAACCAACATTCGTCGAACCTCGGATAATCGTGAAAAATGTATTAATACTCGTTATCCGAGGCTGAAATCGAACAACAGTTAACTTCTCGAAATGACCTCGGACGCGTGATAAGAAAATCGGGAGAAAAAGAAACAGGTCCCAGACGACCTCCCGAACGACTCAAATTGAAGTGTATAATACACGATTTTTCGGATTCCAGGGTACTGGAACAAAATTCTCCGAAAATCGCGCAGAAAGTTCCTAGGGTCGGATATAGCGGCCACGCAAAATTTGAGTAGCAACGGAAGACAGTTGGGGGTGCCGGTATGCCATATACCAGCATTCGTCGAACCTCGGATAATCGTGAAAAATGTATTAATACTCGTTATCCGATGCTGAAATCGAACAGGTTAACTTCTGAAATGACCTGGTACGCGTGATAAAAAAATCGAGAGAAAAAGAAACAGGGTCCGGTACGATCTCGCGAACGGCTCAAATTGAAGTGTATATAATACACGGTTTTTCGGGATTCCAGGGCACCGGAACGAAATTCTCCGAAAATCGCGCACAAAGTTTTTCGGGTCAGATATAGCGGCCACGCAAAATTTGAGTAGCAATGGAAGACATTTGGGCGTGCCGGTATGCCATATACCAGCATTCGTCGAACCCCGGATAATCGTGAAAAATGTATTAATACTAGTTATCCGAGGCTGAAATCGAATAGGTTAACTCCTGAAATGACCTCGGACGCGGTATAAAAATAACCGGGAGAAAAAGAAACAGGGTCTGGTACGACCTCCCGAACGGCTCAAATTGAAGTGTATAATACACGGTTTTTCGGGATTCCAGGGCACCGGAACAAAATTCTCCAGAAATCGCGCAGAAAGTTGCTCGGGTCAGATAAAGCGGCCACGCAAAATTTGAGTAGCAACGGAAGACATTTGGGGGTGCCGGTATGCCATAAACCACCATTCGTCGAACCCCGGATAATCGTGAAAAATGCATTAATACTCGTTATTCGAGGCTGAAATCGAACAAGTTAACTTATGCAATGACCTCGGACGCGTTATAAAAAAATCGGGGGGAAAAGAAACAGGGTCCGGTACAACCTCCCGAACGGCTCAAATTGAAGTGTATAATACACGGTTTTTGGGGATTCCAGGGTACCGGATCAAAATTCTCCGAAAATCGCGCAAAATGTTTCTCGGGTCAGATAAAGTGGCCACGAAAAATTTGAGTAGCAACGGAATACATTTGGGGGTGCCGGTATGCCATAAACCAGCATTCGTCGAACCCCGGATAATCGTGAAAAATGTATTAATACTCGTTATCCGAGGCTGAAATCGAACAGTTAACTTCGAAATGACCTCGGACGCGTGATAAAAAATCGAGGGAAAAAGAAATAGGGTCCGACGACCTCACAATTTTTCGGGATTCCAAGGTACCGGAACAAAATTCTCCGTAAATCGCGAGAAACTTCCTCGGGTCGATAAAGCGGCCACACAAAATTTGACTAGCAACGGAAGACATTTGGGGGTGCCGGTATGCCATAAACCAGCATTCGTCGAACCTCGGATAATCGTGAAAAATGTATTAATACTCGTTATCCGAGGCTGAAATCGAACAGGTTCACTTCTGAAATGACCTCGGACGCGTGATAAAAAAATCGGGAGAAAACGAAACAGGGTCAGGTACGACCTCCCGAACGACTCAAATTGAAGTGTATAATACACGATTTTTCGGGATTCCAGGGTACTGGAACAAAATTCTCCGAAAATCGCGCAGAAAGTTCCTCGGCTCAGATAAAGCGGCCACGCAAAATTTGAGTAGCAACGGAAGACATTTGGGGGTGCCGGTATGCCATAAACCAGCATTCGTCGAACCCCGGATAATCGTGAAAAATGTATTAATACTCGTTATCCGAGGCTGAAATCGAACAGGTTAACTTCTGAAATGACCTCGGACGCGTGATAAAAAAATCGAGGGAAAAAGAAATAGGGTCCGGTACGACCTCACAATTTTTCGGGATTCCAAGGTACCGGAACAAAATTCTCCGGAAATCGCGCAGAAACTTCCTCGGGTCAGATAAAGCGGCCACACAAAATTTGAGTAGCAACGGAAGACATTTGGGGGTGCCGGTATGCCATAAACCAGCATTCGTCGAACCTCGGATAATCGTGAAAAATGTATTAATACTCGTTATCCGAGGTGAAATCGAACAGTTAACTCTCGAAATGACCTCGGACGCGTGATAAAAAAATCGGGAGAAAAAGAAACAGGGTCCGTGACGACCTCCCGAACGGCTCAAATTGAAGTGTATAATACACGATTTTTCGGGATTCAGTGGTGGAACAAAATTCTCCGAAAATCGCGCAGAAAGTTCCTAGGGTCGGATATAGCGGCCACACAAAATTTGAGTAGCAACGGAAGTCATTTGGGGGTGCCGGTATGCCATATACCAGCATTCGTCGAGATTCGGATAATCGTGAAAAATGTATTAATACTCGTTATCCGATGCTGAAATCGAACAGGTTAACTTCTGAAATGACCTCGTACGTGTGATAAAAAAATCGGGAGAAAAAGAAACAGGGTCCGGTACGATCTCGCGAACGGCTCAAATTGAAGTGTATATAATACACGGTTTTTCGGGATTCCAGGGCACCGGAACGAAATTCTCCGAAAATCGCGCAGAAAGTTTTTCGGGTCAGATATAGCGGCCACGCAAAATTTGAGTAGCAATGGAAGACATTTGGGCGTGCCGGTATGCCATATACCAGCATTCGTCGAACCATGGATAATCGTGAAAAATGTATTAATACTCGTTATCCGCGGCTGAAATCTAACAGGTTAACTCCTGAAATGACCTCGGACGCGGTATAAAAAACGGGAGAAAAAGAAACAGGGTCCGGTACGACCACTCGAACGGCTCAAATTGAAGTGTATAATACACCATTATTCGGGATTCCATTGCACCGGAACAAAATTTTCCGGAAATCGCGCAGAAAGTTCCTCGGGTCAGATAAAGCGGCCACGCAAAATTTGAGTAGCAACGGAAGACATTTGGGGGTGCCGGTATGCCATAAACCACCATTCGTCGAACCCCGGATAATCGTGAAAATTGTATTAATACTCGTTATCCGAGTCTGAAATCGAACAGGTTAACTTCTGAAATGACCTCGGACGCGTGATAAAAAAATCGAGGGAAAAAGAAATAGGGCCCGGTACGACCTCACAATTTTTCGGGATTCCAAGGTACCGGAACAAAATTATCCGGAAATCGCGCAGAAACTTCCTCGGGTCGAGATAAGCGGCCACTCAAAATTTGAGTAGCAACGGAAGACATTTGGGGGTGCCGGTATGCCATAAACCAGCATTCGTCGAACCTCGGATAATCGTGAAAAATGTATTAATATTCATTATCCGAGGCTGAAATCGAACAGGTTAACTTCTGAACTGACCTCGGACGCGTGATAAAAAAATCGGGAGAAAAAGAAACAGGGTCCGGTACGACCTCCCGAACGACTCAAATTGAAGTGTATAATACACGATTTTTCGGGATTCCAGGGTACTGGAACAAAATTCTCCGAAAATCGCGCAGAAAGTTCCTAGGGTCGGATATAGCGGCCACGCAAAATTTGAGTAGCAACGGAAGACATTTGGGGGTGCCGGTATACCATAAACCAGCATTCGTCGAACCCCGGATAATCGTGAAAAATGTATTAATACTCGTTATCCGAGGCTGAAATCTAACAAAGTTAACTCTGAAATGACCTCGGACGCGGTATAAAAAAAAACCGGAGAAAAAGAAACGAGTCAGTACGACCTCTCGAACGGCTCAAATTGAAATGTATAATACACGGTTATTCGGGATTTCATGGCACCGGAACAAAATTTTCCGGAAATCGCGCAGAAAGTTTCTCGGGTCAGATAAAGCGGCCACGCAAAATTTGAGTAGCAACGGAAGACATTTGGGGGTGCCGGAATGCCATAAACTAGCATTCGTCGAACCCCGGATAATCGTGAAAAATGTATTAATACTCGTTATTCGAGGTGAAATCGAACAGTTAACTTTCGAAATGACCTCGGACGCGTTATAAAAAAATCGGGAGAAAAAGAAACAGGTCCAGACGACCTCCCGAACGGCTCGGATTGAAGTGTATAATACACGGTTTTTGGTGATTCCAGGGTACCGGAACAAAATTCTCCGGAAATCGCGCAGAATGTTCCTCGTGTCAGATAAAGTGGCCACGCAAAATTTGAGTAGCAACGGAATACATTTGGGGGTGCCGGTATGCCATAAACCAGCATTCGTCGAACCCCGGATAATCGTGAAAAAATTATTAATACTCGTTATCTGAGGCTGAAATCGAACAGGTTAACTTCTGAAATGACCTCGGACGCGTGATAAAAAAATCGGGGAAAAAGAAATGTGGTCCCAGACGACCTCCCGAACGGCTCAAATTGAAGTGTATAATACACGGTTTTCGGGATTCAGGGCACCGGAACAAAATTCTCCGGAAATCGCGTAGAAAGTTTCTCGGCTCGATAAAGCGGCCACGCAAAATTTGAGTAGCAACGGAAGACATTTGGGGGTGCCGGTATGCCATAAACCAAAGATTCGTCGAACCCGGATAATCGTGAAAAATGTATTAATACTCGTTATCCGAGGCTGAAATCTAACGGGTTAACTTCTGAAATGACCTCGGACGCGGTATAAAAAAACCGGGAGAAAAAGAAACAGGTCCGTCGACCTCTCGAACGGCTCAAATTGAAGTGTATAATACACGGTTATTCGGGATTCCATGGCACCGGAACAAAATTTTCCGGAAATCGCGCAGAAAGTTTCTCGGGTCAGATAAAGCGGCCACGCAAAATTTGAGTAGCAACGGAAGACATTTGGGGGTGCCGGTATACCATAAACCAGCATTCGTCGAACCCCGGATAATCGTGAAAAATGTATTAATACTCGTTATCCGAGGCTGAAATCTAACAGGTTAACTCCTGAAATGACCTCGGACGCGGTATAAAAAAACCGGGAGAAAAAGAAACAGGGTCCGGTACGACCTCTCGAACGGCTCAAATTGAAATGTATAATACACGGTTATTCGGGATTTCATGGCACCGGAACAAAATTTTCCGGAAATCGCGCAGAAAGTTTCTCGGGTCAGATAAAGCGGCCACGCAAAATTTGAGTAGCAACGGAAGACATTTGGGGGTGCCGGTATGCCATAAACCAGCATTCGTCGAACCCCGGATAATCGTGAAAAATGTATTAATACTCGTTATCCGTGGCTGAAATCTAGAAGGTTAACTCCTGAAATGACCTCGGACGCGTGATAAAAAAATCGGGGGAAAAAGAAACCGGGTCTGTACGACCTCCCGAAAGGCTCAAATTGTAGTGTATAATACACGGTTTTTCGGGATTCCAGGGCACCGGAACAAAATTCTCCGGAAATCGCGCAGAAAGTTCCTCGGCTCAGATAAAGCGGCCACGCAAAATTTGAGTAGCAACGGAATACATTTGGGGTTGCCGGTATGCCATAAACCAAAGATTCGTCGAACCCGGATAATCGTGAAAAATGTATTAATACTCGTTACCCGAGGCTGAAATCGAACAGGTTAACTCGAAATGACCTCGGACGCGTGATAAAAAAATTGGGAGAAAAAGAAACAGGGTCCCAGACGACCTCCCGAACGACTCAAATTGAAATGTATAATACACGATTTTCGGGATTCCAGTCTTGGAACAAAATTCTCGAAAATCGCGAGAAAGTTCCTAGGGTCGGATATAGCGGCCACGCAAAATTTGAGTAACAACGGAAGATATTTGGGGGTGCCGGTATGCCATATACCAAAGATTCGTCGAACCTCGGATAATCGTGAAAAATGTATTAATACTCGTTATCCGATCTTTGAAATCGAACAGGTTAACTTCGAAATGACCTCGTACGCGTGACAAAAAAATCGGGAGAAAAAGAAACAGTCGAGACGATCTCCCGAACGGCTCAAATTGAAGTGTATATAATACACGGTTTTTTGGGATTCCAGGGCACCGGAACGAAATTCTCCGAAAATCGCGCAGAAAGTTTTTGGTCGATATAAGCGGCCACGCAAAATTTGAGTAGCAATGGAAGACATTTGGGCGTGCCGGTATGCCATATACCAAAGATTCGTCGAACCCCGGATAATCGTGAAAAATGTATTAATACTAGTTATCCGAGGCTGAAATCGAATAGGTTAACTCCTGAAATGACCTCGGACGCGGTATAAAAAAACCGGAAGAAAAAGAAACAGGGTCTGGTACGACCTCCCGAACTGCTCAAATTGAAGTGTATAATACACGGTTTTTCGGGATTCCAGGGCACCGGAACAAAATTCTCCGGAAATCGTGCAGAAAGTTCCTCGGGTCAGATAAAGCGGCCACGCAAAATTTGAGTAGCAACGGAAGACATTTGGGGGTGCCGGTATGCCATAAACCACCATTCGTCGAACCCCGGATAATCGTGAAAAATGTATTAATACTCGTTATTCGAGGCTGAAATCGAACAAGTTAACTTCTGCAATGACCTCGGACGCGTTATAAAAAAATCGGGGGGAAAAGAAACAGGGTCCGGTACGATCTCCCGAACGGCTCAAATTGAAGTGTATAATACACGGTTTTTCGGGATTCCCGGGCACCGGAACAAAATTCTCCGAAAATCGCGCAGAAAGTTCCTCGGGTCAGATATAGCGGCCACGCAAAATTTGAGTAGCAACGGAAGACATTTGGGGTGCCGGTATGCCATAAACCAAAGATTCGTCGAACCCCGGATAATCGTGAAAAATGTATTAATACTCGTTATTCGAGGATGAAATCGAAACAGTTAACTTCTGAAATGACCTCGGACGCGGTATAAAAAACCGGGAGAAAAAGAAACAGGGTCCGGTACGACCTCCCGAACGGCTCAGATTGAAGTGTATAATACACGGTTTTTCGGGATTCCAGGGCACCAGAACAAAATTCTCCGGAAATCGCGCAGAAAGTTCCTCGGGTCAGATAAAGCGGCCACGCAAAATTTGAGTAGCAACGGAAGACATTTGGGGGTGCCGGTATGCCATAAACCAGCATTCGTCGAACCCCGGATAATCGTGAAAAATGTATTAATACTCGTTATTCGAGGCTGAAATCGAACAGGTTAACTTCTGAAATGACCTCGGACGCGTGATAAAAAATCGGGGAAAAAGAAACAAGGTCCGTACGACCTCCCGAACGGCTCAAATTGAAGTGTATAATACACGGTTTTTCGGGATTCCAGGCACCGGAACAAAATTCTCCGAAATCGCGCGAGAAAGTTTCTCGGCTCGGATAAAGCGGCCACGCAAAATTTGAGTAGCAACGGAAGACATTTGGGGGTGCCGGTATGCCATAAACCAAAGCATTCGTCGAACCCGGATAATCGTGAAAAATTTATTAATACTCGTTATCCGAGGCTGAAATCGAACAGTTAACTTCTCGAAATGACCTCGGACGCGTGATAAAAAAATCGGGGAAAAAAAAACAGGTCCTCAGACGACCTCCCGAACGGCTCAAATTGAAGTGTATAATACACGATTTTTCGGGATTCAGAGGAACAAAATTCTCCGGAAATCGCGCGAGAATGTTCCTCGGCTCGATAAAGCGGCCACGCAAAATTTGAGTAGCAACGGAATAGATTTGGAGGTCTTTGGTATGCCATAAACCAAGATCCGTCGAACCCGGATAATCGTGAAAAATGTATTAATACTCGTTATCCAAGGCTGAAATCTAACAGGTTAACTCCTAAAATGAACTCGGACGCGTGATTAAAAAATCGGGGGAAAAAGAAACGATTATGTCCGCATCGACCTCCCGAACGGCTCAAATTGAAGTGTATAATACACGGTTTTTCGGGATTCAGGGCACCGGAACAAAATTCTCGGAAATAGCGCGAGAAAGTTCCTCGGCTCGGATAAAGCGGCCACGCAAAATTTGAGTAGCAACGGAAGACATTTGGGGGTGCCGGTATGCCATAAACCAAACATTCGTCGAACCCGGATAATCGTGAAAAATGTATTAATACTCGTTATCCGAGGTGAAATCGAACAGTTAACCACAGGAAATGACCTCGGACGCGTGATAAAAAAATCGGGGAAAAAGAAACTCGGTCCGAGCACGACCTCCCGAACGGCTCAAATTGAAGTGTATAATACACGGTTTTCGGGATTCAGGGCACCGGAACAAAATTCTCGGAAATCGCGAGAATGTTTCTCGGCTCGATAAAGCGGCCACGCAAAATTTGAGTAGCAACGGAAGACATTTGGGGGTGCCGGTATGCCATAAACCAAAGACATTCGTCGAACCCGGATAATCGTGAAAAATTTATTAATACTCGTTATCCGATTTGAAATCGAACAGTTAACTTCGAAATGACCTCGGACGCGTGATAAAAAATCGGGGAAAAAAGAAACGGGGGTCCGGTACGACCTCCCGAACGGCTCAAATTGAAGTGTATAATACACGATTTTTCGGGATTCCAGGGTACCGGAACAAAATTCTCCGGAAATCGCGCAGAATGTTCCTCGGCTCAGATAAAGCGGCCACGCAAAATTTGAGTAGCAACGGAATAGATTTGGAGGTGCTGGTATGCCATAAACCAGCATCCGTCGAACCCCGGATAATCGTGAAAAATGTATTAATACTCGTTATCCAAGGCTGAAATCTAACAGGTTAACTCCTAAAATGAACTCGGACGCGTGATTAAAAAATCGGGGGAAAAAGAAACAGTGTCCGGTACGACCTCCCGAACGGCTCAAATTGAAGTGTATAATACACGGTTTTTCGGGATTCCAGGAACAAAATTCTCGGAAATAGCGCAGAAAATTCCTCACTCAGATAAAGCGGCCACGCAAAATTTGAGTAGCAACGGAAGACATTTGGGGGTGCGGTATGCCATAAACCAAACATTCGTCGAACCCGGATAATCGTAAAAATGTATTAATACTCGTTATTCGAGGTGAAATCGAAAACAGTTAACTTCGAAATGACCTCGGACGCGTTATAAAAAAATCGGGGAAAAAGAAACTCGGTCGCATCACGACCTCCCGAACGGCTCAAATTGAAGTGTATAATACACGTTTTTTCGGGATTCCAGGTACCGGAACGAAATTCTCGGAAATCGCGCGAGAATGTTTCTCGCGTCGAGATAAAGCGCCACGCAAAATTTGAGTAGCAACGGAATACATTTTGGGGTGCCGGTATGCCATAAACCAGCATTCGTCGAACCCGGGATAATCGTGAAAAATTTATTAATACTCGTTATCCGAGGCCGAAATCGAACAGTTAACTTCGAAATGACCTCGGACGCGTGATAAAAAAATCGAGGGAAAAAAAACAGGGTCCGCACGACCTCCCGAACGGCTCAAATTGAAGTGTATAATACACGGTTTTTCGGGATTCCGGGCACCCGGAACAAAATTCTCCGGAAATCGCGCGAAAGTTTCTCGGCTCGGATAAAGCGGCCATGCAAAATTTGAGTAGCAACGGAAGACATTTGGGGGTGCGGTATGCCATAAACCAAAGATTCGTCGAACCCGGATAATCGTGAAAACTTTATTAATACTCGTTATCCGAGGCTGAAATCGAACAGGTTAACCGAAATGACCTCGGACGCGTGATAAAAAAATCGGGGAAAAACAAACGGTCAAGCACGACCTCCCGAACGGCTCAAATTGAAGTATATAATACACGATTTTTCGGGATTCCAGAGTACCGGAACAAAATTCTCCGAAATCGCGTGAGAATGTTCCTCGGCTCGAGATAAAGCGGCCACGCAAAATTTGAGTAGCAACGGAATAGATTTGAAGGTCTTTGGTATGCCATAAACCAAAGATCCGTCGAACCCCGGATAATCGTGAAAAATGTATTAATACTCGTTATCCAAGGTGAAATCTAACAAAGTTAACTCCTAAAATGAACTCGGACGCGTGATTAAAAAATCGGGGAAAAAGAAACGATTGTCCGCACGACCTCCCGAACGGCTCAAATTGAAGTGTATAATACACGGTTTCGGGATTCCGTGGCACCGGAACAAAATTCTCCGGAAATAGCGTAGAAAATTCCTCGGCTCGAGATAAAGCGGCCACGCAAAATTTGAGTAGCAACGGAAGACATTTGGGGGTGCCGGTATGCCATAAACCAAAGACATTCGTCGAACCCGGATAATCGTGAAAAATGTATTAATACTCGTTATCCGAGGCTGAAATCGAACAGTTAACTTCGAAATGACCTCGGACGCGTGATAAAAAAATCGGGAAAAAGAAACTCGGTCCGAGACGACCTCCCGAACGGCTCAAATTGAAGTGTATAATACACGGTTTTTCGGGATTCAGGGGTCACGGAACAAAATTCTCGGAAATCGCGCGAGAATGTTTCTCGGCTCGAGATAAAGCGCCACGCAAAATTTGAGTAGCAACGGAAGACATTTGGGGGTGCCGGTATGCCATAAACCAAAGCATTCGTCGAACCCCGGATAATCGTGAAAAATTTATTAATACTCGTTATCCGAGGCTGAAATCGAAACAGTTAACTTCGAAATGACCTCGGACGCGTGATAAAAAAATCGGGGAAAAAAAACGGGTGGTCCAGACGACCTCCCGAACGGCTCAAATTGAAGTGTATAATACACGATTTTTGGGATTCAGTACCGGAACAAAATTCTCCGGAAATCGCGCGAGAATGTTCCTCGGCTCGGATAAAGCGGCCACGCAAAATTTGAGTAGCAACGGAATAGATTTGGAGGTGCTGGTATGCCATAAACCAGCATCCGTCGAACCCCGGATAATCGTGAAAAATGTATTAATACTCGTTATCCAAGGTGAAATCTAACGGAGTTAACTCCTAAAATGAACTCGGACGCGTGATTAAAAAATCGGGGAAAAAGAAACGGTGTCCGTACGACCTCCCGAACGGCTCAAATTGAAGTGTATAATACACGGTTTTTGGGATTCGAGCACCGGAACAAAATTCTCCGGAAAAAGCGAGAAAATTCCTCACTCGAGATAAAGCGGCCACGCAAAATTTGAGTAGCAACGGAAGACATTTGGGGGTGCCGGTATGCCATAAACCAGCATTCGTCGAACCCCGGATAATCGTGAAAAATGTATTAATACTCGTTATTCGAGGCCGAAATCGAAACAGTTAACTTCGAAATGACCTCGGACTCGTTATAAAAAATCGGGGGAAAAAGAAACTCGGTCCAGACGACCTCCCGAACGGCTCAAATTGAAGTGTATAATACACGTTTTTGGGGATTCCGGTGCGGGAACGAAATTCTCGAAATCGCGAGAATGTTTCTCGCGTCGGATAAAGCGGCCACGCAAAATTTGAGTAGCAACGGAATACATTTTGGGGTGCCGGTATGCCATAAACCAGCATTCGTCGAACCCCGGATAATCGTGAAAAATTTATTAATACTCGTTATCCGAGGCTGAAATCGAACAGGTTAACTTCTGAAATGACCTCGGACGCGTGATAAAAAAATCGAGGGAAAAAGAAACAGGGTCCGGTACGACCTCCCGAACGGCTCAAATTGAAGTGTATAATACACGGTTTTTCGGGATTCCAGGGCACCGGAACAAAATTCTCCGGAAATCGCGCAGAAAGTTTCTCAGCTCAGATAAAGCGGCCATGCAAAATTTGAGTAGCAACGGAAGACATTTGGGGGTGCCGGTATGCCATAAACCAGCATTCGTCGAACCCCGGATAATCGTGAAAAATTTATTAATACTCGTTATCCGAGGCTGAAATCGAACAGGTTAACTTCTGAAATGACCTCGGACGCGTGATAAAAAAATCGGGGGAAAAACAAACAGGGTCCGGTACGACCTCCCGAACGGCTCAAATTGAAGTATATAATACACGATTTTTCGGGATTCCAGAGTACCGGAACAAAATTCTCCGGAAATCGCGCAGAATGTTCCTCGGCTCAGATAAAGCGGCCACGCAAAATTTGAGTAGCAACGGAATAGATTTGGAGGTGCTGGTATGCCATAAACCAGCATCCGTCGAACCCCGGATAATCGTGAAAAATGTATTAATACTCGTTATCCAAGGCTGAAATCTAACAGGTTAACTCCTAAAATGAACTCGGACGCGTGATTAAAAAATCGGGGGAAAAAGAAACAGTGTCCGGTACAACCTCCCGAACGGCTCAAATTGAAGTGTATAATACACGGTTTTTCGGGATTCCAGGGCACCGGAACAAAATTCTCCGGAAATAGCGTAGAAAATTCCTCGGCTCGAGATAAAGCGGCCACGCAAAATTTGAGTAGCAACGGAAGACATTTGGGGTGCGGGTATGCCATAAACCAAAGATTCGTCGAACCCGGATAATCGTGAAAAATGTATTAATACTCGTTATCCGAGGTGAAATCGAACAGTTAACTTTCGAAATGACCTCGGACGCGTTATAAAAAATTCGGGGAAAAAGAAACTCGGTCAGTACGACCTCCCGAACGGCTCAAATTGAAGTGTATAATACACGTTTTTGGGGATTCAGTACCGGAACGAAATTCTCGGAAATCGCGCGAGAATGTTTCTCGCGTCGATAAAGCGGCCACGCAAAATTTGAGTAGCAACGGAATACATTTTGGGGTGCCGGTATGCCATAAACCAAAGATTCGTCGAACCCGGATAATCGTGAAAAATTTATTAATACTCGTTATCCGAGGATGAAATCGAAAAGGTTAACTTCGAAATGACCTCGACGCGTGATAAAAAAAATCGAGGGAAAAAGAAACAGGGTCCGCACGACCTCCCGAACGGCTCAAATTGAAGTGTATAATACACGGTTTTCGGGATTCCGGGGCACCGGAACAAAATTCTCCGGAAATCGCGCAGAAAGTTTCTCAGCTCAGATAAAGCGGCCATGCAAAATTTGAGTAGCAACGGAAGACATTTGGGGGTGCCGGTATGCCATAAACCAGCATTCGTCGAACCCCGGATAATCGTGAAAAATGTATTAATACTCGTTATCCGAGGTGAAATCGAACAGGTTAACTTCGAAATGACCTCGGACGCGTGATAAAAAAATCGGGAAAAAGAAACAGGTCCAGTACGACCTCCCGAACGGCTCAAATTGAAGTATATAATACACGATTTTTCGGGATTCCAGAGTACCGGAACAAAATTCTCCGGAAATCGCGCAGAATGTTCCTTGGCTCAGATAAAGCGGCCACGCAAAATTTGAGTAGCAACGGAATAGATTTGGGGGTGCTGGTATGCCATAAACCAGCATCCGTCGAACCCCGGATAATCGTGAAAAATGTATTAATACTCGTTATCCGAGGCTGAAATCTAACAGGTTAACTCCTGAAATGACCTCGGACGCGTGATTAAAAAATCGGGGGAAAAAGAAAGAGGGTCCTGCATTTACGACCTCCCGAACGGCTCAAATTGAAGTGTATAATAAACGATTTTTGGGATTCAGTGGTACCGGAACAAAATTCTCCGGAAATCGCGCAGAAACTTCCTCGGGTCAGATAAAGCGGCCACGCAAAATTTGAGTAGCAACGAAAGACATTTGGGGGTGCCGGTATGTCATAAACCACCATTCGTCGAACCCCGTATAATCGTGAAAAATGTATTAATACTCGTTATCCGAGGTGAAATCTAACAGGTTAACTCTGAAATGACCTCGGACGCGTGATAAGAAAATCGGGGAAAAAGAAACAGGTTCCAGACGACCTCCCGAAAGGCTCAAATTGTAGTGTATAATACACGGTTTTTCGGGATTCAGGGGTCACGGAACAAAATTCTCCGGAAATCGCGCAGAAACTTCTTCGGCTCAGATAAAGCGGCCACGAAAAATTTGAGTAGTAACGGACGACATTTGGGGGTGCCGGTATGCCATAAACCAGCATTCGTCGAACCCCGGATAATCGTGAAAAATGTATTAATACTCGTTATCCGAGGCTGAAATTGAACAGTTAACTTCCGAAATGACCTCGGACGCGTGATAAAAAAAATGGGAGAAAAAGAAAGTGGTGCGGTACGACCTCCCGAACGGCTCAAATTGAAGTGTATAATACACGATTTTTCGGGATTCAAGGGTACCGGAACAAAATACTCCGGAAATCGCGCAGAATGTTCCTCGGCTCGAGATAAAGCGGCCACGCAAAATTTGAGTAGCAACGGAATAGATTTGGAGGTTTGGTATGCCATAAACCAAGATCCATCGTCGAACCCGGATAATCGTGAAAAATGTATTAATACTCGTTATCCAAGGTGAAATCTAACAGTTAACTCCTAAAATGAACTCGGACGCGTGATTAAAAAATCGGGGGAAAAAGAAACAAAGTGTCCGCACGACCTCCCGAACGGCTCAAATTGAAGTGTATAATACACGGTTTTTCGGGATTCCGTGGCCCCGGAACAAAATTCTCCGGAAATAGCGCGAAAGTTCCTCGGCTCGAGATAAAGCGGCCACGCAAAATTTGAGTAGCAACGGAAGACATTTGGGGGTGCCGGTATGCCATAAACCAAAGCATTCGTCGAACCCGGATAATCGTGAAAATGTATTAATACTCGTTATTCGAATTTGAAATCGAAAAAGTTAACCGAAATGACCTCGGACGCGTGATAAAAAAATCGGGGAAAAAGAAACTCGGTCACGACCTCCCGAACGGCTCAAATTGAAGTGTATAATACACGGTTTTCGGGATTCCAGGGCACCGGAACAAAATTCTCCGAAATCGCGAGAATGTTTCTCGGCTCGAGATAAAGCGGCCACGCAAAATTTGAGTAGCAACGGAAGACATTTGGGGGTGCCGGTATGCCATAAACCAAAGCATTCGTCGAACCCGGATAATCGTGAAAAATTTATTAATACTCGTTATCCGAGGTGAAATCGAACAAAGTTAACTTCTGAAATGACCTCGGACGCGTGATAAAAAATCGGGGAAAAAGAAACAGGGTCCGCACGACCTCCCGAACGGCTCAAATTGAAGTGTATAATACACGATTTTTCGGGATTCAAGGGTACCGGAACAAAATACTCCGGAAATCGCGCAGAATGTTCCTCGGCTCGAGATAAAGCGGCCACGCAAAATTTGAGTAGCAACGGAATAGATTTGGAGGTGCTGGTATGCCATAAACCAAAGATCCGTCGAACCCTGGATAATCGTGAAAAATGTATTAATACTCGTTATCCAAGGTGAAATCTAACAAAGTTAACTCCTAAAATGAACTCGGACGCGTGATTAAAAATCGGGGAAAAAGAAAGTGTCCGGTACGACCTCCCGAACGGCTCAAATTGAAGTGTATAATACACGGTTTTCGGGATTCAGGCACCGGAACAAAATTCTCCGGAAATAGCGAGAAAATTCCTCGGCTCGAGATAAAGCGGCCACGCAAAATTTGAGTAGCAACGGAAGACATTTGGGGTGCCAGTATGCCATAAACCAGCATTCGTCGAACCCCGGATAATCGTAAAAAATGTATTAATACTCGTTATTCGAGGCTGAAATCGAACAGGTTAACTTCTGAAATGACCTCGGACGCGTTATAAAAAAATCGGGGGAAAAAGAAACTCGGTCCGGTACGACCTCCCGAACGGCTCAAATTGAAGTGTATAATACACGTTTTTTGGGGATTCCAGGGTACCGGAACGAAATTCTCCGGAAATCGCGCAGAATGTTTCTCGCGTCAGATAAAGCGGCCACGCAAAATTTGAGTAGCAACGGAATACATTTTGGGGTGCCGGTATGCCATAAACCAGCATTCGTCGAACCCCGGATAATCGTGAAAAATTTATTAATACTCGTTATCCGAGGCTGAAATCGAACAGGTTAACTTCTGAAATGACCTCGGACGCGTGATAAAAAAATCGAGGGAAAAAGAAACAGGGTCCGGTACGACCTCCCGAACGGCTCAAATTGAAGTGTATAATACACGGTTTTCGGGATTCCGGGGCACCGGAACAAAATTCTCCGGAAATCGCGCAGAAAGTTTCTCACTCGGATAAAGCGGCCATGCAAAATTTGAGTAGCAACGGAAGACATTTGGGGGTGCCGGTATGCCATAAACCAAACATTCGTCGAACCCGGATAATCGTGAAAACTTTATTAATACTCGTTATCCGAGGCTGAAATCGAACAGGTTAACTTCTGAAATGACCTCGGACGCGTGATAAAAAAATCGGGGGAAAAACAAACAGGGTCCGGTACGACCTCCCGAACGGCTCAAATTGAAGTATATAATACACGATTTTTCGGGATTCCAGAGTACCGGAACAAAATTCTCCGGAAATCGCTTGAGAATGTTCCTCGGCTCGATAAAGCGGCCACGCAAAATTTGAGTAGCAACGGAATAGATTTGGAGGTCTTTGGTATGCCATAAACCAAAGATCCGTCGAACCCGGATAATCGTGAAAAATGTATTAATACTCGTTATCCAAGGCTGAAATCTAACAGGTTAACTCCTAAAATGAACTCGGACGCGTGATTAAAAAATCGGGGGAAAAAGAAACAGTGTCCGGTACGACCTCCCGAACGGCTCAAATTGAAGTGTATAATACACGGTTTTTCGGGATTCCAGGGCACCGGAACAAAATTCTCCGGAAATAGCGTAGAAAATTCCTCAGCTCAGATAAAGCGGCCACGCAAAATTTGAGTAGCAACGGAAGACATTTGGGGGTGCCGGTATGCCATAAACCAGCATTCGTCGAACCCCGGATAATCGTGAAAAATGTATTAATACTCGTTATTCGAGGCTGAAATCGAACAGGTTAACTTCTGAAATGACCTCGGACGCGTGATAAAAAAATCGGGGGAAAAAGAAACTCGGTCCGGTACGACCTCCCGAACGGCTCAAATTGAAGTGTATAATACACGGTTTTTCGGGATTCCAGGGCACCGGAACAAAATTCTCCGGAAATCGCGCAGAATGTTTCTCAGCTCAGATAAAGCGGCCACGCAAAATTTGAGTAGCAACGGAAGACATTTGGGGGTGCCGGTATGCCATAAACCAGCATTCGTCGAACCCCGGATAATCGTGAAAAATTTATTAATACTCGTTATCCGAGGCTGAAATCGAACAGTTAACCACGAAATGACCTCGGACGCGTGATAAAAAATCGGGGGAAAAAGAAACAGTGGTCCGCACGACCTCCCGAACGGCTCAAATTGAAGTGTATAATACACGATTTTTCGGGATTCCAGTGTCCAGGAACAAAATTCTCCGTAAATCGCGCAGAATGTTCCTCGGCTCAGATAAAGCGGCCACGCAAAATTTGAGTAGCAACGGAATAGATTTGGAGGTGCTGGTATGCCATAAACCAGCATCCGTCGAACCCCGGATAATCGTGAAAAATGTATTAATACTCGTTATCCAAGGCTGAAATCTAACAGGTTAACTCCTAAAATGAACTCGGACGCGTGATTAAAAAATCGGGGGAAAAAGAAACAGTGTCCGGTACGACCTCCCGAACGGCTCAAATTGAAGTGTATAATACACGGTTTTTCGGGATTCCAGAGCACCGGAACAAAATTCTCCGGAAATAGCGCAGAAAATTCCTCAGCTCAGATAAAGCGGCCACGCAAAATTTGAGTAGCAACGGAAGACATTTGGGGGTGCCGGTATGCCATAAACCAAAGATTCGTCGAACCCGGATAATCGTGAAAAATGTATTAATACTCGTTATCCGAGGTGAAATCGAAAAAGTTAACTTCGAAATGACCTCGGACTCGTTATAAAAAAATCGGGGAAAAAGAAACTCGGTCCAGACGACCTCCCGAACGGCTCAAATTGAAGTGTATAATACACGTTTTTGGGGATTCCAGGTACGGAACGAAATTCTCGGAAATCGCGCGAGAATGTTTCTCGCGTCGATAAAGCGCCACGCAAAATTTGAGTAGCAACGGAATACATTTTGGGGTGCCGGTATGCCATAAACCGACATTCGTCGAACCCGGATAATCGTGAAAATTTATTAATACTCGTTATCCGAGGCTGAAATCGAGGTTAAGTTAACTTCGAAATGACCTCGGACGCGTGATAAAAAAATCGAGGGAAAAGAAAACGGGGGTCCGCACGACCTCCCGAACGGCTCAAATTGAAGTGTATAATACACGGTTTTTCGGGATTCCAGGGCACCGGAACAAAATTCTCCGGAAATCGCGCAGAAAGTTTCTCAGCTCAGATAAAGCGGCCATGCAAAATTTGAGTAGCAACGGAAGACATTTGGGGGTGCCGGTATGCCATAAACCAAGATTCGTCGAACCCGGATAATCGTGAAAACTTTATTAATACTCGTTATCCGATTTGAAATCGAACAAGGTTAACTTCGAAATGACCTCGGACGCGTGATAAAAAAATCGGGGAAAAACAAACGAGGTCCGCAGACGACCTCCCGAACGGCTCAAATTGAAGTATATAATACACGATTTTTCGGGATTCCAGAGTACCGGAACAAAATTCTCCGGAAATCGCGCAGAATGTTCCTCGGCTCAGATAAAGCGGCCACGCAAAATTTGAGTAGCAACGGAATAGATTTGGAGGTGCTGGTATGCCATAAACCAAAGATCCGTCGAACCCGGATAATCGTGAAAAATGTATTAATACTCGTTATCCAAGGTGAAATCTAACAGTTAACTCCTAAAATGAACTCGGACGCGTGATTAAAAAATCGGGGGAAAAGAAACAGATGTCCGTACAACCTCCCGAACGGCTCAAATTGAAGTGTATAATACACGGTTTTTCGGGATTCCAGGGCACCGGAACAAAATTCTCCGGAAATAGCGTAGAAAATTCCTCAGCTCAGATAAAGCGGCCACGCAAAATTTGAGTAGCAACGGAAGACATTTGGGGGTGCCGGTATGCCATAAACCAAAGATTCGTCGAACCCGGATAATCGTGAAAAATGTATTAATACTCGTTATCCGAGGTGAAATCGAAAACAGTTAACTTCTCGAAATGACCTCGGACGCGTTATAAAAAAATCGGGGAAAAAGAAACTCGGTCCGCACGACCTCCCGAACGGCTCAAATTGAAGTGTATAATACACGTTTTTTGGGGATTCCAGGGTACCGGAACGAAATTCTCCGGAAATCGCGCAGAATGTTTCTCGCGTCAGATAAAGCGGCCACGCAAAATTTGAGTAGCAACGGAATACATTTTGGGGTGCCGGTATGCCATAAACCAGCATTCGTCGAACCCCGGATAATCGTGAAAAATTTATTAATACTCGTTATCCGAGGCTGAAATCGAACAGGTTAACTTCTGAAATGACCTCGGACGCGTGATAAAAAAATCGAGGGAAAAAGAAACAGGGTCCGGTACGACCTCCCGAACGGCTCAAATTGAAGTGTATAATACACGGTTTTTCGGGATTCCAGGGCACCGGAACAAAATTCTCCGGAAATCGCGCAGAAAGTTTCTCAGCTCAGATAAAGCGGCCATGCAAAATTTGAGTAGCAACGGAAGACATTTGGGGGTGCCGGTATGCCATAAACCAAGCATTCGTCGAACCCGGATAATCGTGAAAACTTTATTAATACTCGTTATCCGATTTCGAAATCGAACAAAGTTAACTTCGAAATGACCTCGGACGCGTGATAAAAAAATCGGGAAAAAGAAACAGGTCCAGTCACGACCTCCGAACGGCTCAAATTGAAGTATATAATACACGATTTTCGGGATTCAGTACCGGAACAAAATTCTCCGGAAATCGCGTGAGAATGTTCCTTGGCTCGGATAAAGCGGCCACGCAAAATTTGAGTAGCAACGGAATAGATTTGGGGGTGCTGGTATGCCATAAACCAAGATCCGTCGAACCAGGATAATCGTGAAAAATGTATTAATACTCGTTATCCGAGGCTGAAATCTAACAGGTTAACTCCTGAAATGACCTCGGACGCGTGATTAAAAAATCGGGGGAAAAAGAAAGAGGGTCCGGTACGACCTCCCGAACGGCTCAAATTGAAGTGTATAATAAACGATTTTTGGGATTCCAGGGTACCGGAACAAAATTCTCCGGAAATCGCGCAGAAACTTCCTCGGGTCAGATAAAGCGGCCACGCAAAATTTGAGTAGCAACGAAAGACATTTGGGGGTGCCGGTATGTCATAAACCACCATTCGTCGAACCCCGTATAATCGTGAAAAATGTATTAATACTCGTTATCTGAGGCTGAAATCTAACAGGTTAACTCCTGAAATGACCTCAGACGCGTGATAAGAAAATCGGGGGAAAAAGAAACAGGTTCCGGTACGACCTCCCGAAAGGCTCAAATTGTAGTGTATAATACACGGTTTTTCGGGATTCCAGGGCACCGGAACAAAATTCTCCGGAAATCGCGCAGAAACTTCTTCGGCTCAGATAAAGCGGCCACGAAAAATTTGAGTAGTAACGGACGACATTTGGGGGTGCCGGTATGCCATAAACCAGCATTCGTCGAACCCCGGATAATCGTGAAAAATGTATTAATACTCGTTATCCGAGGCTGAAATTGAACAGGTTAACTTCTGAAATGACCTCGGACGCGTGATAAAAAAATCGGGAGAAAAAGAAACAGGGTGCGGTACGACCTCCCGAACGGCTCAAATTGAAGTATATAATAATACACGATTTTTCGGGATTCCAGGGTACCGGAACAAAATTCTTCGAAAATCGCGCAGAAAGTTCCTAGGGTCGGATATAGCGGCCACGCAAAATTTGAGTAGCAACGGAAGACATTTGGGGGTGCCGGTATGCCATAAACCAAAGATTCGTCGAACCCGGATAATCGTGAAAAATGTATTAATACTCGTTATCCGAGGCTGAAATCGAACAGGTTAACTTCTGAAATGACCTCGGACGCGTTATAAAAAAATCGGGGGAAAAAGAAACACGGTCCGGTACGACCTCCCGAACGGCTCAAATTGAAGTGTATAATACATCGTTTTTGGGGATTCGAGGGTACCGGAACAAAATTCTCCGGAAATCGCGCAGAATGTTCCTCGGGTCAGATAAAGTGACCACGCAAAATTTGAGTAGCAACGGAATACATTTGGGGATGCCGGTATGCCATAAACCAGCATTCGTCGAACCCCTAACAATCGTGAAAAATGTATTAATACTCGTTATCCGAGGCTGAAATTAAACAGGTTAACTCCTGAAATGACCTCAGACGCGTGATAAAAAAATCGGGGGAAAAAGAAACAGGTTCCGGTACGACCTCCCGAAAGGCTCAAATTGTAGTGTATAATACACGGTTTTTCGGGATTTCAGAGCACCGGAACAAAATTCTCTGGAAATCGCGCAGAAAGTTCCTCGGCTCAGATAAAGTGGCCACGCAAAATTTGAGTAGCAACGGAAGACATTTGGGGGTGCCGGTATGCCATAAACCAGCATTCGTTGAACCCCAGATAATCGTGAAAAATGTATTAATACTAGTTATCCGAGGCTGAAATCGAACAGGTTAACTCCTGAAATGACCTCGGACGCGTGATAAAAAAATCGGGAGAAAAAGAAACAGGGTCCGGTACGACCTCCCGAACGGCTCAAATTGAAGTATATAATACACGATTTTTCGGGATTCCAGGGTACCGGAACAAATTCTTCGAAAATCGCGCAGAAAGTTCCTAGGGTCGGATATAGCGGCCACGCAAAATTTGTGTAGCAAAGGAAGACATTTGGGGGTGCCGGTATGCCATAAACCAGCATTCGTCGAACCCCGGATAATCGTGAAAAATGTATTAATACTCGTTATCCGAGGTTGAAATCGAAACAGTTAACTTCAAATTACCTCGGACGCGTTATTAAAAAATCGGGGAAAAAGAAACACGGTCCGCACGACCTCCCGAACGGCTCAAATTGAAGTGTATAATACACCGTTTTTGGGGATTCCGTGGTACCGGAACAAAATTCACCGGAAATCGCTGGAATGTTTCTCGGGTCGATAAAGTGGCCACGCAAAATTTGAGTAGCAACGGAAAACATTTAGGGGTGCCAGTATGCCATAAACCAAGATTCGTCGAACCCGGACAATCGTGAAAAATGTATTAATACTCGTTATCCGAGGTGAAATCTAACAGTTAACTTCGAAATGACCTCGACGCGTGATAAAAAAATCGGGGAAAAGAAACAGTTCCGTGACGACCTCCCGAAAGGCTCAAATTGTAGTTTATAATACACGGTTTTTCGGGATTCCAGGGCAACGGAACAAAATTCTCTAGAAATCGCGCAGAAAGTCCTCGGCTCAGATAAAGCGGCCACGCAAAATTTGAGTAGCAACGGACGACATTTGGGGGTGCCGGTATGCCATAAACCAGCATTCGTCGAACCCCGGATAATCGTGAAAATGTATTAATACTCGTTATCCGAGGCTGAAATCGAACAGGTTAACTCCTGAAATGACCTCGGACGCGTGATAAAAAAAACGGGGGAAAAAGAAACAGGGTCCGGTACGACCTCTCGAACGGCTCAAATTGAAGTGTATAATACACGGTTTTTCGGGATTCCAGGGCACCGGAACAAAATTCTCCGGAAATAGCGCAGAAAGTTCCTCGGCTGAGATAAAGCGGCCACACAAAATTTGAGTAGCAACGGAAGACATTTGGGGGTGCCGGTATGCCATAAACCAGCATTCGTCGAACCCCGGATAATCGTGAAAAATGTATTAATACTCGTTATTCGAGGCTGAAATCGAAGAGGTTAACTTCTGAAATGACCTCGGACGCGTGATAAAAAAATCGGGGGAAAAAGAAACTCGGTCCGGTACGACCTCCCGAACGGCTCAAATTGAAGTGTATAATACACCGTTTTTGGGGATTCCAGGATACCGGAACAAAATTCTCCGGAAATCGCGCAGAATGTTCCTCGGGTCGGATAAAGTGGCCACGCAAAATTTGAGTAGCAACGGAATACATTTGGGGGTGCCGGTATGCCATAAACCAGCATTCGTCGAACCTCGGATAATCGTGAAAAATGTATTAATACTTGTTATCCGAGGCTGAAACCGAACAGGTTAACTTCTGAAATGACCTCGTACGCGTGATAAAAAAATCGGGAGAAAAAGAAACAGGGTCCGGTACGATCTCCCGAACGGCTCAAATTGAAGTGTATAATACACGGTTTTTCGGGATTTCAGGGCACCGGAACAAAATTCTCCGAAAATAGCGCAGAAAGTTCCTCGGGTCCGATATAGCGGCCACGCAAAATTTGAGTAGCAATGGAAGACATTTGGGCGTGCCGGTATGCCATATACCAGCATTCGTCGAACCCCGGATAATCGTGAAAAATGTATTAATACTAGATATCCGAGGCTGAAATCGAATAGGTTAACTCCCGAAATGACCTCGGACGCGGTATAAAAAACCCGGGAGAAAAAGAAACAGGGTACGGTACGACCTCCCGAACGGCTCAGATTGAAGTGTATAATACACGGTTTTTCGGGATTTCAGGGCACCGGAACAAAATTCTCCGGAAATCGCCCAGAAAGTTCCTCGGGTCAGATAAAGCGGCCACGCAAAATTTGAGTAGCAACGGAAGACATTTGGGGGTGCCGGTATGCCATAAACCAGCATTCGTCGAACCCCGAATAATCGTGAAAAATGTATTAATACTCGTTATTCGAGGCTGAAATCGAACAGTTTAACTTCTGAAATGACATCGGACGCGTTATAAAAAATCGGGGGAAAGAGAAAAGTGGTCCCAGACGACCTCCCGAACGGCTCAAATTGAAGTGTATAATACACGGTTTTTGGGGATTCGTGGTACCGGAAAAAATTCTCCGTAAATCGCGCGCAGAATGTTCCTCGGCTCAGATAAAGCGGCCACGCAAAATTTGAGTAGCAACGGAATAGATTTGGGGGTGCCGGTATGCCATAAACCAAAGATCCGTCGAACCCGGATAATCGTGAAAAATGTATTAATACTCGTTATCCGAGGTGAAATCTAACAGTTAACTCTGAATTGACCTCGGACGCGTGATAAAAAAATCAGGGGAAAAAGAAACAGGTTCCGGTACGACCTCCCGAACGGCTCAAATTGAAGTATATAATACACGGTTTTTCGGGATTTCAGGGCACCGGAACAAAATTCTCTAGAAATCGCGCAGAAAGTTCCTCGGCTCAGATAAAGCGGCCACACAAAATTTGAGTAGCAACGGAAGACATTTGGGGGTGCAGGTATGCCATAAACCAAAGATTCGTCGAACCCGGATAATCGTGAAAAATGTATTAATACTCGTTATTCGAGGCTGAAATCGAACAGGTTAACTTCTGAAATTACCTCGGACGCGTTATTAAAAAATCGGGGGAAAAAGAAACACGGTCCGGTACGACCTCCCGAACGGCTCAAATTGAAGTGTATAATACACCGTTTTTGGGGATTCCAGGGTACCGGAACAAAATTCACCGGAAATCGCGCAGAATGTTTCTCGGGTCAGATAAAGTGGCCACGCAAAATTTGAGTAGCAACGGAATACATTTGGGGGTGCCAGTATGCCATAAACCAAAGCATTCGTCGAACCCGGACAATCGTGAAAATGTATTAATACTCGTTATCCGAGGCTGAAATCTAACAGGTTAACTTCTGAAATGACCTCAGACGCGTGATAAAAAAATCGGGGGAAAAAGAAACAGGTTCCGGTACGACCTCCCGAAAGGCTCAAATTGTAGTTTATAATACACGGTTTTTCGGGATTCCAGGGCAACGGAACAAAATTCTCTAGAAATCCCGCAGAAAGTTCCTCGGCTCAGATAAAGCGGCCACGCAAAATTTGAGTAACAACGGAAGACATTTGGGGGTGCCGGTATGCCATAAACCAGCATTCGTCGAACCCCGGATAATCGTGAAAAATGTATTAATACTAGTTATCCGAGGCTGAAATCGAACAGGTTAACTCCTGAAATGACCTCGGACGCGTGATAAAAAAAATCGGGAGAAAAAGAAACAGGGTCCGGTACGACCTCCCGAAAGGCTCAAATTGTAGTGTATAATACACGGTTTTTCGGGATTTCAGGGCACCGGAACAAAATTCTCTGGAAATCGCGCAGAAACTTCCTCGGGTCAGATAAAGCGGCCACACAAAATTTGAGTAGGAACGGAAGACATTTGGGGGTGCCGGTATGCCATAAACCAGCATTCGTCGAACCTCGGATAATCGTGAAAAATTTATTAATACTCGTTATCCGAGGCTGAAATCGAACGGGTTAACTTCTGAAATGACCTCGGACGCGTGATAAAAAAATCGGGAGAAAAAGAAACAGGGTCCGATACGATCTCCCGAACGGCTCAAATTGAAGTGTATAATACACGGTTTTTCGGGATTCGGGGTACCGGAACAAAATTCTCCGAAAATAGCGCGAGAAAGTTCCTCGGGTCAGATAAAGCGGCCACGCAAAATTTGAGTAGCAACGGAAGACATTTGGGGGTGCCGGTATGCCATAAACCAGCATTCGTCGAACCCCGAATAATCGTGAAAAATGTATTAATACTCGTTATTCGAGGCTGAAATCGAACAGTTTAACTTCTGAAATGACATCGGACGCGTTATAAAAAATCGGGGGAAAGAGAAACAGGGTCCGGTACGACCTCCCGAACGGCTCAAATTGAAGTGTATAATACACGGTTTTTGGGGATTCCAGGGTACCGGAAAAAAATTCTCCAGAAATCGCGCAGAATGTTCCTCGGCTCAGATAAAGCGGCCACGCAAAATTTGAGTAGCAACGGAATAGATTTGGGGGTGCCGGTATGCCATAAACCAGCATCCGTCGAACCCCGGATAATCGTGAAAAATGTATTAATACTCGTTATCCGAGGCTGAAATCTAACAGGTTAACTCCTGAATTGACCTCGGACGCGTGATAAAAAAATCAGGGGAAAAAGAAACAGGTTCCGGTACGACCTCCCGAACGGCTCAAATTGAAGTATATAATACACGGTTTTTCGGGATTTCAGGGCACCGGAACAAAATTCTCTAGAAATCGCGCAGAAAGTTCCTCGGCTCAGATAAAGCGGCCACACAAAATTTGAGTAGCAACGGAAGACATTTGGGGGTGCCGGTATGCCATAAACCAGCATTCGTCGAACCCCGGATAATCGTGAAAAATGTATTAATACTCGTTATTCGAGGCTGAAATCGAACAGGTTAACTTCGAAATTACCTCGGACGCGTTATTAAAAAATCGGGGAAAAAGAAACACGGTCCAGCACGACCTCCCGAACGGCTCAAATTGAAGTGTATAATACACCGTTTTTGGGGATTCCGTGGTACAGGAACAAAATTCACCGGAAATCGCGTGAGAATGTTTCTCGGGTCGAGATAAAGTGGCCACGCAAAATTTGAGTAGCAACGGAAGACATTTGGGGGTGCCAATATGCCATAAACCAAACATTCGTCGAACCCAGGACAATCGTGAAAAATGTATTAATACTCGTTATCCGAGGCTGAAATCTAACAGTTAACTTCAAATGACCTCGACGCGTGATAAAAAAAATCGGGGGAAAAAGAAACAGGTTCAGACGACCTCCCGAAAGGCTCAAATTGTAGTTTATAATACACGGTTTTCGGGATTCGGGGCAACGGAACAAAATTCTCTAGAAATCCCGAGAAAGTTCCTCGGCTCGAGATAAAGCGGCCACGCAAAATTTGAGTAACAACGGAAGACATTTGGGGGTGCCGGTATGCCATAAACCAAAGATTCGTCGAACCCGGATAATCGTGAAAAATGTATTAATACTAGTTATCCGAGGCTGAAATCGAACAGTTAACTCTGAAATGACCTCGGACGCGTGATAAAAAAAATCGGGAGAAAAAGAAACAGGGTCCGGTACGACCTCCCGAAAGGCTCAAATTGTAGTGTATAATACACGGTTTTTCGGGATTTCAGGGCACCGGAACAAAATTCTCTGGAAATCGCGCAGAAACTTCCTCGGGTCAGATAAAGCGGCCACACAAAATTTGAGTAGGAACGGAAGACATTTGGGGGTGCCGGTATGCCATAAACCAGCATTCGTCGAACCTCGGATAATCGTGAAAAATTTATTAATACTCGTTATCCGAGGCTGAAATCGAACGGGTTAACTTCTGAAATGACCTCGGACGCGTGATAAAAAAATCGGGAGAAAAAGAAACAGGGTCCGATACGATCTCCCGAACGGCTCAAATTGAAGTGTATAATACACGGTTTTTCGGGATTCCAGGGCACCGGAACAAAATTCTCCGAAAATAGCGCAGAAAGTTCCTCGGGTCAGATATAGCGGCCACGCAAAATTTGAGTAGCAATGGAAGACATTTGGGCGTGCCGGTATGCCATATACCAGCATTCGTCGAACCCCGGATAATCGTGAAAAATGTATTAATACTAGTTATCCGAGGCTGAAATCGAATAGGTTAACTCCCGAAATGACCTCGGACGCGGTATAAAAAACCCGGGAGAAAAAGAAACAGGGTACGGTACGACCTCCCGAACGGCTCAAATTGATGTGTATAATACACGGTTTTCGGGATTTTGGCATAGGAACAAAATTCTCCGAAATCGCCGAGAAAGTTCCTCGGGTCGATAAAGCGCCACGCAAAATTTGAGTGGCAACGAAAGACATTTGGGGGTGCCGGTATGCCATAAACCAACATTCGTCGAACCCCGAATAATCGTGATAAATGTATTAATACTCATTATTCGAGGCTGAAATCGAACAGGTTAACTTCTGAAATGACCTCGGACGCGTTATAAAAAATCGGGGGAAAGAGAAAAAGGGTCCGGTACGACCTCCCGAACGGCTCAAATTGAAGTGTATAATACACGGTTTTTGGGGATTCGGTACCGGAAAAAATTCTCGAAAATCGCTCGAATGTTCCTCGGCTCGGATAAAGCGCCACGCAAAATTTGAGTAGCAACGGAATAGATTTGGGGGTGCCGGTATGCCATAAACCAGCATCCGTCGAACCCCGGATAATCGTGAAAAATGTATTAATACTCGTTATCCGAGGCTGAAATCTAACAGGTTAACTCCTGAAATGATCTCGGACGCGTGATAAAAAAATCGGGGAAAAAGAAGGGGGTCGACGACCTCCCGAACGGCTCAAATTGAAGTGTATAATACACGGTTTTTCGGGATTCCGGGGTACCGGAACAAAATTCTCCGGAAATAGCGCGAGAAAGTTCCTCGCCTCGATAAAGCGGCCACACAAAATTTGAGTAGCAACGGAAGACATTTGGGGGCGTCGGTATGCCATAAACCAAAGATTCGTCGAACCCGGATAATCGTGAAAAATGTATTAATACTCGTTATTCGATTTGAAATCGAAGAGGTTAACTTCTGAAATGACCTCGGACGCGTTATAAAAAAATCGGGGGAAAAAGAAACTCGGTCCGGTACGACCTCCCGAACGGCTCAAATTGAAGTGTATAATAAACGATTTTTCGGGATTCCAGGGTACCGGAACAAAATTCTCCGGAAATCGCGCAGAAACTTCCTCGGGTCAGATAAAGCGGCCACACAAAATTTGAGTAGAAACGGAATACATTTGGGGGTGCCGGTATGTCATAAACCAGCATTCGTCGAACCCCGGATAATCGTGAAAAATGTATTAATACTCGTTATC
Organism: Silene latifolia; assembly: GCF_048544455.1. Lineage (NCBI taxonomy): Eukaryota > Viridiplantae > Streptophyta > Magnoliopsida > Caryophyllales > Caryophyllaceae > Silene > Silene latifolia. Next base: position 1,477,178 of record NC_133537.1, on the reverse strand, counting down.
CGAGGCTGAAATCTAACCGGTTAACTCCTGAAATGACCTCGGACGCGTGATAAAAAAATCGGGGGAAAAAGAAACAGGGTCCGGTAAGACCTCCCGAAAGGCTCAAGTTGTAGTGTATAATACACGGTTTTTCGGGATTCCAGGGCACCGGAACAAAATTCTCCGGAAATCGCGCAGAAAGTCCTCGGCTCAGATAAAGCGGCCTTGCAAAATTTGAGTAGCAACGGACGACATTTGGGGGTGCCGGTATGCCATAAACCTGCATTCGCCGAACCCCGGATAATCGTGAAAATGTATTAATACTCGTTATCCGAGACTGAAATCGAACAGTTAACTCGAAATGACCTCGGACGCGTTATAAAAAAAAATCGGGAAAAAGAAACACGGTCCGCACGACCTCCCGAACAGCTCAAATTGAAGTGTATAATACACCGTTTTTGGGATTCAGTACCGGAACAAAATTCTCGTAAATCGCGAGAATGTTCCTCGGGTCGATAAAGTGGCCACGCAAAATTTGAGTAGCAACGGAATACATTTGGGGGTGCCGGTATGCCATAAACCAACATTCGTCGAACCCCGGACAATTGTGAAAAATATATTAATACTCGTTATCCGAGGCTGAAATCTAACAGTTAACTCCCGAAATGACCTCGGACGCGTGATAAAAAAATCGGGGAAAAAGAAACAGGTTCCGACGACCTCCCGAAAGGCTCAAATTGTAGTGTATAATACACGGTTTTTCGGGATTCCAGGGCACCGGAACAAAATTCTCTGGAAATCGCGCAGAAAGTTCTCGCTCGGATAAAGTGGCCACGCAAAATTTGAGTAGCAACGGAAGACATTTGGGTATGCCATAAACCAAAGATTCGTCGAACCCGGATAATCGTAAAAATTTATTAATACTAGTTATCCGAGGCTGAAATCGAACAGGTTAACTTCTGAAATGACCTCGGACGCGTGATAAAAAAATCGGGGAAAAAAGAAACAGGGTCCGGTACGACCTCCCGAACGGCTCAAATTGAAGTATATAATACACGATTTTTCGGGATTCCAGGGTACCAGAATAAAATTCTTCGAAAATCGCGCAGAAAGTTCCTACGGTCGGATATAGCGCCACGCAAAATTTGAGTAGCAACGGAAGACATTTGGGGGTGCCGGTATGCCATAAACCAGCATTCGTCGAACCCCGGATAATCGTGAAAAATGTATTAATACTCGTTATTCGAGGATGAAATCGAACAGTTAACTTCTGAAATGACCTCGGACGCGTTATAAAAAAATCGGGGAAAAAGAAACACGGTCCGGTACGACCTCCCGAACGGCTCAAATTGAAGTGTATAATACACCGTTTTTGGGGATTCCAGGGTACCGGAACAAAATTCTCCAGAAATCGCGCAGAATGTTCCTCGGGTCAGATAAAGTGGCCACGCAAAATTTGAGTAGCAACGGAATACATTTGGGGGTGCCGGTATGCCATAAACCAGCATTCGTCGAACCCCGGACAATTGTGAAAAATATATTAATACTCGTTATCCGAGGCTGAAATCTAACAGGTTAACTCCTGAAATGACCTCAGACGCGTGATAAAAAAATCGGGGGAAAAAGAAACAGGTTCCGGTACGACCTCCCGAAAGGCTCAAATTGTAGTGTATAATACACGGTTTTTCGGGATTCCAGGGCACCGGAACAAAATTCTCTGGAAATCGCGCAGAAAGTTCTCGCTCGAGATAAAGTGGCCACGCAAAATTTGAGTAGCAACGGAAGACATTTGGGGTGCCGGTATGCCATAAACCAAAGATTCGTCGAACCCCAGGATAATCGTGAAAATTTATTAATACTAGTTATCCGAGGTGAAATCGAACAGTTAACTTCAAATGACCTCGGACGCGTGATAAAAAATCGGGGAAAAAGAAAATGTGGTCCGACGACCTCCCGAACGGCTCAAATTGAAGTGTATAATACACGATTTTTCGGATTCCAGGGTACCGGAATAAAGTTCTCCGGAAATTGCGCAGAAATTTCCTCGGGTCAGATAAAGCGGCCACACATAATTTGAGTAGCAACGGAAGACATTTGGGGTGCCGGTATGTCATAAACCAGCATTCGTCAAACCCCGGATAATCGTGAAAAATGTATTAATACTCATTATCCGAGGCTGAAATCTAACAGGTTAACTCCTGAAATGACCTCGGACGCGGAATAAAAAAGCCGGGAGAAAAAGAAATAGGGTCCGGTACGACCTCTCGAACGGCTCAAATTGAAGTGTATAATACACGGTTTTTCGGCATTCCAGGGCACCGGAACAAAATTTTCCAGAAATCGCGCAGAAAGTTCCTCGAGTCAGATAAAGCGGCCACGCAAAATTTTAGTAGCAACGGAAGACATTTGGGGGTGCCGGTATGCCATAAACCAAAGATTCGTCGAACCCCGAATAATCGTGAAAATGTATTAATACTCGTTATTCGAGGTCGAAATCGAAACAGTTTAACTTCTCGAAATGACCTCGGACGCGTTATAAAAATCGGGGAAAGAGAAACAGGGGTCCGATGACGACCTCCCGAACGGCTCAAATTGAAGTGTATAATACACGGTTTTTGGGGATTCCAGGGTACCGGAAAAAAATTCTCCAGAAATCGCGCAGAATGTTCCTCGGCTCAGATAAAGCGGCCACGCAAAATTTTAGTAGCAACGGAAGACATTTGGGGTGTGGGTATGTCATAAACCAAAGATTCGTCGAACCCCGGATAATCGTGAAAATGTATTAATACTCGTTATCCGAGGCTGAAATCTAACAGGTTAAATCCTGAAATGACCTCAGACGCGTGATAAAAAAAATCGGGGAAAAAGAAACAGGTTCCGCATACGACCTCCCAAAAGGCTCAAATTGTAGTGTATAATACACGGTTTTCGGGATTTCGTGGCACCGGAACAAAATTCTCCGGAAATCGCGCAGAAAGTTCCTCGGCTCAGATAAAGCGGCCACGCAAAATTTGAGTAGCAACAGAAGACATTTGGGGGTGCCGGTATGCCATAAACCAGCATTCGTCGAACCCCGGATAATCGTGAAAAATGTATTAATACTCGTTATCCGAGGCTGAAATCGAACAGGTTAACTTCTGAAATGACCTCGGACGCGTGATAAAAAAATCGGGGGAAAAAGAAAGAGGGTCCGATTTACGACCTCCGAACGGCTCAAATTGAAGTGTATAATAAACGATTTTTTGGATTCAGTGTACGGAACAAAATTCTCCGGAAATCGCAGAAACTTCCTCGGGTCGATAAAGCGGCCACACAAAATTTGAGTAGAAACGGAAGACATTTGGGGGTGCCGGTATGTCATAAACCAACATTCGTCGAACCTGGATAATCGTGAAAAATGTATTAATACTCGTTATCCGAAATTTGAAATCTAACGGTTAAATCCTGAAATGACCTCGGACGCGTGATAAAAAATCGGGGAAAAAGAAACAGGTTCCGACGACCTCCCAAAAGGCTCAAATTGTAGTGTATAATACACGGTTTTCGGGATTCCAGTGGCACCGGAACAAAATTCTCCGGAAATCGCGCGAAAGTCCTCGGCTCGGATAAAGCGGCCACGCAAAATTTGAGTAGCAAGGACGGCATTTGGGGGTGCCTGTATGCCATAAACCAAAGCATTTGTCGAACCCCCGATAATCGTGAAAATGTATTAATACTCGTTATCCGAGGTCAAATCGAACAGTTAACTTCCCAAATGACCTCGGACGCGTGTTAAAAAAAAAAAAATCGGGAGAAAAAGAAACAGTGGTCCGAGACGACCTCCCGAACGGCTTAAATTGAAGTATATAATACACGATTTTTCGGGATTCCAGGGTACTGGAACAAAATTCTCCGAAAATCGCGCAGAAAGTTCCTAGGGTCGGATATAGCGGCCACGCAAAATTTGAGTAGCAACGGAAGACATTTGGGGGTGCCGGTATGCCATAAACCAGCATTCGTCGAACCCCGGATAATCGTGAAAAATGTATTAATACTCGTTATTCGAGGTGAAATCGAAATCAGTTTAACTTCTCGAAATGACCTCGGACGCGTTATAAAAAATCGGGGAAAGAGAAACAGTGGTCATTACGACCTCCGAACTAGCTCAAATTGAAGTGTATAATACACGGTTTTTGGGGATTCAGGGTACCGGAAAAAATTCTCCGTAAATCGCGCGAGAATGTTCCTCGGCTCGATAAAGCGGCCACGCAAAATTTGAGTAAACGGAATAGATTTGGGGGTGCCGGTATGCCATAAACCAAAGATCCGTCGAACCTCGGATAATCGTGAAAATGTATTAATACTCGTTATTCGAGGTGAAATCGAACAGTTAACTTCAAATGATCTCGACGCGTTATAAAAAAATCGGGGAAAAAGAAACTCGGTCCGATACGACCTCCCGAACGGCTCAAATTGAAGTGTATAATACACCGTTTTTGGGGATTCCGGCACCGGAACAAAATTCTCCGGAAATCGTGCAGAATGTTCCTCGGGTCAGATAAAGTGGCCACGCAAAATTTGAGTAGCAACGGAATACATTTGGGGTGCCGGTATGCCATAAACCAAACATTCGTCGAACCCAGGACAATCGTGAAAAATGTATTAATACTCGTTATCCGAGGTGAAATCTAACAGTTAACTCTGAAATGACCTCAGACGCGTGATAAAAAATCGGGAAAAAGAAACAGGTTCGTGACGACCTCCCGAAAGGCTCAAATTGTAGTGTATAATACACGGTTTTCGGGATTTCAGGCACCGGAACAAAATTCTCGGAAATCGCGCGAGAAAGTTCCTCGGCTCGGATAAAGCGGCCACGCAAAATTTGAGTAGCAACGAGAAGACATTTGGGGGTGCCGGTATGCCATAAACCAAAGATTCGTCGAACCGGATAATCGTGAAAAATGTATTAATACTCGTTATCCGAAATTTGAAATCGAAACAGGTTAACTTCACGAAATGACCTCGGACGCGTGATAAAAAAAATCGGGGGAAAAAGAAAGAGGGTCGACGACCTCCCGAACGGCTCAAATTGAAGTGTATAATAAACGATTTTCGGGATTCCAGTGGTACCGGAACAAAATTCTCGGAAATCGCGAAGAAACTTCCTCGGGTGGATAAAGCGGCCACACAAAATTTGAGTAGAAACGGAAGACATTTGGGGGTGCCGGTATGTCATAAACCAGCATTCGTCGAACCCCGGATAATCGTGAAAAATGTATTAATACTCGTTATCCGAGGCTGAAATCTAACAGGTTAAATCCTGAAATGACCTCAGACGCGTGATAAAAAAATCGGGGGAAAAAGAAACAGGTTCCGGTACGACCTCCCAAAAGGCTCAAATTGTAGTGTATAATACACGGTTTTTCGGGATTCCAGGGCACCGGAACAAAATTCTCCGGAAATCGCGCAGAAAGTCCTCGGCTCAGATAAAGCGGCCACGCAAAATTTGAGTAGCAAGGGACGGCATTTGGGGGTGCCTGTATGCCATAAACCAGCATTCGTCGAACCCCTGATAATCGTGAAAAATGTATTAATACTCGTTATCTGAGGCTGAAATCGAACAGGTTAACTTCTGAAATGACCTCGGACGCGTGTTAAAAAAAATCGGGAGAAAAAGAAACAGGGTCCGGTACGACCTCCCGAACGGCTCAAATTGAAGTATATAATACACGATTTTTCGGGATTCCAGGGTACCGGAACAAAATTCTTCGAAAATCGCGCAGAAAGTTCCTAGGGTCGGATATAGCTGCCACGCAAAATTTGAGTAGCAACGTAAGACATTTGGTTGTGCCGGTATGCCATAAACCAGCATTCGTCGAACCCCGGATAATCGTGAAAAATATATTAATACTCGTTATTCGAGGCTGAAATCGAACAGGTTAACTTCTGAAATGACCTCGGACGCGTTATAAAAAAACCGGGGGAAAAAGAAACTCGGTCCGGTACGACCTCCCGAACGGCTCAAATTGAAGTGTATAATACACCGTTTTTGGGGATTCCAGGGTACCGGAACAAAATTCTCCGGAAATCGCGCAAAATGTTCCTCGGGTCAGATAAAGTGGCCACGCAAAATTTGAGTAGCAACGGAAGACATTTGGGGGTGCCGGTATGCCATAAACCAGCATTCGTCGAACCCCGGATAATCGTGAAAAATGTATTAATACTCGTTATCCGAGGCTGAAATCGAACAGGTTAACTTCTGAAATGACCTCGGACGCGTGATAAAAAAAATCGGGAGAAAAAGAAACAGGGTTCGGTACGACCTCCCGAACGGCTCAAATTGAAGTATATAATACACGATTTTCGGGATTCAGTGGTACCGGAACAAAATTCTTCGATAATCGTGCGAAAGTTCCTAGGGTCGGATATAGCGCCACGCAAAATTTGAGTAGCAACGGACGACATTTGGGGGTGCCGGTATGCCATAAACCAACATTCGTCGAACCCCGGATAATCGTGAAAAATGTATTAATACTCGTTATCCGAGGTGAAATCGAACAGTTAACGAGAAATGACCTCGGACGCGTGATAAAAAAATCGGGAGAAAAAGAAACAGGGTCAGTCGACCTCCCGAACGGCTCAAATTGAAGTATATAATACACGATTTTCGGGATTCGGGGTAACGGAACAAAATTCTTCGAAAATCGCCCAGAAAGTTCCTAGGGTCGGATATAGCTGCCACGCAAAATTTGAGTAGCAACGGAAGACATTTGGGGGTGCCGGTATGCCATAAAAAAGATTCGTCGAACCCTGGGATAATCGTGAAAAATGTATTAATACTCGTTATTCGAGGTGAAATCGAACAGTTAACTTCGAAATGACCTCGGACGCGTTATAAAAAAACCGGGGGAAAAAGAAACTCGGTCGGTCAGACGACCTCCCGAACGGCTCAAATTGAAGTGTATAATACACCGTTTTTGGGTATTCCAGTACCGAACAAAATTCTCCGGAAATCGCGCGAGAATTTTCCTCGGGTCGAGATAAAGTGGCCACGCAAAATTTGAGTAGCAATGGAAGACATTTGGGGGTGCCGGTATGCCATAAACCAACATTCGTCGAACCCCGGATAATCGTGAAAAATGTATTAATACTCGTTATCCGAGGATGAAATCGAACAGTTAACTTCTCGAAATGACCTCGGACGCGTGATAAAAAAAAAAAAAAAATCGGGAGAAAAAGAAACGGGGTCCGTCGACCTCCCGAACGGCTCAAATTGAAGTATATAATATACGATTTTTCGGGATTCAGTGGTACCGGAACAAAATTCTTCGAAAATCGCGCAGAAAGTTCCTAGGGTCGGATAAGCGGCCACGCAAAATTTGAGTAGCAACGGAAGACATTTGGGGGTGCCGGTATGCCATAAACCAGCATTCGTCGAACCCCGGATAATCGTGAAAAATGTATTAATACTAGTTATCCGAGGCTGAAATCGAACACGTTAACTCCTGAAATGACCTCGGACGCGTGATAAAAAAATCGGGAGAAAAAGAAACAGGGTCCGGTACGACCTCCCTAAAGGCTCAAATTGTAGTGTATAATACACGGTTTTTCGGGATTCCAGGGCACCGGAACAAAATTCTCCGGAAATCGCGCAGAAACTTCCTCGGGTCAGATAAAGCGGCCACACAAAATTTGAGTAGCAACGGAAGACATTTGGGGGTACCGGTATGCCATAAACCAGCATTCGTCGAAACTCGGATAATCGTGAAAAATGTATTAATACACTCGTTATCCGAAGCTGAAATCGAACAGGTTAACTTCTGAAATGACCTCGGACGCGTGATAAAAAAAATCGAGAAGAAAAGAAACAGGGTCCGGTACGACCTCCCGAACGGCTCAAATTGAAGTGTGTAATACACGATTTTTCGGGATTCTAGGGTACCGGAACAAAATTCTCCGAAAATCGCGCAGAAAGTTCCTAGGGTCGGATATAGCGGCCACGCAAAATTTGAGTAGCAACGGAAGACATTTGGGGGTGCCGGTATGCCATAAACCAGCATTCGTCGAACCCCGGATAATCGTGAAAAATGTATTAATACTTGTTATTCGAGGCTGAAATCGAACAGGTTAACTTCTGAAATGACCTCGGACGCGTTATAAAAAAATCGGGGAAAAAAGAAACACGGTCCGGTACGACCTCCCGAACGGCTCAAATTGAAGTGTATAATACACCGTTTTCTGGGATTCCAAGGTACCGGAACAAAATTCTCCGAAAATCGCGCAGAATGTTCCTCGGGTCAGATAAAGTGGCCACGCAAAATTTGAGTAGCAACGGAATACATTTGGGGGTGCCGGTATGCCATAAACCAGCATTCGTCGAACCCCGGACAATCGTGAAAAATGTATTAATACTCGTTATCCGAGGCTGAAATATAACAGGTTAACTCCTGAAATGACCTCGGACGCGTGATAAAATAATTGGGGAAAAAAAAAACAGGTTCCGTGACGACCTCCCGAGAGGCTCAAATTGTAGTGTATAATACACGGTTTTCGGGATTCAGGCACAGGAACAAAATTCTCCGAAATCGTGCGAAAGTTCCTCGGCTCGGATAAAGCGGCCACGCAAAATTTGAGTAGCAACGGAAGACATTTGGGGGTGCCAATATGCCATAAACCAGCATTCGTCGAACCTGGATAATCGTGAAAAATGTATTAATACTCGTTATCCGATTTGAAATCGAACAGTTAACTTCTGAAATGACCTCGGACGCGTGATAAAAAAATCGGGAGAAAAAGAAACAGGGTCCAAGACGACCTCCCGAACGGCTCAAATTGAAGTAAATAATACACGATTTTTAGGGATTCCAGGGTACCGAAACAAATTTCTTCGAAAATCGCGCAGAAAGTTCCTAGGGTCGGATATAGCGGCCACGCAAAATTTGAGTAGCAACGGAAGACATTTGGGGGTGCCGGTATGCCATAAACCAGCATTCGTCGAACCCCGGATAATCGTGAAAAATGTATTAATACTAGTTATCCGAGGCTGAAATCGAACAGGTTAACTCCTGAAATGACCTCAGACGCGTGATAAAAAAATCAGGAGAAAAAGAAACAGGGTCCGGTACGACCTCCCGAAAGGCTCAAATTGTAGTGTATAATACACGGTTTTCGGGATTCAGGGCACCGGAACAAAATTCTCCGGAAATCGCGCTTGAGAAACTTCCTCGGGTCGATAAAGCGGTCACACAAAATTTGAGTAGCAACGGAAGACATTTGGGGGTGCCGGTATGCCATAAACCAGCATTCGTCGAACCTCGGATAATCGTGAAAAATGTATTAATACTCGTTATCCGAAGCTGAAATCGAACAGGTTAACTTCTGAAATGACCTCGGACGCGTGATAAAAAAAATCGGGAAGAAAAGAAACAGGGTCCGGTACGACCTCCCGAACGGCTCAAATTGAAGTGTATAATACACGATTTTTCGGGATTCTAGGTGCGGAACAAAATTCTCGAAAATCGCTTGAGAAAGTTCCTAGGGTCGGAGTATAGCGGCCACGCAAAATTTGAGTAGCAACGGAAGACATTTGAGGGTGCCGGTATGCCATAAACCAAAGATTCGTCGAACCCGGATAATCGTGAAAAATGTATTAATAATAGTTATCCGAGGTGAAATCTAACGGGTTAACTCTGAAATGACCTCGGACGCGTGATAAAAAAATCGAGGAAAAAAAAACGGGGTTGATCGACCTCCCGAACGGCTCAAATTGAAGTGTATAATACACGGTTTTCGGGATTCAGGGTACGAACAAAATTCTCCGGAAATCGCGCAGAAACTTCCTCGGGTCAGATATAGCGGCCACACAAAATTTGAGTAGCAACGGAAGACATTTGGGGGTGCCGGTATGTAGAGTTGGCATAAAGGGCCGCGGGCCGGTGGGCGGCACGGCCAGGCACGACCCACAGCACGGCACGGCACGGCCCGACGAGAAAATCGAGGAAGCACGGGCACGGCACGAATGGGCTTTGGACGGGCTCCAACGCGATTTTCACCAAAAATCCGTGCCTAGGCACGGCACGGCCCAGGCACGGTGGAGCCCGGTACGCACCAGGCACGACGGGCTTGGCACGGCCCGACACGAAGAATGGCCCGTTTATTATTATTTATTAAATAAAAAGTACAGTAACATTTAACAAAATATATATTTAAGCCATTAATCATCATTTATTAAACTAAAAGTACACTAATATTTAATAAAATATATATTTAAACCATTAATCATCATTTATTAAACAAAAAGTACTAAAAATATATCAATTATATAACGTTTTTATTTAAATAAAAAAAATATTAAAGCACATGGGCCGGCCCACGGATAAGGCACGAAAAGCCCATGGGCCGGGCACGGTCCAGAAGCACGAAAATGGCCGTGCCTTGAGCGGCCGCGGCGTAGGTTTGATCGGTGGGCTGGCACAAGCACGGCCCGAGGAGCCCAATATCCGTGCCGGGCCGGGCCACTTTTGGGGAAGGCACGGTGGTCAAGCACGCGGGCCGGCCAAAGACGGCCCATTGCCTACTCTACTCCGGTATGCCATAAACCAAAGACTCGTCGAACCTCGGATAATCGTGAAAAATGTATTAATACTCGTTATCCGAGGTGAAATCGAAAACAGTTAACTTCGAAATGACCTCGGACGCGTGATAAAAAAAAAATCGGGAGAAAAAGAAACAGGTCGGTGCGACCTCACGAACGGCTCAAATTGAAGTGTATAATACACGATTTTCCGGATTCAGTACCAGGAACAAAATTCTCCGAAAATCGCGAGAAAGTTCCTAGGGTCGGATATAGCGGCCACGCAAAATTTGAGTAGCAACGGAAGACATTTGGGGTGCGGTATGCCATATACCAAACATTCGTCGAACCTCGTATATTCGTGAAAAATGTATTAATACTCGTTATCCGAGGCTAAAATCGAACGGGTTAACTTCGAAATGACCTCGGACGCGTGATAAAAAAAATCGGGAGAAAAAGAAACAGGGTCCAGTACGACCTCCCGAACAGCTCAAATTGAAGTTTATAATACACGGTTTCGGGATTCGGGCCTTTCGGAATAAAATTCTCGGAAATCGCAGAAATTTCCTCGGGTCGAGATAAAGCGGCCACGAAAAATTTGAGTAGCAACGGAAGACATTTGGGGTGCCGATATGCCATAAACCAGCATTCGTCGAACCCCGGATAATCGTGAAAAATGTATTAATACTCGTTATTCGAGGCTGAAATCGAACAGGTTAACTTCTGAAATGACCTCAGACGCGTTATAAAAAAATCGGGGGGAAAAGAAACAGGGTCCAGTACTCCTGAACGGCTCAAATTGAAGTGTATAATACACGGTTTTTGGGGATTCTAGGGTACTGGAACAAAATTCTTCGGAAATCGCGCAGAATGTTCCTCGGGTTAGATAAAGCGGCCACAAAAACTTTGAGTAGCAACGGAAGACATTTGAGGGTGCAGGTATGCCATAAACAAGCATTCGTCGAACCTCGGATAATCGTGAAAAATGTATTAATACTCGTTATCCGAGGCTGAAATCGAACAGGTTAACTTCGAAATGACCTCGGACGCGTGATAAAAAAAATTGGGAGAAAAAGAAACAGGTCCTGTCGACCTCCCGAACAGCTCAAATTGAAGTGTATATTACACGGTTTTCGGGATTCAGTGGTACCGGAAAAAATTTCTACGAAAATGGCGCAGAAAGTTCCTAGGGTCGGATATAGCGGCCACGCAAAATTTGAGTAGCAATGGAAGATATTTGGGGTCGGTTTGCCATAAACCAAAGCATTCGTCGAACCCCGGATAATCGAGAAAAATATATTAATACTAGTTATCCGAGGCTGAAATCGAACAAGGTTAACTCTGAAATGACCTCGGAAGCGTGATAAAAAATCGGGAAAAAAGAAACGGGTCCGTCGACCTCCCGAAAGGCTCAAATCGTAGTGTATAATACACGGTTTTCGGGATTCGGGGCACCGGAACAAAATTCTCGGAAATCGCGCGAGAAACTTCCTCGGGTCGAGATAAAGTGGCCACACAAAATTTGAGTAGCAACGGAAGACATTTGGGGTGCCGGTATGCCATAAACCAGCATTCGTCGAACCTCGGATAATCGTGAAAAATGTATTAATACTCGTTATCCGAGGTGAAATCGAAACAGTTAACTTCAAATGACCTCAGACGCGTGATAAAAAAATCGGGGGAAAAAGAAACGGGGGTCGATCGACCTCCCGAACGGCTCAAATTGAAGTGTATAATATACGATTTTTCGGGATTTCATGGTACCGGAACAAAATTCTCCGAAAATCGCGCAGAAACTTCCTCTAGTCAGATAAAGCGGCCACAAAAAATTTGAGTAGCAACGGAAGACATTTGGGGGTGCCGGTATGCCATAAACCAAGATTCGTCGAACCGGATAATCGTGAAAAATGTATTAATACTCGTTATCCGAGGCTGAAATCGAAACAGGTTAACCACGAAATGACCTCGGACGCGTGATAAAAAAATCGAGGCAAAAAAAAACGGGGGTTGATACGACCTCCCGAACGGCTCAAATTGAAGTGTAATAATACACGATTTTTCGGGATTCAAGGGTACCGGAACAAAATTCTCCGGAAATCGTGCTGAAACTTCCTCGGGTCAGATAAAGCGGCCACACAAAATTTGAGTAGCAACGAAAGACATTTGGGGGTGCCGGTATGCCATAAACCAGCATTCGTCGAACCTCGGATAATCGTGAAAAATGTATTAATACTCGTTATCCGAGGTGAAATCGAAAACAGTTAACTTCGAAATGACCTCGGAGGCGTGATAAAAAAAATCGGGAGAAAAAGAAACAGGGTCCGGTACGACCTCCCGAACGGCTGAAGTTGAAGTGTATAATACACGATTTTTCGGGATTCCAGGGTACCGGAACAAAATTCTCCGAAAATCGCGCATAAAGTTCCTAGGGTCGGATATAGCGGCCACGCAAAATTTGAGTAGCAACGGAAGACATTTGGGGGTGCCGCTATGCCATATACCAGCATTCGTCGAACGTCGGATATTCGTGAAAAATGTATTAATACTCGTTATCCGAGGCTAAAATCGAACAGGTTAACTTCTGAAATGACCTCGTACGCGTGATAAAAAATTGGGAGAAAAATAAACAGGGTCCGGTACGATCTCCCGAACGGCTCAAATTGAATTGTATAATACACGGTTTTTCGGGATTCCAGGGCACCGGAACAAAATTCTCCGAAAATCGCGCAGAAAGTTTCTCGGGTCAGATATAGCGGCCACGCAAAATTTGAGTAGCAAAGGAAGACATTTGGGGGTGCCGGTATGCCATAAACCAGCATTCGTCGAACCCCGGATAATCGTGAAAAATGTATTAATACTCGTTATTCGAGGCTGAAATCGAACAGTTAACACGAAATGACCTCGGACGCGTTATAAAAAAATCGGGGGAAAAAGAAACAGGGTCCGGTACGACCTCCCGAACGGCTCAAATTGAAGTGTATAATACACGGTTTTTGGGGATTCCAGGGTACTGGAACAATTTTCTTCGAAAATCGCGCAGAATGTTCCTCGGGTTAGATAAAGCGGCCACAAAAAATTTAAGTAGCAACGGAAGACATTTGGGGGTGCAGGTATGCCATAAACCAGCATTCGTCGAACCTCGGATAATCGTGAAAAATGTATTAATACTCGTTATCCGAGGCTGAAATCGAACAGGTTAACTTCTGAAATGACCTCAGACGCGTGATAAAAAAAATTGGGAGAAAAAAAACAGGGGTCCGCACGACCTCCCGAACGGCTCAAATTGAAGTGTATATTACACGGTTTTTCGGGATTCCAGAGTACCGGAACAAAATTCTCCGAAAATGGCGCAGAAAGTTCCTAGGGTCGGATATAGCGTCCACGCAAAATTTAAGTAGCAATGGAAGACATTTGGGGGTGCCGGTATGCCATAAACCAGCATTCGTCGAACCCCGGATAATTGTGAAAAATGTATTAATACTAGTTATCCGAGGAAATTTGAAATCGAACAGGTTAACTCCTGAAATGACCTCAGACGCGTGATAAAAAAATCGGGGGAAAAAGAAACAGGGTCCGGTACGACCTCCCGAAAGGCTCAAATTGTAGTGTATAATACTCGGTTTTTCGGGATTCCAGGGCACCAGAACCAAAATTCTCCGGAAATCGCGCAGAAAATTCCTCGGGTCAGATAAAGCGGCCACACAAAATTTGAGTAGGAACGGAAGACATTTGAAGGTGTCGGTATGCCATAAACCAGCATTCGTCGAACCTCGGATAATCGTGAAAAATGTATTAATACTCGTTATCCGAATTTGAAATCAACAGGTTAACTTCGAAATGACCTCGGACGCGTGATAAAAAAAAAAAAAATCGGGAAGAAAACAAACAGGGTCCGGTACGACCTCCCGAACGGCTCAAATTGAAGTGTATAATACACGATTTTTCGGGATTCTAGGGTACCGGAACAAAATTCTCAAAAAATCGCGCAGAAAGTTCCTAGGGTCGGATATAGCGGCCACGCAAAATTTGAGTAGCAACGGAAGACATTTGGGATGCTGGTATGCCATAAACCAGCATTCGTCGAAACCTGGATAATCGTGAAAAATGTATTAATAATAGTTATCCGAGGCTGAAATCTAACAGGTTAACTCCTGAAATGACCTCGGACGCGTGATAAAAAAATCGAGGGAAAAAAAACAGGGTTCGGTACGACCTCGCGAACGGCTCAAATTGAAGTGTATAATACACGATTTTTCGGGATTCCAGTGGTACGAGAACAAAATTCTCCGGAAATCGCGCGAAACTTCCTCGGGTCGATAAAGCGGCCACACAAAATTTGAGTAGCAACGGAAGACATTCGGGGGTGCCGGTATGCGATAAACCAAAGACTCGTCGAACCTCGGATAATCGTGAAAAATGTATTAATACTCGTTATCCGAGGTGAAATCGAAAACAGTTAATTTCTGAAATGACCTCGGACGCGTGATAAAAAAAATCGGGAGAAAAAGAAACAGGGTCCGGCACGACCTCCCGAACGGCTCAAATTGAAGTGTATAATACACGATTTTTCCGGATTCAGTGGTACCGGAACAAAATTCTCCGAAAATCGCGCAGAAAGTTCCTAGGGTCGGATATAGCGGCCACGCAAAATTTGAGTAGCAACGGAAGACATTTGGGGGTGCCGGTATGCCATATACCAGCATTCGTCGAACCTCGGATATTCGTGAAAAATGTATTAATACTCGTTATCCGAGGCTGAAATCGAACAGGTTAACTTCTGAAATGACCTCGTACGCGTGATAAAAAAATTGGGAGAAAAAGAAACAGGCTCCTTTACGATCTCCCGAACGGCTCAAATTGAAGTGTATAATACACGGTTTCGGGATTCCGTGGCACCGGAACAAAATTCTCCGAAAATCGCGAGAAAGTTCCTCGGGTCGATATAGCGCCACGCAAAATTTTAGCAGCAATGGAAGACATTTGGGCGTGCCGGTATGCCATATACCAAAGATTCGTCGAACCCGGATAATCGTGAAAAATGTATTAATACTCGTTATCCGAAGTTGAAATCGAATAGGTTAACTCGTGAAATGACCTCGGACGCGGTATAAAAACCGAGAGAAAAGAAACAGGGTCCGTCACGACCTCCCGAACGGCTCAAATTGACGTGTATAATACACGGTTTTTCGGGATTCCGGGCACCTTTGGAACAAAATTCTCCGGAAATCGCGTAAATTTCCTCGGGTCGATAAAGCGGCCACGAAAAATTTGAGTAGCAACGGAAGACATTTGGGGGTGCCGATATGCCATAAATCAGCATTCGTCGAACCCCGGATAATCGTGAAAAATGTATTAATACTCGTTATTCGAGGCTGAAATCGAACAGTTAACTTCGAAATGACCTCGACGCGTTATAAAAAAATCGGGGGAAAAGAAACAGGTCCAGACGACCTCCGAACAGCTCAAATTGAAGTGTATATTACCCGGTTTTCGGGATTCTGTGGTACCGGAAAAATTCTACGAAAATGGCGCGAGAAAGTTCCTAGGGTCGGATATAGCGGCCACGCAAAATTTGAGTAGCAATGGAAGATATTTGGGGTCTTATGCCATAAACCAAGATTCGTTGAACCCAGGATAATCGTGAAAAATATATTAATACTAGTTATCCGAGGTGAAATCGAACAAGGTTAACTCCTGAAATGACCTCGGACGCGTGATAAAAAAATCGGGGAAAAAAAAAGGGTCCGCATTACGACCTCCCGAAAGGCTCAAATTATAGTGTATAATACACGGTTTTTCGGGATTCCGGGCACGAGAACAAAATTCTCCGTAAATCGCGCAGAAACTTCCTCGGGTCAGATAAAGCGGCCACACAAAATTTGAGTAGCAACGGAAGACATTTGGGGGTGCCGGTATGCCATAAACCAACATTCGTCGAACCTCGGATAATCGTGAAAATGTATTAATACTCGTTATCCGAGGCTGAAATCGAACAGTTAACTTCGAAATGACCTCGGACGCGTGATAAAAAAATCGGGGGAAAAGAAACAGGGTCGGTCCGCACGATCTCCGAACGGCTCAAATTGAAGTGTATAATACACGATTTTTGGGATTCAGGGTACGAACAAAATTCTCGGAAATCACGCAGAAACTTCCTCGGGTCGATAAAGCGGCCACACAAAATTTGAGTAGCAACGGAAGACATTTGGGGGTGCCGGTATGCCATAAACCAAAATTCGTCGAAACTCGGATAATCGTGAAAAATGTATTAATACTCGTTATCCGAGGTGAAATCGAACAGTTAACTTCGAAATGACCTCGGACGCGTGATAAAAAAATCGGGAGAAAAAGAAACGGGGTCCGAGACGACCTCCCGAAAGGCTCAAATTATAGTGTATAATACACGGTTTTTCGGGATTCCAGGGCACCGGAACAAAATTCTCGGAAATCGCACGAAACTTCCTCGGGTCGATAAAGCGGCCACACAAAATTTGAGTAGCAACGGAAGACATTCGGGGGTGCCGGTATGCCATAAACCAAAGATTCGTCGAACCTCGGATTATCGTGAAAAATGTATTAATACTCGTAATCCGATTTGAAATCGAACAGGTTAACTTTCGAAATGACCTCGACGCGTGATAAAAAAAATCGGGAGAAAAAGAAACAGTGGTCCGGCACGACCTCCCGAACGGCTCAAATTGAAGTGTATAATACACGATTTTGGGATTTCGTGGTACCGGAACAAAATTCTCCGAAAATCGCGCGAAACTTCCTCCGGTCAGATAAAGCGGCCACAAAAAATTTGAGTAGCAACGGAAGACATTTGGGGGTGCCGGTATGCCATAAACCAGCATTCGTCGAATCCCGGATAATCGTGAAAAATGTATAAATACTCGTTATCCGAGGCTGAAATCGAACAGGTTAACTTCTGAAATGACCTCGGACGCGTGATAAAAAAATCGAGGCAAAAAAAAAAGGTTCGGTACGACCTCCCGAACGGCTCAAATTGAAGTGTAATAATACACGATTTTTCGGGATTCAAGGGTACCGGAACAAAATTCTCCGGAAATCGTGCAAAAACTTCCTCGGGTCAGATAAAGCGGCCACACAAAATTTGAGTAGCAACGGAAGACATTTGGGGGTGCCGGTATGCCATAAACCAGCATTCGTCGAACCTCGGATAATCGTGAAAAATGTATTAATACTCGTTATCCGAGGCTGAAATCGAACAGGTTAACTTCTGAAATGACCTCGGAGGCGTGATAAAAAAAAATCGGTAGAAAAAGAACTAGGTTCCGGTACGACCTCCCGAACGGCTCAAATTGAAGTGTATAATACACGATTTTTCAGGATTCCAGGGTACCGGAAAAAAATTCTCCGAAAATCGCGCAGGAAGTTCCTAGGGTCGGATATAGCGGCCACGCAAAATTTGAGTAGCAACGGAAGACATTTGGGGGTGCCGCTATGCCATAAACCAGCATTCGTCGGACCTCGGATATTCGTGAAAAATGTATTAATACTCGTTATCCGAGGCTGAAATCTAACAGGTTAACTCCTGAAATGACCTCGGACGCGTGATAAAACAATCGGGGGAAAAAGAAACAGGGTCCGGTACGACCTCCCGAAAGGCTCAAATTGTAGAGTATATACACGGTTTTTCGGGATTCCAGGGCACCGGAACAAAATTCTCCGGAAATCGCGCAGAAAGTTCCTCGGCTCAGATAAAGCGGCCACGCAAAATTTGAGTAGCAACGGAAGACATTTGGGGGTGCCGGTATGCCATAAACTAGCATTCGTCGAACCCCGGATAATCGTGAAAAATGTATTAATACTCGTTATCCGAGGCTGAAATTGAACAGTTAACTTCGAAATGACCTCGGACGCCCTGATAAAAAATCGGGGAAAAGAAACAGGGTCCCAGACGATCTCCGAACGGCTCAAATTGAAGTGTATAATACACGATTTTTTGGGATTCCAGGGTACCTGAACAAAATTCTCCGGAAATCACGCAGAAACTTCCTCGGGTCAGATAAAGCGGCCACACAAAATTTGAGTAGCAACGGAAGACATTTGGGGGTGCCGGTATGCCATAAACCAGCATTCGTCGAAACTCGGATAATCGTGAAAAATGTATTAATACTCGTTATCCGAGGCTGAAATCGAAACGAACAGTTAACTTCTGAAATGACCTCGGACGCGTGATAAAAAAATCGGGAGAAAAAAAAGGGTCCAGACGACCTCCGAACGGCTCAAATTGAAGTGTATAATACACGATTTTTCGGGATTCTAGAGAACCGGAACAAAATTCTCCGAAAATCGCGCAGAAAGTTCCTAAGGTCGGATATAGCGGCCACGCAAAATTTGAGTAGCAACGGAAGACATTTGGGGGTGCCGGTATGCCATATACCAGCATTCGTCGAACCTCGGATATTCGTGAAAAATGTATTAATACTCGTTATCCGAGGCTGAAATCGAACAGGTTAACTTCTGAAATGACCTCGTACGCGTGATAAAAAAATTGGGAGAAAAAGAAACAGGGTCCGGTACGATCTCCCGAACGGCTCAAATTGAAGTGTATAATACACGGTTTTTCGGGATTCCCGGGCACCGGAACAAAATTCTCCGAAAATCGCGCAGAAAGTTCCTCGGGTCAGATATAGCGGCCACGCAAAATTTGAGTAGCAATAGAAGACATTTGGGCGTGCCGGTATGCCATATACCAGCATTCGTCGAACCTCGGATAATCGTGAAAAATGTATTAATACTCGTTATCCGATTTGAAATCGAAACAGTTAACTTCTCAAATGACCTCGACGCGTGATAAAAAAAAAAAAAATCGGGAGAAAAAGAAACAGTGGTCGATGACGACCTCCCGAACGGCTCAAATTGAAGTGTATAAATGTATAATACACGATTTTTCGGGATTCGTGGTACCGGAACAAAATTCTCGAAAATCGCGCGAGAAAGTTCCTAGGGTCGGATATAGCGGCCACGCAAAATTTGAGTAGCAACGGAAGACATTTGGGGGTGCCGGTATGCCATATACAAGCATTCGTCGAACCTCGGATATTCGTGAAAAATGTATTAATACTCGTTATCCGAGGCTGAAATCGAATAGGTTAACTTCTGAAATAACCTCGAACGCGTTATAAAAAAATCGGGGGAAAAAGAAACAGGGTCCGATACGACCTCCCGAACGGCTCAAATTGAAGTGTATAATACACGGTTTTTCAGGATTCCAGGGCACCGGAACAAAATTCTACAGAAATCTCGCAGAAATTTCCAAGGGTCAGATAAAGCGGCCACGCAAAATTTGAGTAGCAACGGAAGACATTTGGGGGTGCCGGTATGCCATAAACCAGCATTCGTCGAACCCCGGATAATCGTGAAAAATGTATTAATACTCGTTATTCGATTTGAAATCGAACAGTTAACTTCTCGAAATAACCTCGGACGCGTTATAAAAAAATCGGGGGAAAAAGAAACAGGGTCCGATACGACCTCCCGAACGTCTCAAATTGAAGTGTATAATACACGGTTTTTGGGGATTCCAGGGTACTGGAACAAAAATTTTCGGAAATCGCGCAGAATGTTCCTCGGGTTAGATAAAGCGGCCACAAAAAATTTGAGTAGCAACGGAAGACATTTGGGGGTACAGGTATGCCATAAACCAGCATTCGTCGAACCTCGGATAATCGTGAAAAATGTATTAATACTCGTTATCCGAGGCTGAAATCGAACAGGTTAACTTCTGAAATGACCTCAGACGCGTGATAAAAAAACTTGGGAGAAATAGAAACAGGGTCCGGTACGCCTCCCGAACGGCTCAAATTGAAGTGTATATTACACGGTTTTTCGGGATTCCAGGGTACAGGAACAAAATTCTCCGAAAATGGCGCAGAAAGTTCCTAGGGTCGGATATAGCGGCCACGCAAAATTTGAGTAGCAATGGAAGACATTTGGGGGTGCCGGTATGCCATAAACCAGCATTTGTCGAACCTCGGATAATCGTGAAAAATGTATTAATACTTGTTATCCGAGGCTGAAATCGAATAGGTTAACTTCTGAAATGACCTCTGACGCGTGATAAAAAAATCGGGAGAAAAAGAAACAGGGTCCGGTACAACCTCCCGAATGGCTCAAATTGAAGTGTATAATACACGATTTTTCAGGATTCCAGGGTACCGGAACAAAATTCTCCGAAAATCGCGCAGAAGGTTTCTAGGGTCGGATATAGCGGCCGCGCAAAATTTGAGTAGCAACGGAAGACATTTGGGGGTGCCGGTATGCCATAAACCAGCATTCGTCGAACCCCGGATAATCGTGAAAAATGTATTAATACTAGTTATCCGAGGCTGAAATCTAACAGGTTAACTCCTGAAATGACCTCGGACGCGTGATAAAAAAATCGGGGGAAAAAGAAACAGGGTCCGGTACGACCTCCCGAAAGGCTCAAATTGTAGTGTATAATACACGGTTTTTTGGGATTCCAGGGCACCGGAACAAAATTTTCCGGAAATCGCGTAGAAAGTTCCTCGGCTCAGATAAAGCGGCCACGCAAAATTTGAGTAGCAACGGAAGACATTTGGGGGTGCCGGGTATGCCATAAACCAGCATTCGTCGAACCCCGGATAATCGTAAAAAATGTATTAATACTCGTTATCCGAGGCTGAAATGGAACAAGTTAACTTCCTCGAAATGACCTCGGACGCCCGATAAAAAATCGGGGAAAAGAAACAGGGTCATTTACGACTTCCCGAACGGCTCAAATTGAAGTGTATAATACACGATTTTTCGGGATTCCAGGGTACCGGAACAAAATTCTCCGGAAATCGCGCAGAAACTTCCTCGGGTAAGATAAAGCGGCCACAAAAAATTTGAGTAGCAACGGAAGACATTTGGGGGTGCCGGTATGCCATAAACCAGCATTCGTCGTACCCCGGATAATCGTGAAAAATGTATTAATACTCGTTATCCGAGGCTGAAATCGAACAGGTTAACTTCTGAAATGACCTTGGGTGCGTGATAAAAAAATCGAGGGAAAAAGAAACAGGGTTCGGTACGACCTCCCGAACGGCTCAAATTGAAGTGTATAATACACGATTTTTCGGGATTCCAGGGGACCTGAAAAAAATTCTCCGGAAATCGCGCAGAAAGTTCCTTGGGTCGGATATAGCGGCCACGCAAAATTTGAGTAGCAACGGAAGACATTTGGGGGTGCCAGTATGCCATAAACCAAAGCATTCGCCGAACCCCGGATAATCGTGAAAAATGTATTAATACTCGTTATCCGAGGCTGAAATTGAACAGTTAAGTTAACTTCAAATGACCTCGGACGCCTTTGATAAAAAATCGGGAAAAAGAAACAGGTCAGACGACCTCCCGAACGGCTTAAATTGAAGTGTATAATACACGATTTTTCGGGATTCCAGGATACCGGAACAAAATTCTCCGGAAATCGCGCAGAAACTTCCTCGGGTTAGATAAAGCGGCCACAAAAAATTTGAGTAGCAACGGAAGACATTTGGGGGTGCCGGTATGCCATAAACCAAAGATTCGTCGTACCCGGATAATCGTGAAAAATGTATTAATACTCGTTATCCGATTTGAAATCGAACAGTTAACATCCGAAATGACCTCGTACGCGTGATAAAAAAATTGGTAGAAAAAAAACAGTGGTCCGTACGATCTCCCGAACGGCTCAAATTGAAGTGTATAATACACGGTTTTCGGATTTCCGCCACCGGAACAAAATTCTCCGAAAATCGCGAGAAAGTTCCTCGGGTCGGATATAACGGCCACGCAAAATTTGAGTAGCAATGGAAGACATTTGGGCGTGCCGGTATGCCATATACCAGCATTCGTCGAACCTCGGATATTCGTGAAAAATGTATTAATACTCGTTATCCCAGGTTGAAATCGAACAAGGTTAACTTCGAAATGACCTCGTATGCCGATAAAAATTGGGAGAAAAAGAAACAGGGTCCAGACGATCTCCCGAACGGCTCAAATTGAAGTGTATAATACACGGTTTTTCGGGATTCCGGGCACCCGGAACAAAATTCTCCGAAAATCGCGCAGAAAGTTCCTCGGGTCGGATATAGCGGCCACGCAAAATTTGAGTAGCAATGGAAGACATTTGGGCTTGCCGGTATGCCATATACCAAAGATTCGTCGAACCTCGAATAATCGTGAAAAATGTATTAATACTCGTTATCCGATTTGAAATCGAACAGGTTAACTCCTGAAATGACCTCGGACGTGGTATAAAAAAACCGCGAGAAAAAGAAACGTGGTCCGCACGACCTCCCGAACGG
Organism: Silene latifolia; assembly: GCF_048544455.1. Lineage (NCBI taxonomy): Eukaryota > Viridiplantae > Streptophyta > Magnoliopsida > Caryophyllales > Caryophyllaceae > Silene > Silene latifolia. The sequence goes on along the minus strand of NC_133537.1, from coordinate 1,454,330 downwards.
CTCAAATTGAAGTGTATAATACACGGTTTTTGAATTCAGGCACCGGAACAAAATTCTCCGGAAATCTCGCAAAATTTCCTCGGGTCGATAAAGCGGCCACGCAAAATTTGAGTAGCAACTGAAGACATTTGGGGTGCCGGTATGCCATAAACCAAAGATTCGTCGAACCCCGGATAATCGTGAAAAATGTATTAATACTAGTTATCCGAGGTTGAAAAAACGAACAGGTTAACTCGAAATGACCTCGGACGCGTGATAAAAAAAATCGTGGGAAAAAGAAACAGGTCCAGAGTACGACCTCCCGAAAGGCTCAAATTGTAGTGTATAATACACGGTTTTTCGGGATTCGGGGCACCGGAACAAAAATTCTCTGAAACCGCGCAGAAACTTTCTCGGGTCGAGATAAAGCCACAAAAATTTGAGTAGCAACGGAAGACATTTGGGGTGCTTGGTATGCCATAAACCAAAGATTCGTCGTACCGGATAATCGTGAAAAATGTATTAATACTCGTTATCCGATTTGAAATCGAACAGTTAACTTCTCGAAATGACCTTGGACGCGTGATAAAAAAATCGAGGGAAAAAGAAACAGGGTTGATGCACGACCTCCCGAACGGCTCAAATTGAAGTGTATAATACACGATTTTTCGGGATTCCGTGGTATCTCGAACAAAATTCTCCGGAAATCGAGCAGAAACTTCCTCGGGTCAGATAAAGCGGCCACACAAAATTTGAGTAGCAACGGAAGAAATTTGGGGTTGCCGGTATGTCATAAACCAAAGATTCGTCGAACCCCGGATAATCGTGAAAATGTATTAATACTCGTTATCCGAGGCTGAAATCGAACAGGTTAACTTCTGAAATGACCTCGGACGCGTGATAAAAAAAATCGGGAGAAAAAGAAACAGTGTCCGGTACGACCTACCGAACGGCTCAAATTGAAGTGTATAATACATGATTTTTCGGGATTCCAGGGTACCGGAACAAAATTCTCCGAAAATCGCGCAGAAAGTTCCTAAGGTCGGATATAGCGGCCACGCAAAATTTGAGTAGCAACGGAAGACATTTGGGGGTGCCGGTATGCCATATACCAGCATTCGTCGAACCTCGGATATTCGTGAAAAATGTATTAATACTCGTTATCCGAGACTGAAGTCGAACAGGTTAACTTCTGAAATGACTTCGTACGCGTGATAAAAAAATTGGGAGAAAAAGAAACAGGGTCCGGTACGATCTCCCGAACGGCTCAAATTGAAGTGTATAATACACGGTTTTTCGGGATTCCAGGGCACCGGAACAAAATTCTCCGAAAATCGCGCAGAAAGTTCCTCGGGTCAGATATAGCGGCCATGCAAAATTTGAGTAGCAATGGAAGACATTTGGGCTTCCCGGTATGCCATATACCAGCATTCGTCGAACCTCGGATAATCGTGAAAAATGTATTAATACTCGTTATCCGAGGCTGAAATCGAACAGTTAACTTCAAATGACCTCGGACGCGTGATAAAAAAAAAAAAAAAAAAAAAAAAAAAAATCGGGAGAAAGAGAAACAGGGTCCGGTACGACCTCCCGAACGGCTCAAATTGAAGTGTATAATACACGATTTTTCGGGATTACAGGGTACCGGAACAAAATTCTCCGAAAATCGCGCAGAAAGTTCCTAGGGTCGGATATAGGGGCCACGCAAAATTTGAATAGCAACGGAAGACATTTGGGGGTGCCGGTATGCCATATACCAGCATTCGTCGAACCTCGGATATTCGTGAAAAATGTATTAATACTCGTTATCCGACGCTGAAATCGAACAGGTTTACTTCAGAAATGACCTCGTACACGTGATAAAAAAATTGGGAGAAAAAGAAACAGGGTCCGGTACGATCTCCCGAACGGCTCAAATTGAAGTGTATAATACACGGTTTTTCGGGATTCCAGGGCGGAACAAAATTCTCCGAAAATTGCGCAGAAAGTTCCTCGGGTCAGATATAGCGGCCACGCAAAATTTGAGTAGCAATGGAAGACATTTGGGCGTGCCGGTATGCCATATACCAGCATTCGTCGAACCCCGGATAATCGTAAAAAATGTATTAATACTAGTTATCCGAGGCTGAAATCGAATAGGTTAACTCCCGAAATGACCTCGGACGCGGTATAAAAAAACCGGGAGAAAAAGAAACAGGGTCCGGTACGACCTCCCGAACGGCTCAAATTGAAGTGTATAATACACGGTTTTTCGGGATTCCAGGGCAGCGGAACAAAATTCTCCGGAAATCTCGCAGAAATTTCCTCGGGTCAGATAAAGCGGCCACGCAAAATTTGAGTAGCAACGGAAGACATTAGGCGGTGCCGGTATGCCATAAACCAAAGATTCGTCGAACCCCGGATAATCGTGAAAAATGTATTAATACTCGTTATCCGCGGCTGAAATCGAACAGGTTAACTTCTGAAATGACCTCGGACGCGTGATAAAAAAAATGGGAGAAAAAGAAACAGGGTCCGGTACGACCTCCCGAACGGCTCAAATTGAAGTGATACACGGTTTTTGGGGATTTCAGGGTACTGGAACAAAATTCTTCGGAAATCGCGCAGAATGTTCCTCGGGTTAGATAAAGCGGCCACAAAAAATTTGAGTAGCAACGGAAGACATTTGGGGGTGAAGTTATGCCATAAACCAGCATTCATCAAACCTCGGATAATCGTGAAAAATGTATTAATACTCGTTATCCGAGGCTGAAATCGAACAGGTTAACTTCTGAAATGACCTCGGACGCGTGATAAAAAAAATTGGAGAGAAAAGAAACAGGTCGACGACCTCCCGAACGGCTCAAATTGAAGTGTATAACACACGATTTTTCGGGATTCCAGGGTACCGGAACAAAATTCTCCGAAAATCGCACAGAAAGTTCCTAGGGTCGGATATAGCGGCCACGCAAAATTTAAGTAGCAACGGAAGACATTTGGGGGTGCCGGTATGCCATAAACCAGCATTCGTCGAACCCCGGATAATCGTGAAAAATGTATTAATACTAGTTATCCGAGGCTGAAAACGAACAGGTTAACTCCTGAAATGACCTCGGACGCGTGATAAAAAAATCGGGGGAAAAAGAAACAGGGTCCGGTACGACCTCCCGAAAGGCTCAAATTGTAGTGTATAATACACGGTTTTTCGGGATTCCAGGGCACCGGAACAAAATTCTCCGGAAATCGCGCAGAAACTTCCTCGGGTCAGATAAAGCGTCCTCTCAAAATTTGAGTAGCAACAGAAGACATTTGGGGGTGCCGGTATGCCATAAACCAGCATTCGTCGAACCACGGATAATCGTGAAAAATGTATTAATACTCGTTATCCGAGGCTGAAATCGAACAGGTTAACTTCTGAAATGACCTCGGACGCGTGATAAAAAAAATCGGGAGAAAAACAAACATGGTCCGGTACGACCTCCCGAACGGCTCAAATTGAAGTGTATAATACACGATTTTTCGGGATTCCAGGGCTCCGGAACAAAATTCTCCGAAAATCGCGCAGAAAGTTTCTAGGGTCGGATATAGCGGCCACGCAAAATTTGAGTAGCAACGGAAGACATTTGGGGGTGCCGGTATGCCATAAACCAGCATACGTTGAACCCCGGATAATCGTGAAAAATGTATTAATACTAGTTTTCCGAGGCAGAAATCGAATAGGTTAACTCCTAAATTGACTCGGACGCGGTATAAAACAACCGGGGGAAAAAGAAACAGGGTCCGGTACGACCTCCCGAACGACTCAAATTGAAGTGTATAACACACGATTTTTCGGGATTCCAGGGTAACGGAACAAAATTCTCCGGAAATCGCCGAAAGTTCCTAGGGTCGGATATAGCGGCCACGCAAAATTTAAGTAGCAACGGAAGACTTTTGGGGGTGCCGGTATGCCATAAACCAAAGATTCGTCGAACCCCGGATAATCGTGAAAATGTATTAATACTAGTTATCCGAGGTCGAAAACGAACAGTTAACTCCCGAAATGACCTCGGACGCGTGATAAAAAAATCATGAGAAAAAGAAACAGTGGTCATTACGACCTCCCGAACGGCTCAAATTGAAGTGTATAATACACGATTTTTCGGGATTCCAGGATACCGGAACAAAATTCTCCGAAAATCGCGCAGAAAGTTTCTAGGGTCGGATATAGCGGCCACGCAAAATTTGAGTAGCATCGGAAGACATTTGGGGTTGCCGGTATGCCATAAACCAAGATATCGTCGAACCCAGGATAATCGTGAAAATGTATTAATACTAGTTATCCGAGGTGAAATCTAACAGTTAACTCCTGAAATGACCTCGGACGCGTGAAAAAAAAATTCGGAGAAAAAGAAACAGGGTCCGGTACGACCTCCCGAACGGCTCAAATTGAAGTGTATAACACACGATTTTTCGGGATTCCAGGGTAACGGAACAAAATTCTCCGAAAATCGCGCAGAAAGTTCTTAGGGTCGGATATAGCGGCCACGCAAAATTTAAGTAGCAACGGAAGACATTTGGGGGTGCCGGTATGTCATAAACCAAAGATTCGTCGATCCCTGAGGATAATCGTGAAAATGTATTAATACTAGTTATCCGAGGTCGAAACGAACAGTTAACTCCCGAAATGACCTCGGACGCGTGATAAAAAAAATCGAGGGAAAAAGAAACAGGGTTCGGTACGACCTCCCGAACGGCTCAAATTGAAGTGTATAATACACGTTTTTCGGGATTCCAGGGTACCTGAACAAAATTCTCCGGAAATCGCGAAACTTCCTCGGGTCGATAAAGCGGCCACACAAAATTTGAGTAGCAACGGAAGACATTTGGGGGTGCCGGTATGTCATAAAACAAAGATTCGTCGAACCTCGGATAATCGTGAAAATGTATTAATACTCGTTATCCGAGGTGAAATCGAACAGTTAACTTCTCGAAATGACCTCGGACGCGTGATAAAAAAAAATCGGGAGAAAAAGAAATGTGGTCCGCACGACCTCCCGAACGGCTCAAATTGAAGTGTATAATACACGGTTTCGGATTCCAGGGTACCGGAACAAAATTCTCGAAAATCGCGCAGAAAGTTCCTTAGGTCGTATATAACGGCCACGCAAAATTTGAGTAGCAACGGAAGACATTTGGGGGTGCCGGTATGCCATATACCAAAGATTCGTCGAACCTCGGATATTCGTGAAAAATGTATTAATACTCGTTATCCGAAGCTGAAATCGAACAGGTTAACTTCTGAAATGACCTCGGACGCGTGATAAAAAATTGGGTGAAAAAGAAACAGGGTCCAGTACGATCTCCCGAACGGCTCAAGTTGAAGTGTATAATACACGGTTTTTCGGGATTCCAGGGCACCGGAACAAAATTCTCCGAAAATCGCGCAGAAAGTTCCTCGGGTCAGATATAGCGGCCACGCAAAATTTGAGTAGCAACGGAAGACATTTGGGGGTGCCGGTATGCCATAAACCAGCATTCGTCGAACCCCGGATAATCGTGAAAAATGTATTAATACTCGTTATCCGATCTCGAAATCGAACAGTTAACTTCTTAAATGACCTCGGACGCGTGATAAAAAAAAAAAAAATCGGGAGAAAAGAAACAGGGTCCCAGACGACCTCCCGAACGGCTCAAATTGAAGTGTATAATACACGATTTTTCTGGATTCCAGGGCACCGGAACAAAATTCTCCGAAAATCGCGCAGAAAGTTTCTAGGGTCGGATATAGCGGCCACGCAAAATTTGAGTAGCAACGGAAGACATTTGGGGGTGCCGGTATGCCATAAACCAGCATACGTTGAACCCCGGATAATCGTGAAAAATGTATTAATACTAGTTATCCGAGGCAGAAATCGAATAGGTTAACGCCTAAATTGACTCGGACGCGGTATAAAAAAACCGGGGGAAAAAGAAACAGGGTCCGGTACGACCTCCCGAACGACTCAAATTGAAGTGTATAACACACGATTTTTCGGGATTCCAGGGTAACGGAACAAAATTCTCCGGAAATCGCGCCGAAAGTTCCTAGGGTCGGATATAGCGGCCACGCAAAATTTAAGTAGCAACGGCAGACATTTACGGGTGCCGGTATTCCATAAACCAGCATTCGTCGAACCCCGGATAATCGTGAAAAATGTATTAATACTAGTTATCCGAGGCTGAAAACGAACAGGTTAACTCCTGAAATGACCTCGGACGCGTGATAAGAAAATCGGGAGAAAAAGAAACAGGGCCCGGTACGACCTCCCGAACGGCTCAAATTGAAGTGTATAATACACGATTTTTCGGGATTCCAGGGTACCGGAACAAAATTCTCCGAAAATCGCGCAGAAAGTTTCTAGGGTCGTATATAGCGGCCACGCAAAATTTGAGTAGCAACGGAAGACATTTGGGGTTGCCGGTATGCCATAAACAAGCATACGTCGAACCCCGGATAATCGTGAAAAATGTATTAATACTAGTTATCCGAGGCTGAAATCTAACAGGTTAACTCCTGAAATGACCTCGGACGCGTGATAAAAAAAATTGGGAGAAAAAGAAACAGGGTCCGGTACGACCTCCCGAACGGCTTAAATTGAAGTGTATAACACACGATTTTTCGGGATTCCAGGGTAACGGAACAAAATTCTCCGAAAATCGCGCAGAAAGTTCCTAGGGTCGGATATAGCGGCCACGCAAAGTTTAAGTAGCAACAGAAGATATTTGGGGGTGCCGGTATGCCATAAACCAGCATTCGTCGAACCCCGGATAATCGTGAAAAATGTATTAATACTAGTTATCCGAGGCTGAAAACGAACAGGTTAACTCCTGAAATGACCTCGGACGCGTGATAAAAAAAATCGAGGGAAAAAGAAACAGGGTTCGGTACGACCTCCCGAACGGCTCAAATTGAAGTGTATAATACACGATTTTTCGGGATTCCAGGGTACCTGAACAAAATTCTCCGAAAATCGCGCAGAAACTTTCTCGGATCAGATAAAGCGGCCACACAAAATTTGAGTAGCAACGGAAGACATTTGGGGGTGCCGGTATGTCATAAAACAGTATTCGTCGAACCTCGGATAATCGTGAAAAATGTATTAATACTCGTTATCCGAAAAATCGAAAAAGTTAACTTCAAATGACCTCGGACGCGTGATAAAAATATCGGGAAAAAGAAACAGGGTCCGGTACGACCTCCCGAACGGCTCAAATTGAAGTGTATAATACACGGTTTTTCGGGATTCCAGGGTACCGGAACAAAATTCTCCGAAAATCGCGCAGAAAGTTCCTAGGGTCGGATATAACGGCCACGCAAAATTTGAGTAGCAACGGAAGACATTTGGGGGTGCCGGTATGCCATATACCATCATTCGTCGAACCTCGGATATTCGTGAAAAATGTATTAATACTCGTTATCCGAGGCTGAAATCGAACAGGTTAACTTTTGAAATGACCTCGTACGCGTGATAAAAAAATTGGGAGAAAAAGAAACAGGGTCCAGTACGATCTCCCAAACGGCTCAAGTTGAAGTGTATAATACACGGTTTTTCGGGATTCCAGGGCACCGGAACAAAATTCTCCGAAAATCGCGCAGATAGTTCCTCGGGTCAGATATAGCGGCCACGCAAAATTTGAGTAGCAACGGAAGACATTTGGGGGTGCAGGTATGCCATAAACCAGCATTCGTCGAACCTCGGATAATCGTGAAAAATGTATTAATACTCGTTATCCGATCTTTGAAATCGAAAGTTAACTTCTCGAAATGACCTCGGACGCGTGATAAAAAAAATTGGGAGAAAAAGAAACAGGGTCCGGCACGACCTCCCGAACGGCTCAAATTGAAGTGTATAATACACGATTTTTCGGGATTCAGTGGTACCGGAACAAAATTCTAAATCGCGCAAACTTCCTCGGGTCAGATAAAGCGGCCACACAAAATTTGAGTAGCAACGGAAGACATTTGGGGTGCCGGTATGCCATAAACCCGGCGATCGTCGAACCTCGGATAATCGTGAAAAATGTATTAATACTCGTTATCCGAGGCTGAAATCGAACAGTTAATCTGAAATGACCTCGGATGCGTGATAAAAAAAATCGGGAGAAAAAGAAACATGGTCCGGTACGATCTCCCGAACGGCAAAAATTGAAGTGTTTCGGGATTCCAGGGCACCGGAAAACAATTCTCCGGAAATCGCGCAAAAAGTTCCTCGGCTCAGATAAAGCGGCCACGCAAAATTTTAGTAGCAACGGAAGACATTTGGGGGTGCCGGTATGCCATATACCAGCATTCGTCGAACCTCGGATATTCGTGAAAAATGTATTAATACTCGTTATCCGAGGCTGAAATCGAACAAATTAACTTCTGAAATGACCTCGTACGCGTGATAAAAAAATTGGGAGAAAAAGAAACAGGGTCCGGTACGATCTCTTGAACGGCTCAAATTGAAGTGTATAATACACGGTTTTTCGGGATTCCAGGGCACCGGAACAAAATTCTCCGAAAATCGCTCAGAAAGTGCCTAGGGTCGGATATAGCGGCCACGCAAAATTTGAGTAGCAACGGAAGACATTTGGGGGTGCCGGTATGCCATAAACCAGCATTCGTCGAACCCCGGATAATCGTGAAAAATGTATTAATACTCGTTATCCGAGGCTGATATTGAACAAGTTAACTTCTGAAATGACCTCAGACGCGTGATAAAAAAATTGGGGGAAAAAGAAACAGGTCCTGCAGACGACCTCCCGAACGGCTCAAATTGAAGTGTATAATACACGATTTTTCGGGATTCAGTGGTACCGGAACAAAATTCTCGAAAATCACGCAGAAAGTCACTAAGGTCGGATATAGCGGCCACGCAAAATTTGAGTAGCAACGGAAGACATTTGGGGGTGCCGGTATGCCATATACCAGCATTCGTCGAACCTCGGATATTCGTGAAAAATGTATTAATACTCGTTATCCGAGGCTGAAATCGAACAAATTAACTTCTGAAATGACCTCGTACGCGTGATAAAAAAATTGGGAGAAAAAGAAACAGGGTCCGGTACGATCTCCCGAACGGCTCAAATTGAAGTGTATATAATACACGGTTTTTCGGGATTCCAGGGCACCGGAACAAAATTCTCCGAAAATCGCTCAGAAAGTGCCTAGGGTCGGATATAGCGGCCACGCAAAATTTGAGTAGCAACGGAAGACATTTGGGGGTGCCGGTATGCCATAAACTAGCATTCGTCGAACCTTGGATATTCGTGAAAAATGTATTAATACTCGTTATCCGAGGCTGAAATCGAACAAATTAACTTCTGAAATGACCTCGTACGCGTGATAAAAAAAATGGGAGAAAAAGAAACAGGGTCCGGTACGATCTCTTGAACGGCTCAAATTGAAGTGTATAATACACGGTTTTTCGGGATTCCAGGGCACCGGAACAAAATTCTCCGAAAATCGCTCAGAAAGTGCCTAGGGTCGGATATAGCGGCCACGCAAAATTTGAGTAGCAACGGAAGACATTTGGGGGTGCCGGTATGCCATAAACTAGCATTCGTCGAACCTTGGATAATCGTGAAAAATGTATTAATACTAGATATCCGAGGCTGAAATCTAACAGGTTAACCCCTGAAATGACCTCGGACGCGTGATAAAAAAATCGGGGGAAAAAGAAACAGGTCCAGACGACCTCCGAAAGGCTCAAATTGTAGTGTATAATATACGGTTTTTCGGGATTCCAGGGCACCGGAACAAAATTCTCCGGAAATCGCGCAGAAAGTTCCTCGGCTCAGATAAAGCGGCCACGCAAAATTTGAGTAGCAACGGAAGACATTTGGGGGTGCCGGTATGCCATAAACCAGCATTCGTCGAACCCCGGATAATCGTGAAAAATGTATTAAAACTCGTTATCCGATGCCGAAATCGAACAGGTTAACTTCTGAAATGACCTCGGACGCGTGATAAAAAAAATCGGGGGAAAAAGAAACAGGGTCCGGTACGATCTCCCGAACGGCTCAAATTGAAGTGTTTCGGGATTCCAGGGCACCGGAAAAAAATTCTCCGGAAATCGCGCAGAAAGTTCCTCGGCTCGATAAAGCGGCCACGCAAAATTTGAGTAGCAACGGAAGACATTTGGGGGGCCGGTATGCCATAAACCAAGATTCGTCGAACCCCGGATAATCGTGAAAAATGTATTAATACTCGTTATCCGAGGCTGATATTGAACAAGTTAACTTCTGAAATGACCTCAGACGCGTGATAAAAAAATTGGGGGAAAAAGAAACAGGGTCCGGTACGACCTCCCGAACGGCTCAAATTGAAGTGTATAATACACGATTTTTCGGGATTCCAGGGTACCGGAACAAAATTCTCCGAAAATCACGCAGAAAGTCACTAAGGTCGGATATAGCGGCCACGCAAAATTTGAGTAGCAACGGAAGACATTTGGGGGTGCCGGTATGCCATATACCAGTATTCGTCGAACCTCGGATATTCGTGAAAAATGTATTAATACTCGTTATCCGAGGCTGAAATCGAACAAATTAACTTCTGAAATGACCTCGTACGCGTGATAAAAAAATTGGGAGAAAAAGAAACAGTGGTCCGCACGATCTCCGAACGGCTCAAATTGAAGTGTATATAATACACGGTTTTTCGGGATTCCGGGCACCGAACAAAATTCTCCGAAAATCGCAGAAAGTTCCTAGGGTCGGATATAGCGGCCACGCAAAATTTGAGTAGCAACGGAAGACATTTGGGGGTGCCGGTATGCCATAAACCAACATTCGTCGAACCCCGGATAATCGTGAAAAATGTATTAATACTAGATATCCGAGGCTAAAATCTAACAGGTTAACCCCTGAAATGACCTCGGAGGCGTGATAAAAAAATCGGGGGAAAAAGAAAAGGGTCCAGCACGACCTCCCGAAAGGCTCAAATTGTAGTGTATAATACACGGTTTCGGGATTCGGGGCACCGGAAAAAATTCTCGGAAATCGCGCAGAAAGTTTCTCGGCTCAGATAAAGCGGCCACGCAAAATTTGAGTAGCAACGGAAGACATTTGGGGGTGCCGGTATGCCATAAACCAGCATTCGTCGAACCTCGGATAATTGTGAAAAATGTATTAATGCTCGTTATCCGAGGCTGAAATCGAACAGGTTAACTTCTGAAATGACCTCGGACGCGTGATAAAAAAAATCGGGAGAAAAAGAAACAGGGTCGATACGATCTCCGAACGGCTCAAATTGAAGTGTTTCGGGATTCAGGGCACCGGAAAAAATTCTCGGAAATAGCGCAGAAAGTTCCTCGGCCTCGGATAAAGCGGCCACGCAAAATTTTAGTAGCAACGGAAGACATTTGGGGGTGCCGGTATGCCATAAACCAGCATTCGTCGAACCTCAGATAATCGTGAAAAATGTATTACTACTCGTTATCCGAGGCTGAAATCGAACAGGTTAACTTCTCAAATGACCTCGGACGCGTGATAAAAAAAATCGGGAGAAAAAGAAACAGGGTCCGGTACGACCTCCCGAATGGCTCAAATTGAAGTGTATAATACACGATTTTTCGGGATTCCAGGGTACCGGAACAAAATTCTCCGAAAATCGCGCAGAAAGTTCCTAAGGTCGGATATAGCGGCCACGCAAAATTTGAGTAGCAACGGAAGACATTTGGGGGTGCCGGTATGCCATATACCACCATTCGTCGAACCTCGGATATTCGTGAAAAATGTATTAATACTCGTTATCCGAGGCTGAAATCGAACAAATTAACTTCTGAAATGACCTCGTACGCGTGATAAAAAAAATTGGGAGAAAAAGAAACAGGGTCCGGTACGATCTCCCGAACGGCTCAAATTAGTGTATAATACACGGTTTTTCGGGATTCCAGGACACCGGAACAAAATTCTCCGAAAATCGCACAGAAAGTTCCTCGGGTCAGATATAGCGGCCACGCAAAATTTGAGTAGCAATTGAAGACATTTGGGCGTGCCAGTATGCCATATAGCAGCATTCGTCGAACCCCGGATAATCGTGAAAAATGTATTAATACTAGTTATCCGAGGCTGAAATCGAATAGGTTAACTCCTGAAATGACCTCGGACGCGGTATAAAAAAACCGGGGGAAAAAAACGGGGGTTCGCACGACCTCCCGAACGGCTCAAATTGAAGTGTATAATACACGGTTTTTCGGGATTCCAGGGCACCGGAACAAAATTCTCCGGAAATGTCGCAGAAATTTCCTCGGGTCAGATAAAGCGGCCACGCAAAATTTGAGTAGCAACGGAAGACATTTGGGGGTGCCGGTATGCCATAAACCAGCATTCGTCGAACCTCGGATAATCGTGAAAAATGTATTAATACTCGTTATCCGAGGCTGAAATCGAACAGGTTAACTTCTGAAATGACCTCGGACGCGTGATAAAAAAATCGGGAGAAAAAGAAACAGGGTCCGGTACGATCTCCCGAACGGCTCAAATTGAAGTGTTTCGGGATTCCAGGGCACCGGAAAAAAATTCTCCGGAAATAGCGCAGAAAGTTCCTCGGCTCAGATAAAGCGGCCACGCAAAATTTTAGTAGCAACGGAAGACATTTGGGGGTGCCGGTATGCCATAAACCAGCATTCGTCGAACCTCAGATAATCGTGAAAAATGTATTACTACTCGTTATCCGAAAATGAAATCGAACAAAGTTAACTTCTCGAAATGACCTCGGACGCGTGATAAAAAAATCGGGAGAAAAAGAAACAGGGTCCAAGACGACCTCCCGAACGGCTCAAATTGAAGTAAATAATACACGATTTTTCGGGATTCAGTGGTACCGGAACAAAATTCTCGAAAATCGCGCAGAAAGTTCCTAAGGTCGGATATAGCGGCCACGCAAAATTTGAGTAGCAACGGAAGACATTTGGGGGTGCCGGTATGCCATATACCACCATTCGTCGAACCTCGGATATTCATGAAAAATGTATTAATACTCGTTATCCGAGGCTGAAATCGAACAAATTAACTCGAAATGACCTCGTACGCGTGATAAAAAAATTGGGAGAAAAAGAAACATGGTCCGCACGATCTCCCGAACGGCTCAAATTAGTGTATAATACACGGTTTTCGGGATTCCGGGACACGGAACAAAATTCTCCGAAAATCGCACGAAAGTTCCTCGGGTCGATATAGCGGCCACGCAAAATTTGAGTAGCAATTGAAGACATTTGGGCGTGCCGGTATGCCATATACCAAAGATTCGTCGAACCCAGGATAATCGTGAAAAATGTATTAATACTAGTTATCCGAGGCTGAAATCGAATAGGTTAACTCCTGAAATGACCTCGGACGCGGTATAAAAAAACCGGGGAAAAAAAACAGGGTTCGACGACCTCCCGAACGGCTCAAATTGAAGTGTATAATACACGGTTTTTCGGGATTCCGGGCACCCGGAACAAAATTCTCGGAAATGTCGCAGAAATTTCCTCGGGTCAGATAAAGCGGCCACGCAAAATTTGAGTAGCAACGGAAGACATTTGGGGGTGCCGGTATGCCATAAACCAACATTCGTCGACCCCCGGATAATCGTAAAAAATGTATTAATACTCGTTATTCGAGACTGAAATCGAACAGGTTAACTTCTGAAATGACCTCGGACGCGTTATAAAAAAATCGGGGGAAAAAGAAACAGGGTCCGGTACGACCTCCCGAACGGCTCAAATTGAAGTGTATAATACACGGTTTTTCGGGATTCAAGGTAGGAACAAAATTCTCGAAAATCGCGCAGAAAGTTCCTAGGGTCGGATATAGCGGCCATGCAAAATTTGAGTAGTAACGGAAGACATTTGGGGGTGCCGGTATGCCATAAACCAGCATTCGTCGAACCCCGGATAATCGTGAAAAATGTATTAATATTAGATATCCGAGGCTGAAATCTAACAGGTTAACCCCTGAAATGACTTCGGACGCGTGATAAAAAAATCGGGGGAAAAAGAAACAGGGTCCGGTACGACCTCCCGAAAGGCTCAAATTGTAGTGTATAATACGTTTATAATTGATTTAACCATTCTATTGTTTTATTTATATTTTAAATTATTTGATTTAATTAATTTTATTTTTAAACACGATTTTTATAAAAACTATATTTTTATAAGCTTGTTTATATAAAATACGTATTTAAGTCGGATAGTAATAATTGTGACGATGATAATAGTTTTCCGTATTAAGTTAATATAGATTTGAGACATTTTCCCGTCTAGCATAAGACCGACACAATTTACTTGTAAGGCTAAGTTTAATTTTGGACCAATCAAATCTTGACAACACACATACCACTCATCTTACACTCTACTTTTAAATAATTTTTTTAATTCTTTTATTATTATTATTATTATTATTATTATTATTATTATTATTATTATTATTATTATTATTATTATTATTATTATTATTATTATTATTATTATTATTATTATTATTATTATTATTCGGGATTTCAGGGCACCGGAACAAAATTCTCCGGAAATCGCGTAGAAAGTTTCTCGACTCAGATAAAACGGCCACGCAAAATTTGAGTAGCAACGGAAGACATTTGGGGATGCCGGTATGCCATAAACAAGCATTCGTCGAACCTCGGATAATCGTGAAAAATGTATTAATACTCGTTATCCGAGGCTGAAATCGAACAGGTTAACTTCTGAAATGACCTCGCACGCGTGATAAAAAATCGGGGGAAAAAGAAACAGGGTCCGGTATGACCTCCCGAACGGCTCAAATTGAAGTGTATAATACACGATTTTTCGGGATTCCAGGGTACCGGAACAAAATTCTCCGAAAATCGCGCAGAAACTTCTTCGGGTCAGATAAAGCGGCCACACAAAATATGAGTAGCAACGGAAGACATTTGGGGGTGCCGGTATGCCATAAACCAGCATTCGTCGAACCTCGGATAAACGTGAAAAATGTATTAATACTCGTTATCCGAGGCTGAAATCGAACAGGTTAACTTCTGAAATGACCTCGGACGCGTGATAAAAAAAATAGGGAGAAAAAGAAACAGGGTCCGGTACGATCTCCGAACGGCTCAAATTGAAGTGTTTCGGGATTCCGGGCACCTAACAAAATTCTCCGGAAATCGCGCAGAAAGTTCCTCGGCTCGATAAAGCGCCACGCAAAATTTGAGTAGCAACGGAAGACATTTTGGGGTGCCGGTATGCCATAAACCAAAGCATTCTTGAACCCGGATAATCGTGAAAATGTATTAATACTCGTTATCCGAGGTGAAATCTAACGGGTTAACTTCAAATGACCTCGGATGCGTGATAAAAAAATCGGGGGAAAAAGAAACAGGGTCCGGTACGACCTCCCGAACGGCTCAAATTGAAGTGTATAATACACGATTTTTCGGGATTCCAGGATATCGGAACAAAATTCTCCGGAAATCGCGCAGAAACTTCCTCGGGTCAGATAAAGCGGCCACAAAAAATTTGAGTAGCAACGGAAGACATTTGGGGGTGCCGGTATGCCATAAACCAAAGATTCGTCGTACCCGGATAATCGTGAAAAATGTATTAATACTCGTTATCCGAGGCTGAAATCGAACAGTTAAGTTCGAAATGACCTCGGACGCGTGATAAAAAAATCGAGGAAAAAGAAACAGGGTTGAGCACGACCTCCGAACGGCTCAAATTGAAGTGTATAATACACGGTTTTCGGGATTCAAGGGTCCCGGAACAAAATTCTCCGAAAATAGCGCAGAAAGTTCCTTGGGTCGGATATAGCGGACAAGCAAAATTTGAGTAGCAACGGAAGACATTTGGGTGTGCCGGTATGCCATATACCAGCATTCGTCGAACCTCGGATATTCGTGAAAAATGTATTAATACTCGTTATCCGAGGCTGAAATCGAACAAGTTAACTTCTGAAAGGACCTCGTACGCGTGATAAAAAAATTGGGAGAAAAAGAAACAGAGTCCGGTACGATCTCACGAACGGCTCAAATTGAAGTGTATAATACACGGTTTTTCGGGATTCAGGGCACGGAACAAAATTCTCGAAAATCGCGCAGAAAGTTCCTAGGGTCGGATATAGCGGCCACGCAAAATTTGAGTAGCAGCGGAAGACATTTGGGGGTGCCGGTATGCCATATACCAAAGATTCGTCGAACCTCGGATATTCGTGAAAAATGTATTAATACTCGTTATCCGAGGCTGAAATCGAACAGGTTAACTTCTGAGATGACCTCGTACGCGTGATAAAAAAAATTGGGAGAAAAAGAAACAGGGTCTGGTACGATCTCCCGAACGGCTCAAATTGAAGTGTATAATACACGGTTTTCGGGATTCCGGGGCACACGAACAAAATTATCCGAAAATCGCGCGAGAAAGTTCCTCGGATCAGATATAGCGGCCACGCAAAATTTGAGTAGCAATGGAAGACATTTGGGCGTGCCGGTATGCCATATACCAAAGATTCGTCGAACCCCAGGATAATCGTGAAAATTGTATTAATACTAGTTATTCGAGGCTGAAATCGAATAGGTTAACTCCTGGAATGACCTCGGACGCGGTATAAAAAAACCGGGAGAAAAAGAAACAGGGTCTGGTACGACCTCCCGAACGGCTCAAATTGAAGTGTATAATACACGGTTTTTCGGGATTCCAGGGCACCGGAACAAAATTCTCCGAAAATCGCGCAAAAAGTTCCTCGGGTCAGATAAAGCGGCCACGCAAAATTTGAGTAGCAACGGAAGAAATTTGGGGGTGCCGGTATGCCATAAACCAGCATTCGTCGAACCCCGGATAATCGTAAAAAATGTATTAATACTCGTTATCCGAGGCTGAAATCGAACAGGTTAACTTCTGAAATGACCTCGGACGCGTGATAAAAAAATCGGGGGAAAAAGAAACAGGGTCCGGTATGACCTCCCGAACGGCTCAACTTGAAGTGTATAATACACGGTTTTTGGGGATTCCAGGGTACTGGTACAAAATTCTTCGGAAATCGCGCAGAATGTTCCTCGGTATAGATAAAGAGGCCACAAAAAATTTGAGTAGCAACGGAAGACATTTGGGGGTGCAGGTATGCCATAAACCAGCATTCGTCGAACCTCGGATAATCGTGAAAAATGTATTAATAATCGTTATCCGAGGCTGAAATCGAAAAGGTTAACTTCTGAAATGACCTCGGACGCGTGATAAAAAAATCGAGAGGAAAAAGAAACAGGGTCCGGCACGACCTCCCGAACGGCTCAAATTGAAGTGTATAATACACGATTTTTCGGGATTCCAGGGTACCGGAACAAAATTCTCCGAAAATCGCGCAGAAAGTTCCTAGGGTCGGATATAGCGGCCACGCAAAATTTGAGTAGCAACGGAAGACATTTGGGGGTGTCGGTATGCCATAAACCAGCATTCGTCGAACTCCGGATAATCGTGAAAAATGTATTAATACTCGTTATCCAGGTGAAATCGAACAGTTAGTTAGCTTCGAAATGACCTCGGACGCGTGATAAAAAAATCGGGGAAAAAGAAACAGGGTCCGTACGACCTCCCGAACGGCTCAAATTGAAGTGTATAATACACGATTTTCGGGATTCGTGGTACCAGGAACAAAATTCTCCGAAAATCGCGCAGAAAGTTCCTAGGGTCGAATATAGCGGCCACGCAAAATTTGAGTAGCAACGGAAGACATTTGGGGGTGCCGGTATGCCATAAACCAGCATTCGTCGAACTCCGGATAATCGTGAAAAATGTATTAATACTCGTTATCCGAGGCTGAAATCGAAAAAGTTAGCTTCGAAATGACCTCGGACGCGTGATAAAAACTCGGGGAAAAAGAAAAAGGGTCAGTACGACATCCCGAACGGCTCAAATTGAAGTGTATAATACACGATTTTTTGGGATTCCGTGGTACCCGAACAAAATTCTCTAAATCGCGTTAGAAACTTCCTCGGGTCGGATAAAGCGGCCACACAAAATTTGAGTAGCAACGGAAGACATTTGGGGGTGCCGGTATGCCATAAACCAAAATTCGTCGAACCTCGGATAATCGTGAAAAATGTATTAATACTCGTTATCCGAGGTGAAATCGAACAGTTAACTTGAAATGACCTCGGACGCGTGATAAAAAAAAAAAAAAAAAAAATCGGGAGAAAAAGAAACAAGGTCCGTCGACGATCTCCGAACGACTCAAATTGAAGTGTTTCGGGATTCAGGCACCGGAACAAAATTCTCCGGAAATCGCGCAGAAAGTTCCTCGGCTCAGATAAAGCGGCCACGCAAAATTTGAGTAGCAACGGAAGACATTTGGGGTGCCGGTATGCCATAAACCAAAGATTCGTCGAACCCGGATAATCGTGACAAATGTATTAATAATCGTTATCCGAGGCTGAAATCGAAAAGGTTAACTTCTGAAATGACCTCGGACGCGTGATAAAAAAATCGAGGGAAAAAGAAACGGGGTTGCACGACCTCCCGAACGGCTCAAATTGAAGTGTATAATACACGATTTTTCGGGATTCGAGGGTCCCGGAACAAAATTCTCCGGAAATCGCGAGAAAGTTCCTCGGGCAGATAAAGCGGCCACACAAAATTTGAGTAGCAACGGAAGACATTTGGGGTGCCGGTATGCCATAAACCAAAATTCGTCGAACCTCGGATAATCGTGAAAAATGTATTAATACTCGTTATCCGAGGTGAAATCGAAAACAGTTAACCTCGAAATGACCTCGGACGCGTGATAAAAAAATCGGGAGAAAAAGAAACGGGGTCCGGTACGACCTCCCGAACGGCTCAAATTGAAGTGTATAATACACGGTTTTTCGGGATTCCAGGGCACCGGAACAAAATTCTTCGAAAATCGCGCAGAAAGTTCCTAGGGTCGGATATAGCGGCCACGCAAAATTTGAGTAGCAACGGAAGACATTTGGGGGTCCGGTATGCCATATACCAACATTCGTCGAACCTCGGATATTCGTGAAAAATGTATTAATACTCGTTATCCGAGGCTGAAATCGAACAGTTAACTTCTCGAAATGACCTCGTACGCGTGATCAAAAATTCGGGAGAAAAAGAAACAGGTCCGACGACCTCCCGAACGGCTCAAATTGAAGTGTATAATACACGGTTTTCGGGATTCAGTCACCGGAACAAAATTCTCCGAAAATCGCGCAAAAAGTTCCTAGGGTCAGATATAGCGGCCACGCAAAATTTGAGTAGCAATGGAAGACATTTGGGCGTGCCGGTATGCCATATACCAAAGATTCGTCGAACCCCGATAATCGTGAAAAATGTATTAATACTAGTTATCCGAGGCTGAAATCGAATAGGTTAACTCTTGAAATGACCTCGGACGCGGTATAAAAACCGGGAGAAAAGAAAAGTGGTCCGACGACCTCCCCGAACGGCTCAAATTGAAGTGTATAATACACGGTTTTTCGGGATTCCAGGGCACCGGAACAAAATTCTCCGGAAATCGCGCAAAAAAGTTCTTGGTCAGATAAAGCGGCCACGCAAAATTTGAGTAGCAACGGAAGAAATTTGGGTGTGCGGTGCCATAAACCAAAGATTCGTCGAACCCTGGATAATCGTAAAAATGTATTAATACTCGTTATCCGAGGCTGAAATCGAACAGATTAACTTCTGAAATGACCTCGTACGCGTGATAAAAAAATCGGGGGAAAAGAAAAAGGGTCCCGGACGACCTCCCGAACGGCTCAAATTGAAGTGTATAATACACGGTTTTTGGGGATTCAGTGGTACCGGAACAAATTTCTCCGAAAATCGCGAGAAAGTTCCTCGGGTCAGATATAGCGGCCACGCAAAATTTGAGTAGCAACGGAAGACATTTGGGGGTGCCGGTATGCCATATACCAAAGATTCGTCGAACCTCGGATATTCGTGAAAAATGTATTAATACTCATTATCCGAGGTGAAATCGAAGGTTAACTTCTGAAATGACCTCGTACGCGTGATCAAAAAATCGGGAGAAAAAGAAACAGGGTCCAGTACGACCTCCCGAACGGCTCAAATTGAAGTGTATAATACACGGTTTTTCGGGATTCCAGGTCACCGGAACAAAATTCTCCGAAAATCGCGCAGAAAGTTCCTCAGGTCAGATATAGCGGCCACGCAAAATTTGAGTAGCAATTGAAGACATTTGGGCGTGCCGATATGCCATATACCAGCATTCGTCGAACCCTGGATAATTGTGAAAAATGTATTAATACTAGTTATCCGAGACTGAAATCGAATTGGTTAACTCCTGAAATGACCTCGGACGCGGTATAAAAAAACCGGGAGAAAAAGAAAATGGTCGCACGACCTCCGAATCGCTCAAATTGAAGTGTATAATACACGGTTTTCGGGATTCAGGGCACCGGAACAAAATTCTTCGGAAATCGCGCAGAAAGTTCCTCGGGTCAGATAAAGCGGCCACGCAAAATTTGAGTAGCAACGGAAGACATTTGGGGGTGCCGGTATGCCATAAACCAGGATTCGTCGAACCGCGGATAATCGTGAAAAATGTATTAATACTCGTTATCCGAGACTGAAATCGAACAGTTTAACTTCTGAAATGACCTCGGACGCGTGATAAAAAAAATCGGGAGAAAAAGAAACAGGGTCCGGTACGACCTCCCGAACGACTCAAATTGAAGTGTATAATACACGATTTTTCGAGATTCCAGGGTACCGGAACAAAATTCTCCGAAAATCGCGCAAAAAGTTCCTCGGGTCGGATATAGCGGCCACTCAAAATTTGAGTAGCAACGGAAGACATTTGGGGGTGCCAGTATGCCATATACCAGCATTCGTCGAACCTCGGATATTCGTGAAAAATGTATTAATACTCGTTATCCGAGGCTGAAATCGAACAAAGTTAACTTCTCGAAATGACCTCGTACACGTGATAAAAAAATCGGGAGAAAAAGAAACAGGGTCCGTCACGACCTCCCGAACGGCTCAAATTGAAGTGTATAATACACGATTTTTCGAGATTCCAGGGTACCGGAACAAAATTCTCCGAAAATCGCGCAAAAAGTTCCTCGGGTCGGATATAGCGGCCACTCAAAATTTGAGTAGCAACGGAAGACATTTGGGGGTGCCAAGATATGCCATATACCAAAGATTCGTCGAACCCGGATAATCGTGAAAATGTATTAATACTAGTTATCCGAGGTGAAATCGAATAGGTTAACTCCTGAAATGACCTCGGACGCGGTATAAAAACCGGGGAAAAAGAAACAGGGTTGGCACGACCTCCCGAACGGCTCAAATTGAAGTGTATAATACACGGTTTTCGGGATTCAGGCACCGGAACAAAATTCTCTAGGAAATGTCGCAGAAATTTCCTCGGGTCGATAAAGCGGCCACGCAAAATTTGAGTAGCAACGGAAGACATTTGGGGGTGCCGGTATGCCATAAACCAGCATTCGTCGACCCCCGGATAATCGTGAAAAATGTATTAATACTCGTTATTCGAGACTGAAATCGAACAGGTTAACTTCTGAAATGACCTCAGACGCGTTATAAAAAAATCGGGGGAAAAAGAAACAGGGTCCGGTACGACCTCCCGAACGGCTCAAATTGAAGTGTATAATGCACGATTTTTCGGGATTCCAAGGTACCGGAACAAAATTCTCCGAAAATCGCGCAGAAAGTTCCTAGGGTCGGATATAGCGGCCACGCAAAATTTGAGTACTAACGGAAGACATTTGGGGGTGCCGGTATGCCATAAACCAGCATTCGTCGAACCACGGATAATCGTGAAAAATGTATTAATATTAGATATCCGAGGCTGAAATCTAACAGGTTAATCCCTGAAATGACTTCGGACGCGTGATAAAAAAATCGGGGGAAAAAGAAACAGGGTCCGGTACGACCTCCCGAAAGGTTCAAATTGTAGTGTATAATACACGGTTTTTCGGGATTTCAGGGCACCGGAACAAAATTCTCCGGAAATCGCGTAGAAAGTTTCTCGACTCAGATAAAGCGGCCACGCAAAATTTGAGTAGCAACGGAAGACATTTGGGGGTGCCGGTATGCCATAAACCAGCATTCGTCGAACCTCGGATAATCGTGAAAAATGTATTAATACTCGTTATCCGAGGCTGAAATCGAACAGTTAACTTCGAAATGACTCGCACGCGTGATAAAAAATCGGCGGAAAAAGAAAAGTGGTCCGGTATGACCTCCCGAACGGCTCAAATTGAAGTGTATAATACACGATTTTTCGGGATTCAGTGTGGTAGGAACAAAATTCTCCGGAAATCGCGCAGAAACTTCTTGGTCGATAAACCGCCACACAAAATATGAGTAGCAACGGAAGACATTTGGGGGTGCCGGTATGCCATAAACCAACATTCGTCGAACCTCGGATAATCGTGAAAATGTATTAATACTCGTTATCCGAGGCTGAAATCGAACAGTTAACTTCGAAATGACCTCGGACGCGTGATAAAAAAAAATAGGGAGAAAAAGAAACAGGTCCGCACGACCTCCCGAACGGCTCAAATTGAAGTGTATAATACACGATTTTTCGAGATTCCAGGGTACCGGAACACAATTCTCCGAAAATCGCGCAAAAACTTCCTCGGGTCGGATATAGCGGCCACGCAAAATTTGAGTAGCAACGGAAGACATTTGGGGGTGCCGGTATGCCATAAACCAGCATTCTTCGAACCCCGGATAATCGTGAAAAATGTATTAATACTCGTTATCCGAGGCTGAAATCGAACAGGTTAAGTTCTGAAATGACCTCGGACGCGTGATAAAAAAATCGAGGGAAAAAGAAACAGGGTCCGGTACGACCTCCCGAACGGCTCAAATTGAAGTGTATAATACACGGTTTTTCGGGATTCCAGGGCACCGGAACAAAATTCTCCGAAAATCGCGCAAAATGTTCCTAGGGTCGGATATAGCGGACAAGCAAAATTTGAGTAGCAACGGAAGACATTTGGGTGTGCCGGTATGCCATATACCAGCATTCGTCGAACCTCGAATATTCGTGAAAAATGTATTAATACTCGTTATCCGAGGCTGAAATCGAACAAGTTAACTTCTGAAATGACCTCGTACGCGTGATAAAAAAATTGGGAGAAAAAGAAACAGAGTCCAGTACGATCTCCCGAACGGCTCAAATTGAAGTGTATAATACACGGTTTTTCGGGATTCCAGGGCACCGGAACAAAATTCTCCGAAAATCGCGCAGAAAGTTCCTAGGGTCGGATATAGCGGCCACGCAAAATTTGAGTAGCAGCGGAAGACATTTGGGGGTGCCGGTATGCCATATACCAGCATTCGTCGAACCTCGGATATTCGTGAAAAATGTATTAATACTCGTTATCCGAGGCTGAAATCGAACAGGTTAACTTCTGAGATGACCTCGTACGCGTGATAAAAAAAATTGGGAGAAAAAGAAACAGGGTCCGTACGATCTCCCGAACGGCTCAAATTGAAGTGTATAATACACGGTTTTTCGGGATTCCAGGGCACCTGAACAAAATTATCCGAAAATCGCGCAGAAAGTTCCTCGGATCAGATATAGCGGCCACGCAAAATTTGAGTAGCAATGGAAGACATTTGGGCGTGCCGGTATGCCATATACCAGCATTCGTCGAACCCCGGATAATCGTGAAAATTGTATTAATACTAGTTATTCGAGGCTGAAATCGAATAGGTTAACTCCTGGAATGACCTCGGACGCGGTATAAAAAAACCGGGAGAAAAAGAAACAGGGTCCGGTACGACCTCCCGAACGGCTCAAATTGAAGTGTATAATACACGGTTTTTCGGGATTCCAGGGCACCGGAACAAAATTCTCCGGAAATCTCGCAGAAATTTCCTCGGGTCAGATAAAGCGGCCACGCAAAATTTGAGTCTCAACGGAAGACATTTGGGGGTGCCGGTATGCCATAAACCAGCATTCGTCGAACCCCGGATAATCGTGAAAAATGTTTTAATACTCATTATTCGAGGCTGAAATCGAACAGGTTAACTTCTGAAATGACCTCAGACGCGTTATAAAAAAATCGGGGGAAAAAGAAACAGGGTCCGGTATGACCTCCCGAACGGCTCAACTTGAAGTGTATAATACACGGTTTTTGGGGATTCCAGGGTACTGGTACAAAATTCTTCGGAAATCGCGCAGAATGTTCCTCGGTATAGATAAAGAGGCCACAAAAAATTTGAGTTGCAACGGAAGACATTTGGGGGTGCAGGTATGTCATAAACCAGCATTCGTCGAACCACGGATAATCGTGAAAAATGTATTAATAATCGTTATCCGAGGCTGAAATCGAAAAGGTTAACTTCTGAAATGACCTCGGACGCGTGATAAAAAAATCGAGAGGAAAAAGAAACAGGGTCCGGCACGACCTCCCGAACGGCTCAAATTGAAGTGTATAATACACGATTTTTCGGGATTCAGGTACGGAACAAAATTCTCGAAAATCGCGCGAGAAAGTTCCTAGGGTCGGATATAGCGGCCACGCAAAATTTGAGTAACAACGGAAGACATTTGGGGGTGTCGGTATGCCATAAACCAGCATTCGTCGAACTCCGGATAATCGTGAAAAATGTATTAATACTCGTTATCCGAGGCTGAAATCGAACAGGTTAGCTTCTGAAATGACCTCGGACGCGTGATAAAAAAATCGGGGAAAAAGAAAAAAGGGTCTGCACGACCTCCCGACACTCAAATTGAAGTATATAATACACGATTTTTCGGGATTCAGTGGTACCAGGAACAAAATTCTCCGAAAATCGCGTGAGAAAGTTCCTAGGGTCGGATATAGCGGCCACGCAAAATTTGAGTAGCAACGGAAGACATTTGGGGGTGCCGGTATGCCATAAACCAGCATTCGTCGAACTCCGGATAATCGTGAAAAATGTATTAATACTCGTTATCCGAGGCTGAAATCGAACAGGTTAGCTTCTGAAATGACCTCGGACGCGTGATAAAAAAACTCGGGGGAAAAAGAAAAAGGGTCTGGTAGGACATCCCGAACGGCTCAAATTGAAGTGTATAATACACGATTTTTCGGGATTCCAGGGTACCGGAACAAAATTCTCCGGAAATCGCGCAGAAACTTCCTCGGGTCAGATAAAGCGGCCACACAAAATTTGAGTAGCAACGGAAGACATTTGGGGGTGCCGGTATGCCATAAACCAGCATTCGTCGAACCTCGGATAATCGTGAAAAATGTATTAATACTCGTTATCCGAGGCTGAAATCGAACAGGTTAACTTCTGAAATGACCTCGGACGCGTGATAAAAACAATCGGGAGAAAAAGAAACAAGGTCCGGTACGATCTCCCGAACGGCTCAAATTGAAGTGTTTCGGGATTCCAGGGCACCGGAACAAAATTCTCCGGAAATCGCGCAGAAAGTTCCTCGGCTCAGATAAAGCGGCCACGCAAAATTTGAGTAGCAACGGAAGACATTTGGGGATGCCGGTATGCCATAAACCACCATTCGTCGAACCCCGGATAATGGTGAAAAATGTATTAATTATCGTTATCCGAGCCTGAAATCGAAAAGGTTAACTTCTGAAATGACCTCGGACGCGTGATAAAAAAATCGAGGGAAAAAGAAACAGGGTTCGGTACGACCTCCCGAACGGCTCAAATTGAAGTGTATAATACACGATTTTTCGGGATTCCAGGGTACCGGAACAAAATTCTCCGGAAATCGCGCAGAAACTTCCTCGGGCCAGATAAAGCGGCCACACAAAATTTGAGTAGCAACGGAAGACATTTGGGGTGCCTGTATGCCATAAACCAGCATTCGTCGAACCTCGGATAATCGTGAAAAATGTATTAATACTCGTTATCCGAGGCTGAAATCGAACAGGTTAACTTCTGAAATGACCTCGGACGCGTGATAAAAAAAATCGGGAGAAAAAGAAACGGGGTCCGGTACGACCTCCCGAACGGCTCAAATTGAAGTGTATAATACACGGTTTTTCGGGATTCCAGGGCACCGGAACAAAATTCTTCGAAAATCGCGCAGAAAGTTCCTAGGGTCGGATATAGCGGCCACGCAAAATTTGAGTAGCAACGGAAGACATTTGGGGGTCCGGTATGCCATATACCAACATTCGTCGAACCTCGGATATTCGTGAAAAATGTATTAATACTCGTTATCCGAGGCTGAAATCGAACAGGTTAACTTCTGAAATGACCTCGTACGCGTGATCAAAAATTCAGGAGAAAAAGAAACAGGGTCCAGTACGACCTCCTGAACGGCTCAAATTGAAGTGTATAATACACGGTTTTTCGGGATTCCAGGTCACCGGAACAAAATTCTCCGAAAATCGCGCAAAAAGTTCCTAGGGTCAGATATAGCGGCCACGCAAAATTTGAGTAGCAATGGAAGATATTTGGGCGTGCCGGTATGCCATATACCAGCATTCGTCGAACCCCCGATAATCGTGAAAAATGTATTAATACTAGTTATCCGAGGCTGAAATCGAATAGGTTAACTCCTGAAATGACCTCGGACGCGGTATAAAAAAACCGGGAGAAAAAGAAACAGGGTCCGGTACGACCTCCCGAACGGCTCAAATTGAAGTGTATAATACACGGTTTTTCGGGATTCCAGGGCACCGGAACAAAATTCTCCGGAAATCGCGCAAAAAGTTCCTGGTCAGATAAAGCGGCCACGCAAAATTTGAGTAGCAACGGAAGAAATTTGGGGGTGCCGGTATGCCATAAACCAGCATTCGTCGAACCCTGGATAATCGTAAAAAATGTATTAATACTCGTTATCCGAGGCTGAAATCGAACAGGTTAACTTCTGAAATGACCTCGGACGCGTGATAAAAAAATCGGGGGAAAAAGAAACAGGGTCCGGTACGACCTCCCGAACGGCTCAAATTGAAGTGTATAATACACGGTTTTTGGAAATTCAGAATGTACCGGAACAAATTTCTCCGAAAATCGCGCGTAAAGTTCTCGGGTCGATATAGCGGCCACGCAAAATTTGAGTAGCAACGGAAGACATTTGGGGGTGCCGGTATGCCATATACCAGCATTCGTCGAACCTCGGATATTCGTGAAAAATGTATTAATACTCATTATCCGAGGCTGAAATCGAGCAGGTTAACTTCTGAAATGACTTCCTACGCGTGATAAAAAAATTGGGAGAAAAAGAAACAGGGTTCGGTACGACCTCCCGAACGGCTCAAATTGAAGTGTATAATACACGATTTTTCGGGATTCCAGGGTACCGGAACAAAATTCTCCGAAAATCACGCAGAAAGTTTCTAGGGTCGGATATAGCGGCCACGCAAAATTTGAGTAGCAACGGAAGACATTTGGGGGTGCCAGTATGCCATATACCAGCATTCGTAGAACCTCGGATATTCGTGAAAAATGTATTAATACTCGTTATCCGAGGCTAAAATCGAACAGTTAACTCTCGAAATGACCTCGTACGTGTGATCAAAAATCGGGAGAAAAAGAAACGGGGGTCGATTCGACCTCCCGAACGGCTCAAATAGAAGTGTATAATACACGGTTTTTCGGGATTCCAGGTCACCGGAACAAAATTCTCCGAAAATCGCGCAGAAAGTTCCTCAGGTCAGATATAGCGGCCACGCAAAATTTGAGTAGCAATGGAAGACATTTGGGCGTGCCGATATGCCATATACCAGCATTCGTCGAACCCCGGATAATCGTGAAAAATGTATTAATACTAGTTATCCGAGACTGAAATCGAATTGGTTAACTCCTGAAATGACCTCGGACGCGGTATAAAAAAACCGGGAGAAAAAGAAACAGGGTCCGGTACGACCTCCGGAACTGCTCAAATTGAAGTGTATAATACACGGTTTTTCGGGATTCCAGGGCACCGGAACAAAATTCCTCGGAAATCGCGCAGAAAGTTCCTCGGGTCAGATAAAGCGGCCACGCAAAATTTGAGTAGCAACGGAAGACATTTGGGGGTGCCGGTATGCCATAAACCAGGATTCGTCGAACCGCGGATAATCGTGAAAAATGTATTAATACTCGTTATCCGAGACTGAAATCGAACAGTTTAACTTCTGAAATGACCTCGGACGCGTGATAATAAAAATCGGGAGAAAAAGAAAACAGGGTCCGGTACGACCTCCCGAACGACTCAAATTGAAGTGTATAGTACACGATTTTTCGAGATTCCAGGGTACCGGAACAAAATTCTCCGAAAATCGCGCAAAAAGTTCCTCGGGTCGGATATAGCGGCCACGCAAAATTTGAGTAGCAACGGAAGACATTTGGGGGTGCCGTATGCCATATACCAAAGATTCGTCGAACCTCGGATATTCGTGAAAAATGTATTAATACTCGTTATCCGAGGCTGAAATCGAAAAAGTTAACTTCTCGAAATGACCTCGTACACGTGATAAAAAAATTGGGAGAAAAAGAAACAGGTCCGTACGACCTCCCGAACGGCTAAAATTGAAGTGTATAATACACGGTTTTTCGGGATTCGGGGGTCCAGGAACAAAATTCTCCGAAAATCGCGCGAGAAAGTTCCTCGGGTGAGATATAGCGGCCACGCAAAATTTGAGTAGAAACGGAAGACATTTGGGGGTGCCGGTATGCCATAAACCAAAGATTCGTCGAACTCGGATAATCGTGAAAAATGTATTAATACTCGTTATCCGAGGTGAAATCGAACAGGTTAGCTTCGAAATGACCTCGGACGCGTGAAAAAAACTCGGGGAAAAAGAAAAAGGGTCAGTAGGACATCCCGAACGGCTCAAATTGAAGTGTATAATACACGATTTTTCGGGATTCAGTGGTACCGGAACAAAATTCTCCCGGAAATCGCGAGAAACTTCCTCGGGTCGATAAAGCGGCCACACAAAATTTGAGTAGCAACGGAAGACATTTGGGGGTGCCGGTATGCCATAAACCAAAATTCGTCGAACCTCGGATAATCGTGAAAAATGTATTAATACTCGTTATCCGAGGCTGAAATCGAACAGGTTAACTTCTGAAATGACCTCGGACGCGTGATAAAAACAATCGGGAGAAAAAGAAACAAGGTCCGGTACGATCTCCCGAACGGCTCAAATTGAAGTGTTTCGGGATTCCAGGGCACCGGAACAAAATTCTCCGGAAATCGCGCAGAAAGTTCCTCGGCTCAGATAAAGCGGCCACGCAAAATTTGAGTAGCAACGGAAGACATTTGGGGTGCCGGTATGCCATAAACCAAGATTCGTCGAACCCGGATAATCGTGAAAAATGTATTAATAATCGTTATCCGAGGCTGAAATCGAAAAGGTTAACTTCTGAAATGACCTCGGACGCGTGATAAAAAAATCGAGGAAAAAAAGAGGGGTTGCACGACCTCCCGAACGGCTCAAATTGAAGTGTATAATACACGATTTTCAGGATTCCAGGGTACCGGAACAAAATTCTCCGGAAATCGCGCAGAAACTTCCTCGGGCCAGATAAAGCGGCCACACAAAATTTGAGTAGCAACGGAAGACATTTGGGGTGCCTGTATGCCATAAACCAGCATTCGTCGAACCTCGGATAATCGTGAAAAATGTATTAATACTCGTTATCCGAGGCTGAAATCGAACAGGTTAACTTCTGAAATGACCTCGGATCCGTGATAAAAAAAATCGGGAGAAAAAGAAACGGGGTCCGGTACGACCTCCCGAACGGCTCAAATTGAAGTGTATAATACACGGTTTTTCGGGATTTCAGGGCACCGGAACAAAATTCTTCGAAAATCGCGCAGAAAGTTCCTAGGGTCGGATATAGAGGCCACGCAAAATTTGAGTAGCAACGGAAGACATTTGGGGGTGCCGGTATGCCATAAACCAGGATTCGTCGAACCGCGGATAATCGTGAAAAATGTATTAATACTCGTTATCCGAGACTGAAATCGAACAGTTTAACTTCTGAAATGACCTCGGACGCGTGATAATAAAAATCGGGAGAAAAAGAAAACAGGGTCCGGTACGACCTCCCGAACGACTCAAATTGAAGTGTATAGTACACGATTTTTCGAGATTCAGGGTACGGAACAAAATTCTCCGAAAATCGCGCAAAAAGTTCCTCGGGTCGGATATAGCGGCCACGCAAAATTTGAGTAGCAACGGAAGACATTTGGGGTGCCGTATGCCATATACCGGCATTCGTCGAACCTCGGATATTCGTGAAAAATGTATTAATACTCGTTATCCGAGGCTGAAATCGAACAGGTTAACTTCTGAAATGACCTCGTACACGTGATAAAAAAATTGGGAGAAAAAGAAGGGGTCCGTACGACCTCCCGAACGGCTAAAATTGAAGTGTATAATACACGGTTTTTTCGGGATTCGGGCAGGAACAAAATTCTCCGAAAATCGCGAGAAAGTTCCTCGGGTCGGATATAGCGGCCACGCAAAATTTGAGTAGAAACGGAAGACATTTGGGGGTGCCGGTATGCCATAAACCAAAGATTCGTCGAACTCCGGATAATCGTGAAAAATGTATTAATACTCGTTATCCGAGAAATTTGAAATCGAAACAAAGGTTAGCTTTCGAAATGACCTCGGACGCGTGATAAAAAACTCGGGGAAAAAGAAAAAGGGTCGGTAGGACATCCCGAACGGCTCAAATTGAAGTGTATAATACACGATTTTTGGGATTCAGTGGTACCAGGAACAAAATTCTCCGGAAATCGCGCAGAAACTTCCTCGGGTCAGATAAAGCGGCCACACAAAATTTGAGTAGCAACGGAAGACATTTGGGGTGCCGGTATGCCATAAACCAAAATTCGTCGAACCTCGGATAATCGTGAAAAATGTATTAATACTCGTTATCCGAGGCTGAAATCGAAAACAGTTAACTTCGAAATGACCTCGGACGCGTGATAAAAACAATCGGGAGAAAAAGAAACAAGGTCCGCACGATCTCCCGACGGCTCAAATTGAAGTGTTTCGGGATTCGGGGCACCGGAACAAAATTCTCCGAAATCGCGCAGAAAGTTCCTCGGCTCGGATAAGCGGCCACGCAAAATTTGAGTAGCAACGGAAGACATTTGGGGGTGCCGGTATGCCATAAACCAAAGATTCGTCGAACCCGGATAATCGTGAAAAATGTATTAATAATCGTTATCCGAATTTGAAATCGAAAAGGTTAACTTCTCGAAATGACCTCGGACGCGTGATAAAAAAATCGAGGAAAAGAAACAGGGTTGACGACCTCCCGAACAGCTCAAATTGAAGTGTATAATACACGATTTTTCAGATTCAGGTACAGGAACAAAATTTCTCGGAAATCGCGCAGAAACTTCCTCGGGCGGATAAAGCGGCCACACAAAATTTGAGTAGCAACGGAAGACATTTGGGGTGCCTGTATGCCATAAACCAAGATTCGTCGAACCTCGGATAATCGTGAAAAATGTATTAATACTCGTTATCCAGGCTGAAATCGAAACAGTTAACTTCGAAATGACCTCGGATCCGTGATAAAAAAATCGGGAGAAAAAGAAACGGGAGTCATTTACGACCTCCCGAACGGCTCAAATTGAAGTGTATAATACACGGTTTTTCGGGATTTCAGGGCACCGGAACAAAATTCTTCGAAAATCGCGCAGAAAGTTCCTAGGGTCGGATATAGAGGCCACGCAAAATTTGAGTAGCAACGGAAGACATTTGGGGGTCCGGTATGCCATATACCAACATTCGTCGAACCTCGGATATTCGTGAAAAATGTATTAATACTCGTTATCCGAGGTGAAATCGAAACAGGTTAACACGAAATGACCTCGTACGCGTGATCAAAAATTCGGGAGAAAAAGAAACAGGGTCCAGTACGACCTCCCGAACGGCTCAAATTGAAGTGTATAATACACGGTTTTTC
The DNA here is from genome assembly GCF_048544455.1 of Silene latifolia. Classification (NCBI taxonomy): domain Eukaryota; kingdom Viridiplantae; phylum Streptophyta; class Magnoliopsida; order Caryophyllales; family Caryophyllaceae; genus Silene; species Silene latifolia. The sequence continues at coordinate 1,422,528 of NC_133537.1, read as the reverse complement.
GGGATTCCATGTCACCGGAACAAAATTCTCCGAAAATCGCGCAAAAAGTTCCTAGGGTCAGATATAGCGGCCACGCAAAATTTGAGTAGCAATGGAAGACATTTGGGCGTGCCGGTATGCCATATACCAAAGATTCGTCGAACCCCGATAATCGTGAAAAATGTATTAATACTAGTTATCCGAGGCTGAAATCGAATAGGTTAACTCCTGAAATGACCTCGGACGCGGTATAAAAAAACCGGGAGAAAAAGAAACAGGGTCCGGTACGACCTCCCGAACGGCTCAAATTGAAGTGTATAATACACGGTTTTTGGGATTCAGGGCACGGAACAAAATTCTCCAGGAAATCGCGCAAAAAGTTCCTCGGGTTAGATAAAGCGGCCACGCAAAATTTGAGTAGCAACGGAAGAAATTTGGGGTGCCGGTATGCCATAAACCAAACATTCGTCGAACCCGGATAATCGTAAAAATGTATTAATACTCGTTATCCGATTTGAAATCGAACAGGTTAACTTCTCGAAATGACCTCGGACGCGTGATAAAAAAATCGGGGAAAAAGAAAGGGGTCCGCACGACCTCCCGAACGGCTCAAATTGAAGTGTATAATACACGGTTTTGGGGATTCGAGTACCGGAACAAATTTCTCCGAAAATCGCGCAGAAAGTTCCTCGGGTCAGATATAGCGGCCACGCAAAATTTGAGTAGCAACGGAAGACATTTGGGGGTGCCGGTATGCCATATACCAAAGATTCGTCGAACCTCGGATATTCGTGAAAAATGTATTAATACTCATTATCCGAGGCTGAAATCGAACAGTTAACTTCTCGAAATGACTTCCTACGCGTGATAAAAAATCGGGAGAAAAAAAAAGTGGTCCCATACGACCTCCCGAACGGCTCAAATTGAAGTGTATAATACACGATTTTTCGGGATTCAGTGGTACCGGAACAAAATTCTCCGAAAATCACGCAGAAAGTTTCTAGGGTCGGATATAGCGGCCACGCAAAATTTGAGTAGCAACGGAAGACATTTGGGGGTGCCAAGTATGCCATATACCAAGATTCGTCGAACCTCGGATATTCGTGAAAAATGTATTAATACTCGTTATCCGAGGCTAAAATCGAACAGTTAACTTCTCGAAATGACCTCGTACGCGTGATCAAAAATCGGGAGAAAAAGAAACAGGGTCCGATGACGACCTCCCGAATGGCTCAAATAGAAGTGTATAATACACAGTTTTTCGGGATTCAGTCACAGGAACAAAATTCTCCGAAAATCGCGCAGAAAGTTCCTCGGTCGATATAGCGGCCACGCAAAATTTGAGTAGCAATGGAAGACATTTGGGCGTGCCGATATGCCATATACCAAGATTCGTCGAACCCGGATAATCGTGAAAAATGTATTAATACTAGTTATCCGAGACTGAAATCGAATTGGTTAACTCCTGAAATGACCTCGGACGCGGTACAAAAAAACCGGGAGTAAAAGAAACATGGTCCGTACGACCTCGGAATCGCTCAAATTGAAGTGTATAATACACGGTTTCGGGATTCAGGGCACGGAACAAAATTCCTCGGAAATCGCGCGAAAGTTCCTCGGGCCGATAAAGCGGCCAAGCAAAATTTGAGTAGCAACGGAAGACATTTGGGGGTGCTGGTATGCCATAAACCAGGATTCGTCGAACCTCGGATATTCGTGAAAAATGTATTAATACTCGTTATCGAGAGAAATCGAACAGTTTAACTTCGAAATGACCTCGGACGCGTGATAAAAAATCGGGAGAAAAGAAAACAGGGTCCGCACGACCTCCCGAACGACTCAAATTGAAGTGTATAGTACACGATTTTTCGAGATTCAGTGGTACCGGAACAAAATTCTCCGAAAATCGCGCAAAAAGTTCCTCGGGTCGGATATAGCGGCCACGCAAAATTTGAGTAGCAACGGAAGACATTTGGGGGTGCCAAAGTATGCCATATACCAAAGCATTCGTCGAACCTCGGATATTCGTGAAAATGTATTAATACTCGTTATCCGAGGCTGAAATCGAACAGGTTAACTTCTGAAATGACCTCGTACACGTGATAAAAAAATCGGGAGAAAAAGAAACAGGGTCCGGTACGACCTCCCGAACGGCTAAAATTGAAGTGTATAATACACGGTTTTTCGGGATTCCAGGGCACCGGAACAAAATTCTCCGAAAATCGCGCAGAAAGTTCCTCGGGTCAGATATAGCGGCCACGCAAAATTTGAGTAGAAACGGAAGACATTTGGGGGTGCCGATATGCCATATACCAGCATTCGTCGAACCTCGGATATTCGTGAAAAATGTATTAATACTCGTTATCCGAGGCTAAAATCGAACAGGTTAACTTCTGAAATGACCTCGTACGCGTGATAAAAAAATCGGGAGAAAAAGAAACATGGTCCGGTACAACCTCCCGAACGGCTCAAATTGAAGTGTATAATACACGGTTTTTCGGGATTCCAGGGCACCGGAACAAAATTCTCCGAAAATCGCGCAGAAAGTTCCACGGGTCAGATATAGTGGCCACGCAAAATTTGAGTAGCAACGGAAGACATTTGGGGGTGCCGGTATGCCATAAACCAAACATTCGTCGAACCGGGATAATCGTGAAAAATGTATTAATACTCGTTATCCGAGGCTAAAATCGAACAAAGTTAACTTCTGAAATGACCTCGGACGCGTGATAAAAAATCGGGGAAAAAGAAACAGGGTCGTACGACCTCCCGAACGGCTCAAATTGAAGTGTGTAATACACGATTTTTCGGGATTCCAGGATACCGGAACAAAATTCTCCGAAATCGCTACTGAAACTTCCTCGGGTCGATAAAGCGGCCACACAAAATTTGAGTAGCAATGGAAGACATTTGGGGGGTGCCGGTACGCCATAAACCAGCATTCGTCGAACCTCGGATAAACGTGAAAAATGTATTAATACTCGTTATCCGAGGCTGAAATCGAACAGGTTAACTTCTGAAATGACCTCGGACGCGTGATAAAAAAAATCGGGAGAAAAAGAAACAGGGTCCGGTACAACCTCCCGAACGGCTCAAATTGAAGTGTATAATACACGATTTTTCGGGATTCTAGGGTACCGGAACAAAATTCTCCGAAAATCGCGCAGAAAGTTCCTAGGGTCGGATATAGCGGCCACGCAAAATTTGAGTAGCAACGGAAGACATTTGGGAGTGCCGGTATGCCATATACCAGCATTCGTCGAACCTCGGATATTCGTGAAAAATGTATTAATACTCGTTATCCGAGGTGAAATCGAAACAAAGTTAACTTCTCGAAATGACCTCGTACGCGTGATAAAAAATCGGGAGAAAAAAAAAAAACAGCGTCCGGTACGACCTCCTGAACGGCTCAAATTGAAGTGTATAATACACGATTTTTCGGGATTCCAGGGTACCGAAACATAATTCTCCGGAAATCACGCAGAAACTTCCTCGGGTCAGTTAAAGCGGCCACACAAAATTTCAATAGCAATGGAAGACATTTGGGGGTGCCGGTATGCCATAAACCAGCATTCGTCGAACCTCGGATAATCGTGAAAAATGTATTAATACTCGTTATCCGATGCTGAAATCGAATAGGTTAACTTCTGAAATGACCTCGGACGCGTGATAAAAAAATAAGGAGAAAAAGAAACAGAGTCCGGTACGACCACCCGAACGGCTCAAATTGAAGTGTATAATACACGATTTTTCGTGATTCCAGGGTACCGGAACAAAATTCTCCGAAAATCGCGCAGAACGTACCTAGGGTCGGATATAGCGGCCACGCAAAATTTGATTAGCAACGGAAGACATTTGGGGGTGCCGGTATTCCATATACCGGCATTCGTCGAACCTCGGATATTCGCGAAAAATGTATTAATACTCGTTATCCAAGGCTGAAATCGAACAGGTTAACTTTTGAAATGACCTCCTACGCGTGATAAAAAATCGGGAGAAAAGAAACAGGGTCCGGTACGACCTCCCGAACGGCTCAAATTGAAGTGTATAATACACGGTTTTCGGATTCAGGGCACCGAACAAAATTCTCCGAAAATCGCGCAGAAAGTTCCTCGGGTCAGATATAGCGGCCACGCAAAATTTGAGTAGCAACGGAAGATATTTGGGGGTGCCGGTATGCCATATACCAGCATTCGTCGAACCTCGGATATTCGTGAAAAATGTATTAATACTCGTTATCCAAGGCCGAAATCGAACAGGTTAACTTTTGAAATGACCTCCTACGCGTGATAAAAAAATCGGGAGAAAAAGAAACAGGGTCCGATACGACCTCCCGAACGGCTCAAATTGAAGTGTATAATACACGGTTTTTCGGATTCTGGGGCACCGGAACAAAATTCTCGAAAATCGCGCAGAAAGTTCCTCGGGTCGATATATAGCAGCCACGCAAAATTTGAGTAGCAACGGAAGACATTTGGGGGTGCCGGTATGCCATATACCAAGATTCGTCGAACCCGGATATTCGTGAAAATGTATTAATACTCATTATCCGAGGCTGAAATCGAACAGGTTAACTTCTGAAATGACCTCGTACACGTGATAAAAAAATCGGGAGAAAAAGAAACAGTGGTCCGCACGACCTCCCGAACGGCTCAAATTGAAGTGTATAATACACGGTTTTTCGGGATTCAGGGCAGGAACAAAATTCTTCGAAATCGCGCAGAAAGTTCCTTGGGTCGATATAGCGGCCACGCAAAATTTGAGTAGCAACGGAAGAAATTTGGGGGTGCCGGTATGCCATAAACCAAAGATTCGTCGAACCCCGGATAATCGTAAAAAATGTATTAATACTCGTTATCCGAGGCTGAAATCGAACAAAGTTAACTTCTCGAAATGACCTCGGACGCGTGATAAAAAAATTGGGGGAAAAAGAAACAGGGTCGATTACGACCTCCGAACGGCTCAAATTGAAGTGTATAATACACGGTTTTTGGGGATTCAGTGGTAGGAACAAATTTCTCCGGAAATCGCGCGAGAATGTTCCTCGGGTCGATAAAGCGGCCACACAAAATTTGAGTAGCAATGGAAGACATTTGGGGGTGCCGGTATGCCATAAACCAGCATTCGTCGAACCTCGGATAATCGTGAAAAATGTATTAATACTCGTTATCCGAGGCTGAAATCGAACAGGTTAACTTCTGAAATGACTTCCTACGCGTGATAAAAAAATCGGGAGAAAAAGAAACAGGGTCCGGTACGACCTCCCGAACGGCTCAAATTGAAGTGTATAATACACGATTTTTCGGGATTCCAGGGTACCGGAACAAAATTCTCGAAAATCACAGAAAGTTTCTAGGGTCGGATATAGCGCCACGCAAAATTTGAGTAGCAACGGAAGACATTTGGGGGTGCCGTATGCCATATACCAAAGATTCGTCGAACCTCGGATATTCGTGAAAAATGTATTAATACTCGTTATCCGAGGCTAAAATCGAACAGGTTAACTTCTGAAATGACCTCGTACGCGTGATCAAAAAATCGGGAGAAAAAGAAACAGGGTCCAGTACGACCTCCCGAACGGCTCAAATTGAAGTGTATAATACACGGTTTTTCGGGATTCCAGTCCCGGAACAAAATTCTCGAAAATCGCGCGAGAAAGTTCCTCGGGTCGATATAGCGGCCACGCAAAATTTGAGTAGCAATGGAAGACATTTGGGCGTGCCGATATGCCATATACCAGCATTCGTCGAACCAGGATAATCGTGAAAATGTATTAATACTAGTTATCCGAGACTGAAATCGAATTGGTTAACTCCGAAATGACCTCAGACGCGGTATAAAAAAACCGGGAGAAAAAGAAACAGGGTCCGGTACGACCTCCGGAACTGCTCAAATTGAAGTGTATAATACACGGTTTTTCGGGATTCTAGGGCACCGGAACAAAATTCTTCGTAAATCGCGCAGAAAGTTCCTCGGGTCAGATAAAGCGGCCACGCAAAATTTGAGTAGCAACGGAAGACATTTGGGGGTGCCGGTATGCCATAAACCAGGATTCGTCGAACCGCGGATAATCGTGAAAAATGTATTAATACTCGTTATCCGAGTCTGAAATCAAACAGGTTAACTTCTGAAATGATCTCGGACGCGTGATAAAAAAAATCGGGAGAAAAAGAAACAGGGTCCGGTACGACCTCCCGAACGACTCAAATTGAAGTGTATAATACACGATTTTTCGAGATTCCAGGGTACCGGAACAAAATTCTCCGAAAATCGCGCAAAAAGTTCCTCGGGTCGGATATAGCGGCCACGCAAAATTTGAGTAGCAACGGAAGACATTTGGGGGTGCCAGTATGCCATATACCAGCATTCGTCGAACCTCGGATATTCGTGAAAAATGTATTAATACTCGTTATCCGAGGCTGAAATCGAACAGGTTAACTTCTGAAATGACCTCGTACACGTGATAAAAAAATCGGGAGAAAAAGAAACAGGGTCCGTTACGACCTCCCGAACGGCTCAAATTGAAGTGTATAATACACGGTTTTCGGGATTCAGGGCAGGAACAAAATTCTCCGAAAATCGCGAGAAAGTTCCTCGGGTCGATATAGCGGCCCCGCAAAATTTGAGTAGAAACGGAAGACATTTGGGGGTGCCGGTATGCCATATACCAGCATTCGTCGAACCTCGGATATTCGTGAAAAATGTATTAATACTCGTTATCCGAGGCTAAAATCGAACAGGTTAACTTCTGAAATGACCTCGTACGCGTGATAAAAAAATCGGGAGAAAAAGAAACATGGTCCGGTACAACCTCCCGAACGGCTCAAATTGAAGTGTATAATACACGGTTTCGGGATTCCAGGCACCGGAAAAAATTCTCCGAAAATCGCGCAGAAAGTTCTCGGTTCAGATAAAGCGGCCACGCAAAATTTGAGTAGCAACGGAAGACATTTGGGGGTGCCGGTATGCCATAAACCAAAGATTCGTCGAACCCGGATAATCGTGAAAATGTATTAATACTCGTTATCCGAGGCTAAAATCGAACAGTTAACTTCGAAATGACCTCGGACGCGTGATAAAAAAATCGGGGAAAAAGAAACAGGGTCCGGTACGACCTCCGAACGGCTCAAATTGAAGTGTATATAATACACGGTTTTTCGGGATTCCAGGTTACCGGAACAAAATTCTCCGGAAATCGCGCAGAAACTTCCTCGGGTCAGATAAAGCGGCCACACAAAATTTGAGTAGCAATGGAAGACATTTGGGGGGTGCCGGTACGCCATAAACCAGCATTCGTCGAACCTCGGATAAACGTGAAAAATGTATTAATACTCGTTATCCGAGGCTGAAATCGAAACAGTTAACTCTCGAAATGACCTCGGACGCGTGATAAAAAAAAAAAATCGGGAAAAAGAAACAGGGTCCGGTACAACCTCCCGAACGGCTCAAATTGAAGTGTATAATACACGATTTTTCGGGATTCTAGGGTACCGGAACAAAATTCCTCGAAAATCGCGCAGAAAGTTCCTAGGGTCGGATATAGCGGCCACGCAAAATTTGAGTAGCAACGGAAGACATTTGGGAGTGCCGGTATGCCATATACCAAAGATTCGTCGAACCTCGATATTCGTGAAAATGTATTAATACTCGTTATCCGAGGTGAAATCGAACATGTTAACTTCCGAAATGACCTCGTACGCGTGATAAAAAAATCGAGAAAAAAAACGGCGTCCGCACGACCTCCGAACGGCTCAAATTGAAGTGTATAATACACGGTTTTTCGGGATTCCGTGGTACCGGAACATAATTCTCCGCAAATCACGCAGAAACTTCCTCGGTCGATTAAAGCGGCCACACAAAATTTGAGTAGCAATGGATGACATTTGGGGTGCCGGATGCCATAAACCGAACATTCGTCGAACCTCTGATAATCGTGAAAAATGTATTAATACTCGTTATCCGAGGTGAAATCGAACAGTTAACTTCGAAATGACCTCGGACGCGTGATAAAAAAATCGGGAGAAAAAGAAACAGGTCCGTGACGACCTTCCGAACGGCTCAAATTGAAGTGTATAATACACGGTTTTTCGGGATTCAGGGGTCACGGAACAAAATTCTCCGGAAATCGCACAGAAAGTTCCTCGGGTCGGATATAGCGGCCACGCAAAATTTGAGTAGCAACGGAAGACATTTGGGGGTGCCGGTATGCCATATACCAGCATTCGTCGAACCTCGGATATTCGTGAAAAATGTATTAATACTCGTTATCCAAGGCTGAAATCGAACAGGTTAACTTTTGAAATGACCTCCTACGCGTGATAAAAAAATCGGGAGAAAAAGAAACAGGGTCCGGTACGACCTCCCGAACGGCTCAAATTGAAGTGTATAATACACGGTTTTTCGGGATTCCAGGGCACCGGAACAAAATTCTCCGAAAATCGCGCAGAAAGTTCCTCGGGTCAGATATAGCGGCCACGCAAAATTTGAGTAGCAACGGAAGACATTTGGGGGTGCCGGTATGCCATATACCAGCATTCGTCGAACCTCGGATATTCGTGAAAAATGTATTAATACTCATTATCCAAGGCTGAAATCGAACAGGTTAACTTCTGAAATGACCTCGTACACGTGATAAAAAAATCGGGAGAAAAAGAAACATGGTCCGGTACAACCTCCCGAACGGCTCAAATTGAAGTGTATAATACACGGTTTTTCGGGATTCGTGGCAGGAACAAAATTCTCCGAAAATCGCGAGAAAGTTCCACGGGTCAGATATAGTGGCCACGCAAAATTTGAGTAGCAACGGAAGACATTTGGGGGTGCCGGTATGCCATAAACCAGCATTCGTCGAACCCCGGATAATCGTGAAAAATGTATTAATACTCGTTATCCGAGGCTAAAATCGAACAGGTTAACTTCTGAAATGACCTCGGACGCGTGATAAAAAAATCGGGGGAAAAAGAAACAGGGTCCGACGACCTCCCGAACGGCTCAAATTGAAGTGTGTAATACACGATTTTTCGGGATTCCGGGATACCGGAACAAAATTCTCAGAAATCGCGCAGAAACTTCCTCGGGTCGATAAAGCGGCCACACAAAATTTGAGTAGCAATGGAAGACATTTGGGGGTGCCGGTGACGCCATAAACCAAGATTCGTCGAACCTCGGATAAACGTGAAAAATGTATTAATACTCGTTATCCGAGGTGAAATGAAATCGAACAGTTAACTTCAAATGACCTCGGACGCGTGATAAAAAAATCGGGAAAAAGAAACAGGGTCCGGTACAACCTCCCGAACGGCTCAAATTGAAGTGTATAATACACGATTTTTCGGGATTCTAGGGTACCGGAACAAAATTCTCCGAAAATCGCGCAGAAAGTTCCTAGGGTCGGATATAGCGGCTACGCAAAATTTGAGTAGCAACGGAAGACATTTGGGAGTGCCGGTATGCCATATACCAGCATTCGTCGAACCTCGGATATTCGTGAAAAATGTATTAATACTCGTTATCCGAGGCTGAAATCGAACAGGTTAACTTCTGAAATGACCTCGTACGCGTGATAAAAAAATCGGGAGAAAAAAAAACAGCGTCCGGTACGACCTCCTGAACGGCTCAATATGAAGTGTATAATACACGATTTTTCGGGATTCCAGGGTACCGGAACATAATTCTCCGGAAATCACGCAGAAACTTCCTCGGGTCAGTTAAAGCGGCCACACAAAATTTGAATAGCAATGGAAGACATTTGGGGGTGCCGGTATGCCATAAACCAGCATTCGTCGAACCTCGGATAATCGTGAAAAATGTATTAATACTCGTTATCCGAGGCTGAAATCGAACAGGTTAACTTCTGAAATGACCTCGGACGCGTGATAAAAAAAATAAGGAGAAAAAGAAACAGGGTCCGGTACGACCACCCGAACGGCTCAAATTGAAGTGTATAATACACGATTTTTCGTGATTCCAGGGTACCGGAACAAAATTCTCCGAAAATCGCGCAGAACGTACCTAGGGTCGGATATAGCGGCCACGCAAAATTTGATTAGCAACGGAAGACATTTGGGGGTGCCGGTATTCCATATACCGGCATTCGTCGAACCTCGGATATTCGCGAAAAATGTATTAATACTCGTTATCCAAGGCTGAAATCGAACAGGTTAACTTTTGAAATGACCTCCTACGCGTGATAAAAAAATCGGGAGAAAAAGAAACAGGGTCCGGTACGACCTCCCGAACGGCTCAAATTGAAGTGTATAATACACGGTTTTTCGGGATTCCGGGGCACGAACAAAATTCTCCGAAAATCGCGCGAGAAAGTTCCTCGGGTCGATATAGCGGCCACGCAAAATTTGAGTAGCAACGGAAGATATTTGGGGGTGCCGGTATGCCATATACCAGCATTCGTCGAACCTCGGATATTCGTGAAAAATGTATTAATACTCGTTATCCAAGGCCGAAATCGAACAGGTTAACTTTTGAAATGACCTCCTACGCGTGATAAAAAAATCGGGAGAAAAAGAAACAGGGTCCGGTACGACCTCCCGAACGGCTCAAATTGAAGTGTATAATACACGGTTTTTCGGGATTCCAGGGCACCGGAACAAAATTCTCCGAAAATCGCGCAGAAAGTTCCTCGGGTCAGATATAGCAGCCACGCAAAATTTGAGTAGCAACGGAAGACATTTGGGGGTGCCGGTATGCCATATACCAGCATTCGTCGAACCTCGGATATTCGTGAAAAATGTATTAATACTCATTATCCGAGGCTGAAATCGAACAGTTAACTTCTCGAAATGACCTCGTACACGTGATAAAAAAATCGGGAGAAAAAGAAACAGGTCCAGACGACCTCCCGAACAGCTCAAATTGAAGTGTATAATACACGGTTTTTCGGGATTCGGGGGTCACGGAACAAAATTCTTCGGAAATCGCGCAGAAAGTTCCTTGGGTCAGATATAGCGGCCACGCAAAATTTGAGTAGCAATGGAAGAAATTTGGGGGTGCCGGTATGCCATAAACCAGCATTCGTCGAACCCCGGATAATCGTAAAAAATGTATTAATACTCGTTATCCGAGGCTGAAATCGAACAGGTTAACTTCTGAAATGACCTCGGACGCGTGATAAAAAAATTGGGGGAAAAAGAAACAGGGTCCGGTACGACCTCCCGAACGGCTCAAATTGAAGTGTATAATACACGGTTTTTGGGGATTCCAGGGTACCGGAACAAATTTCTCTGGAAATCGCGCGAGAATGTTCCTCGGGTCGGATAAAGCGGCCACACAAAATTTGAGTAGCAATGGAAGACATTTGGGGTGCCGGTATGCCATAAACAAACATTCGTCGAACCTCGGATAATCGTGAAAAATGTATTAATACTCGTTATCCGAGGTGAAATCGAACAGTTAACTCGAAATGACTTCCTACGCGTGATAAAAAAATCGGGAGAAAAAGAAACAGGGTCCGGTACGACCTCCCGAACGGCTCAAATTGAAGTGTATAATACACGATTTTTCGGGATTCCAGGGTACCGGAACAAAATTCTCCGAAAATCACGCAGAAAGTTTCTAGGGTCGGATATAGCGGCCACGCAAAATTTGAGTAGCAACGGAAGACATTTGGGGGTGCCAGTATGCCATATACCAGCATTCGTCGAACCTCGGATATTCGTGAAAAATGTATTAATACTCGTTATCCGAAGCTAAAATCGAACAGGTTAACTTCTGAAATGACCTCGTACGCGTGATCAAAAAATCGGGAGAAAAAGAAACAGGGTCCGATCGACCTCCCGAACGGCTCAAATTGAAGTGTATAATACACGGTTTTTCGGGATTCAGTGGTCCCGGAACAAAATTCTCCGAAAATCGCGCGAGAAAGTTCCTCGGGTCGATATAGCGGCCACGCAAAATTTGAGTAGCAATGGAAGACATTTGGGCGTGCCGATATGCCATATACCAAAGACATTCGTCGAACCCGGATAATCGTGAAAAATGTATTAATACTAGTTATCCGAGACTGAAATCGAATTGGTTAACTCCTGAAATGACCTCGGACGCGGTATAAAAAAACCGGAGAAAAAGAAACACGGGGGTCCGTGCGACCTCCGAATCGCTCAAATTGAAGTGTATAATACACGGTTTTTCGGGATTCTAGGCACCGGAACAAAATTCTTCGGAAATCGCGTGAGAAAGTTCCTCGGGTCGAGATAAAGCGGCCACGCAAAATTTGAGTAGCAACGGAAGACATTTGGGGGTGCCGGTATGCCATAAACCAGGATTCGTCGAACCGCGGATAATCATGAAAAATGTATTAATACTCGTTATCCGAGGCTGAAATCAAACAGGTTAACTTCTGAAATGATCTCGGACGCGTGATAAAAAAAATCGGGAGAAAAAGAAACAGGGTCCGGTACGACCTCCCGAACGACTCAAATTGAAGTGTATAATACACGATTTTTCGAGATTCAGGTACGGAACAAAATTCTCCGAAAATCGCGCAAAAAGTTCCTCGGGTCGGATATAGCGGCCACGCAAAATTTGAGTAGCAACGGAAGACATTTGGGGGTGCCAGTATGCCATATACCAGCATTCGTCGAACCTCGGATATTCGTGAAAAATGTATTAATACTCGTTATCCGAAATTTGAAATCGAACAGTTAACTCAAAATGACCTCGTACACGTGATAAAAAAAATCGGGAGAAAAACAGGTCCGTACGACCTCCGAACGGCTAAAATTGAAGTGTATAATACACGGTTTTTCGGGATTCAGGGCAGGAACAAAATTCTCCGAAAATCGCGAGAAAGTTCCTCGGGTCAGATATAGCGGCCCCGCAAAATTTGAGTAGAAACGGAAGACATTTGGGGGTGCCGGTATGCCATATACCAAAGATTCGTCGAACCTCGGATATTCGTGAAAAATGTATTAATACTCGTTATCCGAGGCTAAAATCGAAACAGTTAACTTCTCGAAATGACCTCGTACGCGTGATAAAAAATCGGGAGAAAAAGAAACATGGTCCGGTACAACCTCCCGAACGGCTCAAATTGAAGTGTATAATACACGGTTTTTCGGGATTCCGGGCACCCGGAACAAAATTCTCGAAAATCGCGCAGAAAGTTCCTCGGGTGAGATATAGTGGCCACGCAAAATTTGAGTAGCAACGGAAGACATTTGGGGGTGCCGGTATGCCATAAACCAAAGATTCGTCGAACCCCGGATAATCGTGAAAAATGTATTAATACTCGTTATCCGAGGCTAAAATCGAACAGGTTAACTTCTGAAATGACCTCGGACGCGTGATAAAAAAATCGGGGGAAAAAGAAACAGGGTCCGGTACGACCTCCCGAACGGCTCAAATTGAAGTGTATAATACACGATTTTTCGGGATTCTAGGGTACCGGAACAAAATTCCTCGAAAATCGCGCAGAAAGTTCCTAGGGTCGGATATAGCGGCCACGCAAAATTTGAGTAGCAACGGAAGACATTTGGGAGTGCCGGTATGCCATATACCAGCATTCGTCGAACCTCAGATATTCGTGAAAAATGTATTAATACTCGTTATCCGAGGCTGAAATCGAACAGGTTAACTTCTGAAATGACCTCGTACGCGTGATAAAAAAATCGGGAGAAAAAAAAAACAGCGTCCGGTACGACCTCCTGAACGGCTCAAATTGAAGTGTATAATACACGATTTTTCGGGATTCCAGGGTACCGGAACATAATTCTCCGCAAATCACGCAGAAACTTCCTCGGGTCAGTTAAAGCGGCCACACAAAATTTGAGTAGCAATGGATGACATTTGGGGGTGCCGGTATGCCATAAACCAGCATTCGTCGAACCTCGGATAATCGTGAAAAATGTATTAATACTCGTTATCCGAGGCTGAAATCGAACAGGTTAACTTCTGAAATGACCTCGGACGCGTGATAAAAAAATCGGGAGAAAAAGAAACAGGGTCCGGTACGACCTTCCGAACGGCTCAAATTGAAGTGTATAATACACGGTTTTTCGGGATTCCAGGGCACCGGAACAAAATTCTCCGAAAATCGCGCAGAAAGTTCCTCGGGTCAGATATAGCGGCCACGCAAAATTTGAGTAGCAACGGAAGACATTTGGGGGTGCCGGTATGCCATATACCAGCATTCGTCGAACCTCGGATATTCGTGAAAAATGTATTAATACTCGTTATCCAAGGTCATTTGAAATCGAACGGGTTAACTTTTGAAATGACCTCCTACGCGTGATAAAAAAATCGGGAGAAAAAGAAACAGGGGTCCACGACCTCCCGAACGGCTCAAATTGAAGTGTATAATACACGGTTTTCGGGATTCCGGGCACCGGAACAAAATTCTCCGAAAATCGCGCAGAAAGTTCCTCGGGCCAGATATAGCGGCCACGCAAAATTTGAGTAGCAACGGAAGACATTTGGGGGTGCCGGTATGCCATATACCAGCATTCGTCGAACCTCGGATATTCGTGAAAAATGTATTAATACTCATTATCCAAGGCTGAAATCGAACAGGTTAACTTCTGAAATGACCTCGTACACGTGATAAAAAAATCGGGAGAAAAAGAAACAGGGTCCGGTACGACCTCCCGAACGGCTCAAATTGAAGTGTATAATACACGGTTTTTCGGGATTCCAGGGCACCGGAACAAAATTCTTCGGAAATCGCGCAGAAAGTTCCTTGGGTCAGATATAGCGGCCACGCAAAATTTGAGTAGCAACGGAAGAAATTTGGGGGTGCCGGTATGCCATAAACCAGCATTCGTCGAACCCCGGATAATCGTAAAAAATGTATTAATACTCGTTATCCGAGGCTGAAATCGAACAGTTAACCACGAAATGACCTCGGACGCGTCATAAAAAAAAAATCGGGGAAAAAGAAACAGGGTCCGACGACCTCCCGAACGGCTCAAATTGAAGTGTATAATACACGGTTTTGGGGATTCAGTGGTACGGAACAAATTTCTCTGGAAATCGCGAGAATGTTCCTCGGGTCGATAAAGCGGCCACACAAAATTTGAGTAGCAATGGAAGACATTTGGGGGTGCCGGTATGCCATAAACCAAGATTCGTCGAACCTCGGATAATCGTGAAAAATGTATTAATACTCGTTATCCGAGGTGAAATCGAAAACAGTTAACTTCTCAAATGACTTCCTACGCGTGATAAAAAATCGGGAGAAAAAGAAACAGTGGTCCCGCCATTACGACCTCCCGAACGGCTCAAATTGAAGTGTATAATACACGATTTTTCGGGATTCCGGGGTACCGGAACAAAATTCTCCGAAAATCACGCAGAAAGTTTCTAGGGTCGGATATAGCGGCCACGCAATATTTGAGTAGCAACGGAAGACATTTGGGGGTGCCAGTATGCCATATACCAGCATTCGTCGAACCTCGGATATTCGTGAAAAATGTATTAATACTCGTTATCCGAGGCTAAAATCGAACAGGTTAACTCTCGAAATGACCTCGTACGCGTGATCAAAAATCGGGAGAAAAAGAAATGGGGTCCAGACGACCTCCCGAACGGCTCAAATTGAAGTGTATAATTAGACGGTTTTTCGGGATTCTAGGTCACCGGAACAAAATTCTCCGAAAATCGCGCAGAAAGTTCCTCAGTCGAGATATAGCGGCCACGCAAAATTTGAGTAGCAATGGAAGACATTTGGGCGTGCCGATATACCATATACCAAAGATTCGTCGAACCCGGATAATCGTGAAAATGTATTAATACTAGTTATCCGAGACTGAAATCGAATTGGTTAACTTCTGAAATGACCTCAGACGCGGTATAAAAAAACCGGGAGAAAAAGAAACAAGGTCCAAGACGACCTCCGAATCGCTTGCTCAAATTGAAGTGTATAATACACGGTTTCAGGGATTCCGTGGCACCAGGAACAAAATTCTTCGGAAATCGCGCAGAAAGTTCCTCGGGTCAGATAAAGCGGCCACGCAAAATTTGAGTAGCAACGGAAGACATTTGGGGGTGCCGGTATGCCATATACCAGCATTCGTCGAACCTCGGATATTCGTGAAAAATGTATTAATACTCGTTATCCGAGGCTGAAATCGAACAGTTAACTTCGAAATGACCTCGTACACGTGATAAAAAAATCGGGAGAAAAAGAAACAGGTCGGTGCACGACCTCCCGAACGGCTAAAATTGAAGTGTATAATACACGGTTTATCGGGATTCCAGGGTACCGGAACAAAATTCTCGAAAATCGCGCGAGAAAGTTCCTCGGGTCAGATATAGCGGCCCCGCAAAATTTGAGTAGAAACGGAAGACATTTGGGGGTGCCGGTATGCCATATACCAGCATTCGTCGAACCTCGGATATTCGTGAAAAATGTATTAATACTCGTTATCCGAGGCTGAAATCGAACAGGTTAACTTCTGAAATGACCTCGTACGCGTGATAAAAAAATCGGGAGAAAAAGAAACATGGTCCGGTACAACCTCCCGAACGGCTCAAATTGAAGTGTATAATACACGGTTTTTCGGGATTCCAGGGCACCGGAACAAAATTCTCCGAAAATCGCGCAGAAAGTTCCTCGGGTCAGATATAGTGGCCACGCAAAATTTGAGTAGCAACGGAAGACATTTGGGGGTGCCGGTATGCCATAAACCAGCATTCGTCGAACCCCGGATAATCGTGAAAAATGTATTAATACTCGTTATCCGAGGCTAAAATCGAACAGGTTAACTTCTGAAATGACCTCGGACGCGTGATAAAAAAATCGGGGGAAAAAGAAACAGGGTCCGGTACGACCTCCCGAACGGCTCAAATTGAAGTGTATAATACACGATTTTTCGGGATTCCAGGTTACCGGAACAAAATTCTCCGGAAATCGCGCAGAAACTTCCTCGGGTCAGATAAAGCGGCCACACAAAATTTGAGTAGCAATGGAAGACATTTGGGGGGTGCCGATACGCCATAAACCAGCATTCGTCGAACCTCGGATAAACGTGAAAAATGTATTAATACTCGTTATCCGAGGCTGAAATCGAACAGGTTAACTTCTGAAATGACCTCGGACGCGTGATAAAAAAAATCGGGAGAAAAAGAAACAGGGTCCGGTACAACCTCCCGAACGGCTCAAATTGAAGTGTATAATACACGATTTTTCGGGATTCTAGGGTACCGGAACAAAATTCCTCGAAAATCGCGCAGAAAGTTCCTAGGGTCGGATATAGCGGCCACGCAAAATTTGAGTAGCAACGGAAGACATTTGGGAGTGCCGGTATGCCATATACCAAAGATTCGTCGAACCTCGGATATTCGTGAAAAATGTATTAATACTCGTTATCCGAGGCTGAAATCGAACAGTTAACTTCTCGAAATGACCTCGTACGCGTGATAAAAAAATCGAGAAAAAAAAAAAACAGCGTCAGACGACCTCCGAACGGCTCAAATTGAAGTGTATAATACACGGTTTTTCGGGATTCGGGTACCGGAACATAATTCTCCGCAAATCACGCAGAAACTTCCTCGGGTCGATTAAAGCGGCCACACAAAATTTGAGTAGCAATGGATGACATTTGGGGGTGCCGGTATGCCATAAACCAAGATTCGTCGAACCTCGGATAATCGTGAAAAATGTATTAATACTCGTTATCCGAGGTGAAATCGAACAGTTAACTTCTGAAATGACCTCGGACGCGTGATAAAAAATCGGGGAGAAAAAGAAACAGGTCAGTCACGACCTTCCGAACGGCTCAAATTGAAGTGTATAATACACGGTTTTCGGGATTCCGTGGCACCGGAACAAAATTCTCCGAAAATCGCGCAGAAAGTTCCTCGGGTCAGATATAGCGGCCACGCAAAATTTGAGTAGCAACGGAAGACATTTGGGGGTGCCGGTATGCCATAAACCAAGATTTCGTCGAACCTCGGATAATCGTGAAAAATGGATTAATACTCGTTATCCAAGGTGAAATCGAAGCAGGTTAACTTTTGAAATGACCTCCTACGCGTGATAAAAAATCGGGAGAAAAGAAACAGTGGTCAGTCGACCTCCCGAACGGCTCAAATTGAAGTGTATAATACACGGTTTCGGGATTCCAGCGCGGAACAAAATTCTCCGAAAATCGCGCAGAAAGTTCCTCGGGCCAGATATAGCGGCCACGCAAAATTTGAGTAGCAACGGAAGACATTTGGGGTGCCGGTATGCCATATACCAGCATTCGTCGAACCTCGGATATTCGTGAAAAATGTATTAATACTCATTATCCAAGGCTGAAATCGAACAGGTTAACTTCTGAAATGACCTCGTACACGTGATAAAAAATCGGGAGAAAAGAAAGTGGTCCGTGACGACCTCCCGAACGGCTCAAATTGAAGTGTATAATACACGGTTTTCGGGATTCGGGCACCGGAACAAAATTCTTCGGAAATCGCGAGAAAGTTCCTTGGGTCGAGATATAGCGGCCACGCAAAATTTGAGTAGCAACGGAAGAAATTTGGGGGTGCTTGGTATGCCATAAACCAAAGCATTCGTCGAACCCCGGATAATCGTAAAAAATGTATTAATACTCGTTATCCGAGGCTGAAATCGAACAAAGTTAACTTCCGAAATGACCTCGGACGCGTCATAAAAAAATCGGGGAAAAAGAAACAGGGTCCGGTACGACCTCCCGAACGGCTCAAATTGAAGTGTATAATACACGGTTTTTGGGGATTCCAGGGTACCGGAACAAATTTCTCTGGAAATCGCGCAGAATGTTCCTCGGGTCAGATAAAGCGGCCACACAAAATTTGAGTAGCAATGGAAGACATTTGGGGGTGCCGGTATGCCATAAACCAGCATTCGTCGAACCTCGGATAATCGTGAAAAATGTATTAATACTCGTTATCCGAGGCTGAAATCGAACAACAGTTAACTTCGAAATGACTTCCTACGCGTGATAAAAAATCGGGAGAAAAAAAATGGTCCGTACGACCTCCCGAACGGCTCAAATTGAAGTGTATAATACCCGATTTTTCGGGATTCCAGGGTACCGGAACAAAATTCTCCGAAAATCACGCAGAAAGTTTCTAGGGTCGGATATAGCGGCCACGCAATATTTGAGTAGCAACGGAAGACATTTGGGGGTGCCAGTATGCCATATACCAGCATTCGTCGAACCTCGGATATTCGTGAAAAATGTATTAATACTCGTTATCCGAGGCTAAAATCGAACAGGTTAACTTCTGAAATGACCTCGTACGCGTGATCAAAAAATCGGGAGAAAAAGAAACAGGGTCCAGTACGACCTCCCGAACGGCTCAAATTGAAGTGTATAATTAGACGGTTTTTCGGGATTCCAGGTCACCGGAACAAAATTCTCCGAAAATCGCGCAGAAAGTTCCTCAGGTCAGATATAGCGGCCACGCAAAATTTGAGTAGCAATGGAAGACATTTGGGCGTGCCGATATACCATATACCAGCATTCGTCGAACCCCGGATAATCGTGAAAAATGTATTAATACTAGTTATCCGAGACTGAAATCGAATTGGTTAACTTTCGAAATGACCTCGGACGCGGTATAAAAACCGGGAGAAAAAGAAACAAGGTCCCGACGACCTCCGGAATCGCTCAAATTGAAGTGTATAATACACGGTTTTTCGGGATTCGTGGCACCGGAACAAAATTCTTCGGAAATCGCGCAGAAAGTTCCTCGGGTCAGATAAAGCGGCCACGCAAAATTTGAGTAGCAACGGAAGACATTTGGGGGTGCCGGTATGCCATAAACCAGGATTCGTCGAACCGCGGATAATCGTGAAAAATGTATTAATACTCGTTATCCGAGGCTAAAATCGAACAGTTAACTTCACGAAATGACCTCGGACGCGTGATAAAAAAATCGGGGAAAAAGAAACGGGGTCCGACGACCTCCCGAACGGCTCAAATTGAAGTGTATAATACACGATTTTTCGGGATTCCATGTTACCGGAACAAAATTCTCCGGAAATCGCGCAGAAAATTCCTCGGTCGAGATAAAGCGGCCACACAAAATTTGAGTAGCAATGGAAGACATTTGGGGGTGCCTTGTGACGCCATAAACCAAAGATTCGTCGAACCTCGGATAATCGTGAAAAATGTATTAATACTCGTTATCCGAGGCTGAAATCGAACAGGTTAACTTCTGAAATGACCTCGGACGCGTGATAAAAAAAAATCGGGAGAAAAAGAAACAGGGTCCGGTACGACCTCCCGAACGGCTCAAATTGAAGTGTATAATACACGATTTTTCGGGATTCCAGGGTACCGGAACAAAATTCTCCGAAAATCGCGCAGAAAGTTCCTAGGGTCGGATATAGCGGCCACGCAAAATTTGAGTAGCAACGGAAGACATTTGGGGGTGCCGGTATGCCATATACCAGCATTCGTCGAACCTCGGATATTCGTGAAAAATGTATTAATACTCGTTATCCGAGGCTAAAATCGAAAACAGTTAACTTCTGAAATGACCTCGTACACGTGATAAAAAAATCGGGAGAAAAAGAAACAGGTCCAGCACGACCTCCCGAACGGCTAAAATTGAAGTGTATAATACACGGTTTTTGGGATTCCAGGGCCCCGGAACAAAATTCTCCGAAAATCGCGAGAAAGTTCCTCGGGTCGATATAGCGGCCCGCAAAATTTGAGTAGAAACGGAAGATATTTGGGGTGCCGGTATGCCATATACCAAAGATTCGTCGAACCTCGGATATTCGTGAAAAATGTATTAATACTCGTTATCCGAGGCTAAAATCGAAAAAGTTAACTTCGAAATGACCTCGTACGCGTGATAAAAAATCGGGAGAAAAAGAAACATGGTCCGGTACAACCTCCCGAACGGCTCAAATTGAAGTGTATAATACACGGTTTTTCGGGATTCGTGGCACCGGAACAAAATTCTCCGAAAATCGCGCAGAAAGTTCCTCGGGTCAGATATAGTTGCCACGCAAAATTTGAGTAGCAACGGAAGACATTTGGGGGTGCCGGTATGCCATAAACCAAACATTCGTCGAACCCGGATAATCGTGAAAATGTATTAATACTCGTTATCCGAGGCTAAAATCGAACAGTTAACTTCTCGAAATGACCTCGGACGCGTGATAAAAAAATCGGGGAAAAGAAACGTGGTCCGACGACCTCCCGAACGGCTCAAATTGAAGTGTATAATACACGATTTTTCGGGATTCAGTTACCGGAACAAAATTCTCCGGAAATCGCGAGAAAATTCCTCGGGTCGGATAAAGCGGCCACACAAAATTTGAGTAGCAATGAAAGACATTTGGGGGTGCCGGACGCCATAAACCGACATTCGTCGAACCTCGGATAAACGTGAAAAATGTATTAATACTCGTTATCCGAGGCTGAAATCGAACAGTTAACTTCGAAATGACCTCGGACGCGTGATAAAAAAATCGGGAGAAAAGAAACAGTGTCCGGTACAACCTCCCGAACGGCTCAAATTGAAGTGTATAATACACGATTTTTCGGGATTCTAGGGTACCGGAACAAAATTCTCCGAAAATCGCGCAGAAAGTTCCTAGGGTCGGATATAGCGGCCACGCAAAATTTGAGTAGCAACGGAAGACATTTGGGAGTGCCGGTATGCCATATACCAGCATTCGTCGAACCTCGGATATTCGTGAAAAATGTATTAATACTCGTTATCCGAGGCTGAAATCGAACAGGTTAACTTCTGAAATGACCTCGTACACGTGATAAAAAAATAGGGAGAAAAAGAAACAGGGTCCGGTACGACCTCCCGAACGGCTAAAATTGAAGTGTATAATACACGGTTTTTCGGGATTCCAGGGCACCGGAACAAAATTCTCCGAAAATCGCGCAGAAAGTTCCTCGGGTCAGATATAGCGGCCCCGCAAAATTTGAGTAGAAACGGAAGATATTTGGGGGTGCCGGTATGCCATATACCAGCATTCGTCGAACCTCGGATATTCGTGAAAAATGTATTAATACTCGTTATCCGAGGCTAAAATCGAACAGTTAACTACGAAATGACCTCGTACGCGTGATAAAAAATCGGGAGAAAAAGAAACATGGTCCGGTACAACCTCCCGAACGGCTCAAATTGAAGTGTATAATACACGGTTTTTCGGGATTCCGGGGGCCCGGAACAAAATTCTCCGAAAATCGCGCAGAAAGTTCCTCGGGTCGGATATAGTGGCCACGCAAAATTTGAGTAGCAACGGAAGACATTTGGGGTGCCGGTATGCCATAAACCAACATTCGTCGAACCCCGGATAATCGTGAAAATGTATTAATACTCGTTATCCGAGGCTAAAATCGAACAAAGTTAACTTCTCGAAATGACCTCGGACGCGTGATAAAAAAATCGGGGGAAAAAAAACAGGTCCGCATTTACGACCTCCCGAACGGCTCAAATTGAAGTGTATAATACACGATTTTTCGGGATTCCAGGTTTACAGGAACAAAATTCTCAGGAAATCGCGCAGAAAATTCCTCGGGTCGATAAAGCGGCCACACAAAATTTGAGTAGCAATGGAAGACATTTGGGGGTGCGATGACGCCATAAACCAAAGATTCGTCGAACCTCGGATAAACGTGAAAAATGTATTAATACTCGTTATCCGAGGTCGAAATCGAACAGGTTAACTTCGAAATGACCTCGGACGCGTGATAAAAAAAATCGGGAGAAAAAGAAACAGGTCCGTACAACCTCCCGAACGGCTCAAATTGAAGTGTATAATACACGATTTTTCGGGATTCTAGGGTACCGGAACAAAATTCTCCGAAAATCGCGCAGAAAGTTCCTAGGGTCGGATATAGCGGCCACGCAAAATTTGAGTAGCAACGGAAGACATTTGGGAGTGCCGGTATGCCATATACCAGCATTCGTCGAACCTCGGATATTCGTGAAAAATGTATTAATACTCGTTATCCGAGGTCAAATCGAACAGTTAACTTCTCGAAATGACCTCGTACGCGTGATAAAAAAATCGGGAGAAAAAAAAAACGGCGTCCGCACGACCTCCGAACGGCTCAAATTGAAGTGTCGATTTTTCGGGATTCCAGGTGGTACGGAACATAATTCTCCGCAAATCACGCAGAAACTTCCTCGAGTCAGTTAAAGCGGCCACACAAAATTTGAGTAGCAATGGAAGACATTTGGGGGTGCCGGTATGCCATAAACCAAGATTCGTCGAACCTCGGATAATCGTGAAAAATGTATTAATACTCGTTATCCGAGGTGAAATCGAACAGTTAACTTTCGAAATGACCTCGGACGCGTGATAAAAAAAATAAGGAGAAAAAGAAACAGGTCGACGACCACCCGAACGGCTCAAATTGAAGTGTATAATACACGATTTTTCGTGATTCAGTGGTACCGGAAAAAATTCTCCGAAAATCGCGCGAACGTTCCTAGGGCCTGATATAGCGGCCACGCAAAATTTGATTAGCAACGGAAGACATTTGGGGGTGCCGGTATGCCATATACCAAAGATTCGTCGAACCTCGGATATTCATGAAAAATGTATTAATACTCGTTATCCAAGGCTGAAATCGAACAGGTTAACTTTTGAAATGACCTCCTACGCGTGATAAAAAAATCGGGAGAAAAAGAAACAGGTCCGACGACCTCCCGAACGGCTCAAATTGAAGTGTATAATACACGGTTTTCGGGATTCAGGGCACCGGAACAAAATTCTCCGAAAATCGCAGAAAGTTCCTCGGGTCAGATATAGCGGCCACGCAAAATTTGAGTAGCAACGGAAGACATTTGGGGGTGCCGGTATGCCATATACCAAGATTCATTCGTTGAACCTCGGATATTCGTGAAAAATGTATTAATACTCATTATCCGAGGCTGAAATCGAACAGGTTAACTTCTGAAATGACCTCGTACACGAGATAAAAAAATCGGGAGAAAAAGAAACAGGGTCCGGTACGACCTCCCGAACGGCTCAAATTGAAGTGTATAATACACGGTTTTTCGGGATTCCAGGGCACCAGAACAAAATTCTCCGAAAATCGCGCAGAAAGTTCCTCGGGTCAGATATAGCGGCCATGCAAAATTTGAGTAGAAACGGAAGACATTTGAGGGTGCCGGTAAGCAATATACCAGCATTCGTCGAACCTCGGATATTCGTGAAAAATGTATTAATACTCGTTATCCGAGGCTAAAATCGAACAGGTTAACTTCTGAAATGACCTCGTACGCGTGATAAAAAAATCGGGAGAAAAAGAAACAGGGTCCGGTACGACCTCCCGAACGGCTCAAATTGAAGTGTAATACACGGTTTTTCGGGATTCCAGGGCACCGGAACAAAATTCTCCGAAAATCGCGCAGAAAGTTCCTCGGGTCAGATATAGCGTCCACGCAAAATTTGAGTAGCAACGGAAGACATTTGGGGGTGCCGGTATGCCATATACCAGCATTCGTCGAACCTCGGATATTCGTGAAAAATGTATTAATACTCGTTATCCGAGGCTGAAATCGAACAGTTAACTTCGAAATGACCTCGAACGCGTGATAAAATCGGGAGAAAAAGAAACAGTGGTCCGTACGACTGCCGAAAGGCTCAAATTGAATTGTATATAATACACGGTTTTTTGGGATTCCAGGGCACCAGAACAAAATTCTCCGAAAATCGCGCAGAAAGTTCCTCGGGTCAGATATAGCGGCCACGCAAAATTTGAGTAGCAACGGAAGACATTTGGGGGTGCCGGTATGCCATATACCAAAGATTCGTCGAACCTCGGATATTCGTGAAAAATGTATTAATACTCATTATCCGAGGCTGAAATCGAACAGTTAACTTCTCGAAATGACCTCGTACGCGTGATAAAAAAATCGGGAGAAAAAGAAACAGTGGTCCCAGTCGACCTCCCGAACGGCTCAAATTGAAGTGTATAATACACGGTTTTTCGGGATTCCAGGGTACCGGAACAAAAGTCTCCGAAAATCGCGCAGAAAGTTCCTCGGGTCAGATATAGCGGCCACGCAAAATTTGAGTAGCAACGGAAGACATTTGGGGGTGCCGGTATGCCATATACCAGCATTCGTCGAACCTCGGATATTCGTGAAAAATGTATTAATACTCGTTATCCGAGGCTGAAATGGAACAGTTAACTCGAAATGACCTCGTACACGTGATAAAAAATCGGGAGAAAAAGAAACAGGTCCGCATACGACCTCCCGAACGGCTCAAATTGAAGTGTATAATACACGGTTTTCGGGATTCGAGGGCACCGGAACAAAATTCTCCGAAAATCGCGCAGAAAGTTCCTCGGGTCAGATATAGCGGCCACGCAAAATTTGAGTAGAAACGGAAGACATTTGAGGGTGCCGGTATGCAATATACCAGCATTCGTCGAACCTCGGATATTCGTGAAAAATGTATTAATACTCGTTATCCGAGGCTGAAATCGAACGGGTTAACTTCTGAAATGACCTCGTACGCGTGATAAAAAAATCGGGAGAAAAAGAAACATGGTCCGGTACGACCTCCCGAACGGCTCAAATTGAAGTGTATAATACACGGTTTTCGGGATTCAGGCACCGGAACAAAATTCTCCGAAAATCGCGCAGAAAGTTCCTCGGGTCAGATATAGCGGCCACGCAAAATTTGAGTAGCAACGGAAGACATTTGGGGGTGCGGTATGCCATATATACCAAAGATTCGTCGAACCTCGGATATTCGCGAAAAATGTATTAATACTCGTTATCCGAGGCTGAAATCGAACAAAGTTAACTTCTCAAATGACCTCGAACGCGTGATAAAATCGGGAGAAAAGAAACAGGTCGGTACGACCTCCCGAAAGGCTTAAATTGAAGTGTATAATACACGGTTTTTCGGGATTCCGTGGCCCCGGAACAAAATTCTCCGAAAATCGCGCGAGAAAGTTCCTCGGGTCGATATAGCGGCCACGCAAAATTTGAGTAGCAACGGAAGACATTTGGGGTGCCGGTATGCCATATACCAAGATTCGTCGAACCTCGGATATTCGCGAAAAATGTATTAATACTCGTTATCCGAGGCTGAAATCGAACAGGTTAACTTCTGAAATGACCTCGAACGCGTGATAAAATCGGGAGAAAAAGAAACAGTGTCCGGTACGACCTCCCGAAAGGCTTAAATTGAAGTGTATAATACACGGTTTTTTGGGATTTCAGGGTACCGGAACAAAATTCTCCGAAAATTGCGCAGAAAGCTCCTCGGGTCAGATATAGCGGCCACGCAAAATTTGAGTAGCAACGGAAGACATTTGGGGTGCCGGTATGCCATATACCAAAGATTCGTCGAACCCGGATATTCGCGAAAAATGTATTAATACTCGTTATCTGAGGCTGAAATCGAACAGTTAACTTCGAAATGACCTCGAACGCGTGATAAAATCGGGAGAAAAGAAACAGGTCCGTGACGACCTCCCGAAAGGCTTAAATTGAAGTGTATAATACACGGTTTTTTGGGATTCAGTGGTACCGGAACAAAATTCTCCGAAAATTGCGCAGAAAGCTCCTCGGGTCAGATATAGCGGCCACGCAAAATTTGAGTAGCAACGGAAGACATTTGGGGGTGCCGGTATGCCATATACCAGCATTCGTCGAACCTCGGATATTCGTGAAAAATGTATTAATACTCATTATCCGAGGTGAAATCGAACAAAGTTAACTTCGAAATGACCTCGTACGCGTGATAAAAAAATCGGGAGAAAAAAAAACAGGGTCCGGTACGACCTCCCGAACGGCTCAAATTGAAGTGTATAATACACGGTTTTTCGGGATTCCAGGGCACCGGAACAAAATTCTCCGAAAATCGCGCAGAAAGTTCCTCGGGTCAGATATAGCGGCCACGCAAAATTTGAGTAGCAACGGAAGACATTTGGGGGTGCCGGTATGCCATATACCAGCATTCGTCGAACCTCGGATATTCGTGAAAAATGTATTAATACTCATTCACTACTACAATTTTAGGCTAAGAGGACGCCCTTTAGAGGACGGTTGGGAACGGAACCGTCTTACATCAACCAATTAGTTTTGGCGCTTTCGTGATCACATGAATAGCACGGTTAATAAAAATAGCCGTCCTCTTTGTAAAAGCAATAAGGACGGTTGGTCAATTCGACCGTCCTCTTAATCATATCCAAGACGGTTAATTCATTGAACCGTCATCCTTAATTTTTATCAAAATTGAAATCGTCAACTTCTGTTTGCGTCTCTCTTGTTCGTTCAATAAAACAAACACACACTAGACCTAATCAACACACTCGTCTCTCTTGACCACCTTACATTCCTCCATCACCGCCCTTATGCAACACCACTACCCCTCGTAGCACCACCGCTCTAGGTCAGCGCCACTCAGTCTGCCATTGCACGACGACTCCGGTACGCCCTAGATTCTTGTATGTATTTCACTCTTCAATCCGCTTTATTTTATGATTAGTGTATATAAATACTTTGCTATTTTCTCTTCACTTTTTATTATATTTGTTCATTTCGCTCTTCACACCTAGTCATCGTTATATTGCTAATTGGAGTTACTGATTGAAGTTACTGGTAATCATCGTTATATCTACCCAGTTACCCTAATTCATCGTTGAACCTGTTATCGACATATCGTAATTAATATGTTGGAATTGCTACTTCCTTAAATTCGTAAGATATGGTCTCATGATTCATTTCCAGATCTATGATGGTTTCGTATGTAATTTCATATATGTACAAGCTATAGATATCAATTGGGGTTAGCAGACTGGCAAAAAATTTAGCTGGGTTAAATTATTTTTAAGTTGCAAAATTTGGTTCTAAAGAGTAGAACGCATATTTAACTGCAAGCACTCACTTTTACCCGGAATGTTTTGAAATTGAATTAGTATGGCTAGAGATGTCGAGCAAATAAAGTTGGATGTTTGTGGTTCATCGATAAATCTTCTTATTGGTCTATATCATGAGGGTACACATAATGGTTTTTTTCTGGTACATTACATAATGTAATAGACATTCCTTAGTGGAGTAATTGTGTTTAAAAGGTAGATTATGGGAATGCCACGGTTGTTGATAACGCGATACACACTCGCAAATGGTCGCCCATGCCACCTCCACTACCGCGTCTGATCGCTTGCATCTCCTTTAAGACGGTAAGTTTTTCACTAATTTCATCTTAATTAGTTAGGGTTTAATTATAGGGATTTCGATTTATGCCTAATTCTATGTATTAAAGTGAAACTAGATTCAATTCAGTCATTATTTAATGATAAATATAGTATAATTGTTGTTATTTTGAGCTGTTAGACTTAAATTAACTAGATTTGCTGATTAGGGTCGAGTAATTTAGGTGTTTTAGATTCAATTCAGTTTATCTCTAATTATCTACTCTAATTATGCTTATATGAATATGAATTAGTGATAATATTATACTCTTTCCACACACCTATATTCACCCCATTTCAATAAAATAATACTCACATATATTAGAGAAATGGGGTGAACACTAATGTGCGGAGGGAGTAGTTTATTGCATAGCATCTTGTGGTTTTTAGCTGAAGTTCAATACTATCGATTGTGAATGATACTTGAGTTAGTCGGCTTCATTCACTATGGTTAGGTATGTAACTGATATAATTCATCAAGTCTATTCATTTTAGTCACTTGAAGTAAATACGCTGTTAATGTAGTGTAGATAAATAACTTTTAGCTTCATTAAGTTATTGATGTAGCAGCAGCTTGCATGAAATGGTTTGACTTGAGGAATATCATACATAATACTACTACATAGTAGTATAGTACCTCAATTGAGTTGCCTCCTCACCTTAGATCATATGCGTAGATGTCGTGTATCAAGTGTAATAGTTCTATTTTCATTGAAAAGTTGACGTCTTTATGTATTTAGTTGTGTCTGAATATAGTAAATTGATGATTTGTTAGCACAAATGATAAAGAAGGAGATGGAAAGGCACCAAGAGTTATTGTACCATCACCAGCTAAGGTAAGGCTTTGTAATTCTGTGTCTGACTCCTCATTCCCTTGCTATTTGTGAGAGCCCTTGAGGCATCATTATGTTTTTATTGTTGTAGTAAACTTTGTAGGTTATACAAATGGATCCGTTTGATCTGTTGTGACTTGTGAGTGTTGTTACAACAGTAGTCGATTTTTGTGGCCTTTCTGCCCTTCATCACACATGCATATTGTTGTTAAGTTGGCTGCTTGATGCCATAAAAAACCAGATACGTTTCTTCAAAGACTAAATGAGTTGGGTGTTTGTTTCCTAAGAGCACCTTTCTATAGCAGATCGGTTCTCCTGATAGTAGGCCTTCATTCTTTCATCACCACACACTGCTTTCCGAGATGCATTTCTCTCACAAACCCGTATTTTTCTCACGCATATTTCACTTCATTTTACATATACTGGTATTAAGGAAGAGCTGGTGATGAATTAACATTGTCTTGTTTATTTGCTTTCATGCATGTGATTGTGACTTTAGTGAAATGTTAAAATCTTTTCCAAATAAAGCATTCATTTTGCAGGAAGTGAGGATTTGAAGAACTTAAAGAATACGGAGTACTAGTAAAGCCAAAGGTTTGTCATTGTGTACTATTGTAGTCTTTTGCACCAATAATGTATGTAGTATAAATCTAGTACCTAATGTTTGATTTAGCTCCTCTCATCATTTATACCGTGTTCTCTTTAGGAGTTTTTGTAGGATAGTTGGAAAGTGCTGTGAAACTTGTGAAATTACTAGAGGAACTGACATGTAATTCTATTCCCAATGTGCTGACAGTTAACCTTATCCTATTCTTGTGCCCCGCATCATTGTCCGAGTTCATTAGTTTTGAAAATGAAGATAATCGATCAGACTATATTGTTAAGGCTATGATAATTACGGATTGTGAAAGGGGTCAAAAAAAGTTTTTTTTGCTCCATATTCTTAAGGGTATGTACCTTTTTTTTTCATACTACTATTATTCTATTAATTATATTATTCGGTGCTACTTTTACTACGATATTCTGATTGTTCTGTTTTATAAATGATAGTAAACATTGGATGTTGGATGCCATTAATCCAAAAGAAAGTGTAATATATTGGTGTGATCCAGCTGGAAGTGAGCCTCGTAAATTTTTGAAGGATACAATTAATACGTAAGTTCAGCATGTATACTATTTAAGAAATTGCAATTATTTCATAGATTTACATTTGTTTTTGTAAAATAAATATAATTGTGTTTTTTGGTTAGTTTGTATGTAGTTCATGATTAAAGCCCCAAAGACATACTCGGTTCAGCAAATTGATGAGGTGCAGGACATTTCGGCAACATATGCATTGCAGTTTAAGGCGCAAGTAATTGATGACAACGTTTAAAGTATTTAGGCGGCTGAATGCTTGGGTGTTATCTAAATAGCTTAAGTAATGGTGTGTGGATGGAAAAACTTGTGTTAGTTCTTGTGTTAAATTTGATTCCGTTTTGTTTGGTTGGATTTAGAGTATAAATGTAAGATTTGCTGGATTTTCTGAAATGTACAAGATTTATTTAAGCTATTCGACTATTGCCGTATAGGCTATGAATGAAAAAAAAATTATTTCAAAAATCTAGTTGTCAAACAGCGTGGATTTGTGCCAAAAAATGGGCATGCTATATTCATAAATTCGCGCTAGATTGATTTTTGAAAAAAACATATGTATGGAAGACGGTTCATTGACAAAGCGTGGTGAATTTGGTGCAAAAATTATGCGCGCCATGTGATCAAAACAAGACGGTTGAGACACAAGACCGTCCTCTTTGTAAAGGCAAAGAAGACGGTTCAAAACCACAACCGTCCTCTTTTGAAAAGCAAAAGAGGACGGTTTGACTTTACCGCAACCGTCCTCTTAGGCAACGAGGACGGGTGAATTAAGGACGGTTGTTTTATGATTTAAGGACGGTTTTTAACCGTCCTCTTTGTTTGTTTTTGTAGTAGTGATTATCCGAGGATGAAATCGAACAGGTTAACTTCTGAAATGACCTCGTACACGTGAT
This sequence comes from Silene latifolia, assembly GCF_048544455.1. Taxonomy (NCBI): domain Eukaryota; kingdom Viridiplantae; phylum Streptophyta; class Magnoliopsida; order Caryophyllales; family Caryophyllaceae; genus Silene; species Silene latifolia. The sequence continues at coordinate 1,391,565 of NC_133537.1, read as the reverse complement.
AAAAAAATCGGGAGAAAAAAAACAGTGGTCCGGCACGACCTCCGAACGGCTCAAATTGAAGTGTATAATACACGGTTTTTCGGGATTCAGGGGTCACGGAACAAAATTCTCCGGAAATCGCACAGAAAGTTCCTCGGGTCGGATAAAGCGGCCACGCAAAATTTGAGTAGAAACGGAAGACATTTGAGGGTGCCGGTATGCAATATACCAAAGATTCGTCGAACCCTCGGATATTCGCGAAAAATGTATTAATACTCGTTATCCGAGGCTGAAATCGAACAGGTTAATCGAAATGACCTCGTACGCGTGATAAAAAAATTGGGAGAAAAAGAAACAGTGGTCCCGTCGACCTCCCGAACGGCTCAAATTGAAGTGTATATAATACACGGTTTTTGGGATTCCAGGGTCCCGGAACAAAATTCTCCGAAAATTGCGCAGAAAGCTCCTCGGGTCAGATATAGCGGCCACGCAAAATTTGAGTAGCAACGGAAGACATTTGGGGTGCCGGTATGCCATATACCAAAGATTCGTTGAACCCTCGGATATTCGTGAAAAATGTATTAATACTCGTTATCCGAGGCTGAAATCGAACAAAGTTAACTTCTAAAATGACCTCATACGCGTGATAAAAAATCGGGAGAAAAAGAAAAGTGGTCCCGGACGACCTCCGAACGGCTCAAATTGAAGTGTATAATACACGGTTTTTCGGGATTCGTGGCACCGGAACAAAATTCTCCGAAAATCGCGAGAAAGTTCCTCGGGTCGATATAGCGGCCAGCAAAATTTGAGTAGCAACGGAAGACATTTGGGGGTGCCGGTATGCCATATACCAACATTCGTCGAACCTCGGATATTCGTGAAAAATGTATTAATACTCATTATCCGAGGTGAAATCGAACGGGTTAACTTCTCGAATTGACCTCGTACACGTGATAGAAAAATCGGGAGAAAAAGAAACAGGATCCGATGACGACCTCCCGAACGGCTCAAATTGAAGTGTATAATACACGGTTTTCGGGATTCAGGGCACCGGAACAAAATTCTCGAAAATCGCGCAGAAAGTTCCTCGGGTCGATATAGCGGCCACGCAAAATTTGAGTAGAAACGGAAGACATTTGAGGGTGCCGGTATGCAATATACCAAAGATTCGTCGAACCTCGGATATTCGTGAAAAATGTATTAATACTCGTTATCCGAGGCTAAAATCGAAACAGTTAACTTCTGAAATGACCTCGTACGCGTGATAAAAAATCGGGAGAAAAGAAACGTGGTCCGTACGACCTCCCGAACGGCTCAAATTGAAGTGTAATACACGGTTTTTCGGGATTCCAGGGCACCGGAACAAAATTCTCCGAAAATCGCGCAGAAAGTTCCTCGGGTCAGATATAGCGTCCACGCAAAATTTGAGTAGCAACGGAAGACATTTGGGGGTGCCGGTATGCCATATACCAGCATTCGTCGAACCTCGGATATTCGTGAAAAATGTATTAATACTCGTTATCCGAGGTGAAATCGAAACAGTTAACTTCTCGAAATGACCTCGAACGCGTGATAAAATCGGGAGAAAAAGAAACAGTGGTCCGACGACCTCCCGAAAGGCTCAAATTGAAGTGTATATAATACACGGTTTTTTGGGATTCCAGGGCACCGGTACAAAATTCTCCGAAAATCGCGCGTAAAGTTCCTCGGGTAAGATATAGCGGCCACGCAAAATTTGAGTAGCAACGGAAGACATTTGGGGGTGCCGGTATGCCATATACCAAAGATTCGTCGAACCTCGGATATTCGTGAAAAATGTATTAATACTCATTATCCGAGGTGAAATCGCATGAGTTAACTCTCGAAATGACCTGCACGCGTGATAAAAAATTGGGAGAAAAAGAAACAGTGGTCCGACGACCTCCCGAACGGCTCAAATTGAAGTGTATAATACACGGTTTTCTGGGATTCAGGGTACCGGAACAAAAGTCTCCGAAAATCGCGCAGAAAGTTCCTCGGGTCAGATATAGCGGCCACGCAAAATTTGAGTAGCAACGGAAGACATTTAGGGGTGTCGGTATGCCATATACCAAAGATTCGTCGAACTTCGGATATTCGTGAAAAATGTATTAATACTCATTATCCGAGGCTGAAATCGAACAGGTTAACTTCACGAAATGACCTCGTACACGTGATAAAAAATCGGGAGAAAAAGAAACAGTGGTCCGCACGACCTCCCGAACGGCTCAAATTGAAGTGTATAATACACGGTTTTTCGGGATTCCAGGGCAGCGGAACAAAATTCTCCGAAAATCGCGCAGAAAGTTCCTCGGGTCATATATAGCGGCCACGCAAAATTTGAGTAGAAACGGAAGACATTTGAGGGTGCCGGTATGCAATATACCAAGATTCGTCGAACCTCGGATATTCGTGAAAAATGTATTAATACTCGTTATCCGAGGCTGAAATCGAACAGGTTAACTTCTCGAAATGACCTCGTACGCGTGATAAAAAATCGGGAGAAAAGAAACAGGGTCCGCACGACCTCCCGAACGGCTCAAATTGAAGTGTATAATACACGGTTTTCGGGATTCAGGGCAGGAACAAAATTCTCCGAAAATCGCGAGAAAGTTCCTCGGGTCGAGATAGCGGCCACGCAAAATTTGAGTAGCAACGGAAGACATTTGGGGTGCGGTATGCCATATACCAAAGCATTCGTCGAACCTCGGATATTCGCGAAAAATGTATTAATACTCGTTATCCGAGGCCGAAATCGAACAGTTAACTTCGAAATGACCTCGAACGCGTGATAAAATCGGGAGAAAAGAAACAGTGGTCCCACGACCTCCCGAAAGGCTCAAATTGAAGTGTATATATAATACACGGTTTTTGGGATTCAGGTACCGGAACAAAATTCTCGAAAATTGCGTGAAAGCTCCTCGGGTCGATATAGCGGCCACGCAAAATTTGAGTAGCAACGGAAGACATTTGGGGGTGCCGGTATGCCATATACCAACATTCGTCGAACCTCGGATATTCGTGAAAAATGTATTAATACTCATTATCCGAGGCTGAAATCGAACAGTTAACTTCGAAATGACCTCGTACGCGTGATAAAAAAATTGGGAGAAAAAGAAACAGGGTCCGCACGACCTCCCGAACAGCTCAAATTGAAGTGTATAATACACGGTTTTTCGGGATTCGTGGTACCGGAACAAAAGTCTCCGAAAATCGCGCAGTTAGAAAGTTCCTCGGGTCAGATATAGCGGCCACGCAAAATTTGAGTAGCAACGGAAGACATTTAGGGGTGTCGGTATGCCATATACCAAAGATTCGTCGAACTTCGGATATTCGTGAAAAATGTATTAATACTCATTATCCGAGGCTGAAATCGAACAGTTAACTTCGAAATGACCTCGTACACATGATAAAAAATCGGGAGAAAAGAAACAGGTCCCGACCTCCCGAACGGCTCAAATTGAAGTGTATAATACACGGTTTTCGGGATTCAGGGCACGGAACAAAATTCTCCAAAATCGCGCAAAGTTCCTCGGGTCGAGATATAGCGGCCACGCAAAATTTGAGTAGAAACGGAAGACATTTGAGGGTGCCGGTATGCAATATACCAAAGATTCGTCGAACCTCGGATATTCGTGAAAAATGTATTAATACTCGTTATCCGAATTTGAAATCGAACGGGTTAACTTCTGAAATGACCTCGTACGCGTGATAAAAAAATCGGGAGAAAAAGAAACAGGTCGTCCGACCTCCCGAACGGCTCAAATTGAAGTGTATAATACACGGTTTTTCGGATTCGGGCATAGGAACAAAATTCTCCGAAAATCGCGCAGAAAGTTCCTCGGGTCAGATATAGCGGCCACGCAAAATTTGAGTAGCAACGGAAGACATTTGGGGGTGCCGGTATGCCATATACCAGCATTCGTCGAACCTCGGATATTCGCGAAAAATGTATTAATACTCGTTATCCGAGGCTGAAATCGAACAGGTTAACTTCTGAAATGACCTCGTACGCGTGATAAAAAAATTGGGAGAAAAAGAAACAGGTCGACGACCTCCCGAAAGGCTCAAATTGAAGTGTATATATAATACACGGTTTTTTGGGATTCAGTACCGGAACAAAATTCTCAAAATTGCGCAGAAAGCTCCTCGGGTCGAGATATAGCGGCCACGCAAAATTTGAGTAGCAACGGAAGACATTTGGGGGTGCTGGTATGCCATATACCAACATTCGTCGAACCTCGGATATTCGTGAAAAATGTATTAATACTCATTATCCGAATTTGAAATCGAAAAGGTTAACTTCGAAATGACCTCGTACGCGTGATAAAAAATCGGGAGAAAAAAAACAGGTCCGAGACGACCTCCCGAACAGCTCAAATTGAAGTGTATAATACACGGTTTTTCGGGATTCCAGGGCACCGGAACAAAATTCTCCGAAAATCGCGCAGAAAGTTCCTCGGGTCAGATATAGCGGCCACGCAAAATTTGAGTAGAAACGGAAGACATTTGAGGGTGCCGGTATGCAATATACCAAAGATTCGTCGAACCTCGGATATTCGTGAAAAATGTATTAATACTCGTTATCCGAGGCTGAAATCGAACAGGTTAACTTCTGAAATGACCTCGTACGCGTGATAAAAAAATCGGGAGAAAAAGAAACAGGGTCCGGTACGACCTCCCGAACGGCTCAAATTGAAGTGTATAATACACGGTTTCGAATTCGGGCACCAGGAACAAAATTCTCGAAAATCGTGCGTAAAGTTCCTCGGGTCAGATATAGCGGCCACGCAAAATTTGAGTAGCAACGGAAGAAATTTGGGGGTGCCGGTATGCCATATACCAAAGATTCGTCGAACCCGGATATTCGCGAAAAATGTATTAATACTCGTTATCCGAGGCTGAAATCGAACAAGGTTAACCAAATTACCTCGAACGCGTGATAAAATCGGGAGAAAAAGAAAAGGTCCGACGACCTCCCGAAAGGCTCAAATTGAAGTGTATATAATACACGGTTTTTGGGATTCGTGGTACCGGAACAAAATTCTCAAAATTGCGTGAAAGCTCCTCGGGTCGATATAGCGGCCACGCAAAATTTGAGTAGCAACGGAAGACATTTGGGGGTGCCGGTATGCCATATACCAAAGATTCGTTGAACCTCGGATATTCGTGAAAAATGTATTAATACTCGTTATCCGAGGCTGAAATCGAAAAAGTTAACTTCACGAAATGACCTCACACGCGTGATAAAAAATCGGGAGAAAAAGAAACAGTGGTCCAGTCGACCTCCCGAACGGCTCAAATTGAAGTGTATAATACACGGTTTTTCGGGATTCAGTGGTCCCGGAACAAAATTCTCCGAAAATCAGAAAGTTCCTCGGGTCGATATAGCGGCCACGCAAAATTTGAGTAGCAACGGAAGACATTTGGGGGTGCCGGTATGCCATATACCAACATTCGTCGAACCTCGGATAATCGTGAAAAATGTATTAATACTCATTATCCGAGGTGAAATCGAACAGTTAACTTCTCAAATGACCTCGTACACGTGATAAAAAAATCGGGAGAAAAAGAAACAGGTCCGGTACAACCTCCCGAACGGCTCAAATTGAAGTGTATAATACACGGTTTTTCGGGATTCAGGGCACGGAACAAAATTCTCGAAAATCGCGCAGAAAGTTCCTCGGGTCAGATATAGCGGCCACGCAAAATTTGAGTAGAAACGGAAGACATTTGAGGGTGCCGGTATGCAATATACCAGCATTCGTCGAACCTCGGATATTCGTGAAAAATGTATTAATACTCGTTATCCGATTTGAAATCGAACGGGTTAACTTCTCGAAATGACCTCGTACGCGTGATAAAAAATCGGGAGAAAAAGAAACAGGGGTCCCAGACGACCTCCCGAACAGCTCAAATTGATATGTATAATACACGGTTTTCGGGATTCGTGGCACCGGAACAAAATTCTCGAAAATCGCGCGAGAAAGTTCCTCGGGTCGAGATATAGCGGCCACGCAAAATTTGAGTAGCAACGGAAGACATTTGGGGGTGCTGGTATGCCATATACCAAAGCATTCGTCGAAACCTCGGATATTCGCGAAAAATGTATTAATACTCGTTATCCGATTTGAAATCGAACAGTTAACTTCTCGAAATGACCTCGAACGCGTGATAAAATCGGGAGAAAAAAACAGTGGTCCGCACGACCTCCCGAAAGGCTCAAATTGAAGTGTATATAATACACGGTTTTTTGGGATTCAGTGGAACAAAATTCTCGAAAATTGCGCAGAAAGCTCCTCGGGTCGAGATATAGCGGCCACGCAAAATTTGAGTAGCAACGGAAGACATTTGGGGGTGCCGGTATGCCATATACCAACATTCGTCGAACCTCGGATAATCGTGAAAAATGTATTAATACTCGTTATCCGAGGTGAAATCGAACAGTTAACTTCTCGAAATGACCTCATACACGTGATAAAAAAATCGGGAGAAAAAGAAACAGGTCCGATGACGACCTCCCGAACGGCTCAAATTGAAGTGTATAATACACGGTTTTTCGGGATTCAGGGGTCACGGAACAAAATTCTCCGGAAATCACGCAGAAAGTTCCTCGGGTCAGATATAGCGGCCACGCAAAATTTGAGTAGCAACGGAAGACATTTGGGGGTGCCGGTATGCCATATACCAAAGATTCGTCGAACCTCGGATATTCGTGAAAAATGTATTAATACTCATTATCCGAGGCTGAAATCGAACAGGTTAACTTCTGAATTGACCTCGTACACGTGATAGAAAAATCGGGAGAAAAAGAAACAGGGTCCGGTACGACCTCCCGAACGGCTCAAATTGAAGTGTATAATACACGGTTTTTCGGGATTCCAGGGCACCGGAACAAAATTCTCCGAAAATCGCGCAGAAAGTTCCTCGGGTCAGATATAGCGGCCACGCAAAATTTGAGTAGAAACGGAAGACATTTGAGGGTGCCGGTATGCAATATACAAAGATTCGTCGAACCTCGGATATTCGTGAAAAATGTATTAATACGTTATCCGTTATCGAAATCGAAATCAAACAGTTAACTTCTGAAATGACCTCGTACGCGTGATAAAAAAATCGGGAGAAAAAGAAACAGGGTCCGGTACGACCTCCCGAACGGCTCAAATTGAAGTGTATAATACACGGTTTTTCGGGATTCCAGGGCACCGGAACAAAATTCTCCGAAAATCGCGCAGAAAGTTCCTTGGGTCAGATATAGCGGCCACGTAAAATTTGAGTAGCAACGGAAGACATTTGGGGGTGCCGGTATGCCATATACCAAAGATTCGTCGAACCTCGGATATTCGTGAAAAATGTATTAATACTCGTTATCCGAGGAAATTTGAAATCGAACAGGGTTAACTTCGAAATGACCTCGAACGCATGATAAAATCGGGAGAAAAAGAAACAGGGTCCGATACGACCTCCCGAAAGGCTCAAATTGAAGTGTATAATACACGGTTTTTGGGATTCAGTGGTACCGGAACAAAATTCTCCTCAAAATTGCGTAAAGCTCCTCGGGTCGATATAGCGCCACGCAAAATTTGAGTAGCAACGGAAGACATTTGGGGGTGCGGTATGCCATATAAGATTCGTTGAACCTCGGATATTCGTGAAAAATGTATTAATACTCGTTATCCGAGGCTTAAATCGAACAGTTAACTTCTCGAAATGACCTCATACGCGTGATAAAAAAATCGGGAGAAAAAGAAACAGGGTCCGGAACGACCTCCCGAACGGCTCAAATTGAAGTGTATAATACACGGTTTTCGGGATTCAGGGCACCGGAACAAAATTCTCGAAAATCGCAGAAAGTTCCTCGGGTCGATATAGCGGCCACGCAAAATTTGAGTAGCAACGGAAGACATTTGGGGTGCCGGTATGCCATATACCAAAGATTCGTCGAACCTCGGCTATTCGTGAAAAATGTATTAATACTCATTATCCGAGGCTGAAATCGAAGGTTAACTTCTCGAATTGACCTCGTACACGTGATAGAAAAATCGGGAGAAAAAGAAACAGGGTCCGGCACGACCTCCCGAACGGCTCAAATTGAAGTGTATAATACACGGTTTTTTGGGATCAGTGGCACCGAACAAAATTCTCCGAAAAATCGCAGAAAGTTCCTCGGGTCAGATATAGCGCCACGCAAAATTTGAGTAGAAACGGAAGACATTTGAGGGTGCCGGTATGCAATATACCAGCATTCGTCGAACCTCGGATATTCGTGAAAAATGTATTAATACTCGTTATCCGAGGCTGAAATCGAACAGGTTAACTTCTGAAATGACCTCGTACGCGTGATAAAAAAATCGGGAGAAAAAGAAACAGGGTCCGGTACGACCTCCCGAACGGCTCAAATTGAAGTGTATAATACACGGTTTTTCGGGATTCCAGGGCACCGGAACAAAATTCTCCGAAAATCGCGCAGAAAGTTCCTCGGGTCAGATATAGCGGCCACGCAAAATTTGAGTAGCAACGGAAGACATTTGGGGGTGCCGGTATGCCATATACCAGCATTCGTCAAACCTCGGATATTCGTGAAAAATGTATTAATACTCGTTATCCGAGGCTGAAATCGAACAGGTTAACTTCTGAAATGACCTCGTTCGCGTGATAAAAAAATCGGGAGAAAAAGAAACAGTGGTCCGACGACCTCCCGAACGGCTCAAATTGAAGTGTATAATACACGGTTTTTCGGGATTCCAGGCACCGGAACAAAATTCTCCGAAAATCGCGCGAGAAAGTTCCTTGGGTCGATATAGCGGCCACGTAAAATTTGAGTAGCAACGGAAGACATTTGGGGGTGCCGGTATGCCATATACCAAAGATTCGTCGAACCTCGGATATTCGTGAAAATGTATTAATACTCGTTATCCGAAGCTGAAATCGAACAGTTAACTTCGAAATGACCTCGAACGCATGATAAAATCGGGAGAAAAAGAAACAGGTCGCACGACCTCCCGAAAGGCTCAAATTGAAGTGTATATAATACACGGTTTTTTGGGATTCAGGGTACGGAACAAAATTCTCGAAAATTGCGCAGAAAGCTCCTCGGGTCGATATAGCGGCCACGCAAAATTTGAGTAGCAACGGAAGACATTTGGGGTGCCGGTATGCCATATACCAAGATTCGTCGAACCTCGGATATTCGTGAAAAATGTATTAATACTCATTATCCGAGGCTGAAATCGAACAGTTAACTTCGAATTGACCTCGTACACGTGATAGAAAAATCGGGAGAAAAAGAAACAAGGTCGACGACCTCCCGAACGGCTCAAATTGAAGTGTATAATACACGGTTTTTCGGGATTCAGGGCACCGGAACAAAATTCTCCGAAAATCGCGCGAGAAAGTTCCTCGGGTCGATATAGCGGCCACGCAAAATTTGAGTAGCAACGGAAGACATTTGGGGGTGCCGGTATGCCATATACCAGCATTCGTCGAACCTCGGATATTCGCGAAAAATGTATTAATACTCGTTATCCGAGGCTGAAATCGAACAGGTTAACTTCTGAAATGACCTCGAACGCGTGATAAAATCGGGAGAAAAAGAAACAGGGTCCGGTACGACCTCCCGAAAGGCTCAAATTGAAGTGTATATAATACACGGTTTTGGGATTCAGTGGTACCGGAACAAAATTCTCCGAAAATTGCGCAGAAAGCTCCTCGGGTCAGATATAGCGGCCACGCAAAATTTGAGTAGCAACGGAAGACATTTGGGGGTGCCGGTATGCCATATACCAGCATTCGTTGAACCTCGGATATTCGTGAAAAATGTATTAATACTCGTTATCCGAGGCTTAAATCGAACAGGTTAACTTCTGAAATGACCTCATACGCGTGATAAAAAAATCGGGAGAAAAAGAAACAGGGTCCGGTACGACCTCCCGAACGGCTCAAATTGAAGTGTATATAATACACGGTTTTTCGGGATTCCAGGGCACCGGAACAAAATTCTCCGAAAATCGCGCAGAAAGTTCCTCGGGTCAGATATAGCGGCCACGCAAAATTTGAGTAGCAACGGAAGACATTTGGGGGTGCCGGTATGCCATATACCAGCATTCGTCGAACCTCGGCTATTCGTGAAAAATGTATTAATACTCATTATCCGAGGCTGAAATCGAATCAAACGAGGTTAACTTCGAATTGACCTCGTACACGTGATAGAAAAATCGGGAGAAAAAGAAACAGGTCCCATTGACGACCTCCCGAACGGCTCTCAAATTGAAGTGTATAATACACGGTTTTTCGGGATCCGGGCACGGAACAAAATTCTCCGAAAATCGCGCAGAAAGTTCCTCGGGTCAGATATAGCGGCCACGCAAAATTTGAGTAGAAACGGAAGACATTTGAGGGTGCCGGTATGCAATATACCAGCATTCGTCGAACCTCGGATATTCGTGAAAAATGTATTAATACTCGTTATCCGAATTTGAAATCGAACAGTTAACTTCTCGAAATGACCTCGTACGCGTGATAAAAAAATCGGGAGAAAAAGAAACGTGGTCCGCACGACCTCCCGAACGGCTCAAATTGAAGTGTATAATACACGGTTTTTCGGGATTCGGGCACCGGAACAAAATTCTCGAAAATCGCGAAAAGTTCCTCGGGTCGATATATAGCGGCCACGCAAAATTTGAGTAGCAACGGAAGACATTTGGGGGTGCCGGTATGCCATATACCAAGATTCGTCAAACCTCGGATATTCGTGAAAAATGTATTAATACTCGTTATCCGAGGTGAAATCGAAACAGTTAACCTCGAAATGACCTCGTTCGCGTGATAAAAAATCGGGAGAAAAGAAACAGGTCCGTACGACCTCCCGAACGGCTCAAATTGAAGTGTATAATACACGGTTTTTCGGGATTCCAGGCACCGGAACAAAATTCTCCGAAAATCGCGAGAAAGTTCCTCGGGTCGATATAGCGGCCACGCAAAATTTGAGTAGCAACGGAAGACATTTGGGGTGCCGGTATGCCATATACCAGCATTCGTCGAACCTCGGATATTCGTGAAAAATGTATTAATACTCATTATCCGAGGCTGAAATCGAACAGGTTAACTTCTGAATTGACCTCGTACACGTGATAGAAAAATCGGGAGAAAAAGAAACAGGGTCCGGTACGACCTCCCGAACGGCTCAAATTGAAGTGTATAATACACGGTTTTTCGGGATTCCAGGGCACCGGAACAAAATTCTCCGAAAATCGCGAAGAAAGTTCCTCGGGTCAGATATAGCGGCCACGCAAAATTTGAGTAGAAACGAAAGACATTTGAGGGTGCCGGTATGCAATATACCAGCATTCGTCGAACCTCGGATATTCGTGAAAAATGTATTAATACTCGTTATCCGAGGCTGAAATCGAACAGGTTAACTTCTGAAATGACCTCGTACGCGTGATAAAAAAATCGGGAGAAAAAGAAACAGGGTCCGGTACGACCTCCCGAACGGCTCAAATTGAAGTGTATAATACACGGTTTTTCGGGATTCCAGGGCACCGGAACAAAATTCTCCGAAAATCGCGCAGAAAGTTCCTTGGGTCAGATATAGCGGCCACGTAAAATTTGAGTAGCAACGGAAGACATTTGGGGGTGCCGGTATGCCATATACCAGCATTCGTCGAACCTCGGATATTCGTGAAAAATGTATTAATACTCGTTATCCGAGGCTGAAATCGAACAGTTAAGTTCTCGAAATGACCTCGAACGCATGATAAAATCGGGAGAAAAAGAAACAGGTCCGACGACCTCCGAAAGGCTCAAATTGAAGTGTATATAATACACGGTTTTGGGATTCAGTGGTACCGGAACAAAATTCTCCAAAATTGCGCAGAAAGCTCCTCGGGTCGATATAGCGGCCACGCAAAATTTGAGTAGCAACGGAAGACATTTGGGGGTGCCGGTATGCCATATACCAAAGATTCGTCGAACCTCGGATATTCGTGAAAAATGTATTAATACTCATTATCCGAGGCTGAAATCGAACAGGTTAACTTCTGAATTGACCTCGTACACGTGATAGAAAAATCGGGAGAAAAAGAAACAGGGTCCGGTACGACCTCCCGAACGGCTCAAATTGAAGTGTATAATACACGGTTTTTCGGGATTCCAGGGCACCGGAACAAAATTCTCCGAAAATCGCGCAGAAAGTTCCTCGGGTCAGATATAGCGGCCACGCAAAATTTGAGTAGAAACGGAAGACATTTGAGGGTGCCGGTATGCAATATACGGCATTCGTCGAACCTCGGATATTCGTGAAAAATGTATTAATACTCGTTAACCGAGGCTGAAATCGAACGGGTTAACTTCTGAAATGACCTCGTACGCGTGATAAAAAAATCGGGAGAAAAAGAAACAGGGTCCGGTACGACCTCCCGAACGGCTCAAATTGAAGTGTATAATACACGGTTTTTTGGGATTCAGGGCACGGAACAAAATTCTCCGAAAATCGCGAGAAAGTTCCTTGGGTCGATATAGCGGTCACGCAAAATTTGAGTAGCAACGGAAGACATTTGGGGGTGCCGGTATGCCATATACCAGCATTCGTCGAACCTCGGATATTCGTGAAAAATGTATTAATACTCGTTATCCGAGGCTGAAATCGAACAGGTTAACTTCTGAAATGACCTCGAACGCGTGATAAAATCGGGAGAAAAAGAAACAGGGTCCGGTACGACCTCCCGAAAGGCTCAAATTGAAGTGTATATAATACACGGTTTTTTGGGATTCCAGGGCACCGGAACAAAATTCTCCGAAAATCGCGCAGAAAGTTCCTCGGGTCAGATATAGCGGCCACGCAAAATTTGAGTAGAAACGGAAGACATTTGAGGGTGCCGGTATGCAATATACCAGCATTCGTCGAACCTCGGATATTCGTGAAAAATGTATAAATACTCGTTATCCGAGGCTGAAATCGAACAGGTTAACTTCTGAAATGACCTCGTACGCGTGATAATAAAATCGGGAGAAAAAGAAACAGGGTCCGTGACGACCTCCCGAACGGCTCAAATTGAAGTGTATAATACACGGTTTTTCGGGATTCAGGGCACCGGAACAAAATTCTCGAAAATCGCGCGAGAAAGTTCCTTGGGTCGATATAGCGGCCACGTAAAATTTGAGTAGCAACGGAAGACATTTGGGGGTGCCGGTATGCCATATACCAGCATTCGTCGAACCTCGGATATTCGTGAAAAATGTATTAATACTCGTTATCCGAGGTTTGAAATCGAACAGTTAACTTCTGAAATGACCTCGAACGCATGATAAAATCGGGAGAAAAAAAACAGTGGTCCGACGACCTCCCGAAAGGCTCAAATTGAAGTGTATATAATACACGGTTTTTGGGATTCCAGGGTCCCGGAACAAAATTCTCGAAAATTGCGCGAAAGCTCCTCGGGTCAGATATAGCGGCCACGCAAAATTTGAGTAGCAACGGAAGACATTTGGGGGTGCCGGTATGCCATATACCAAAGATTCGTCGAACCTCGGATATTCGTGAAAAATGTATTAATACTCATTATCCGAATTTGAAATCGAACAGTTAACTTCCTCGAATTGACCTCGTACACGTGATAGAAAAATCGGGAGAAAAAGAAACAGGGTCCGGTACGACCTCCCGAACGGCTCAAATTGAAGTGTATAATACACGGTTTTTCGGGATTCCAGGGCACCGGAACAAAATTCTCCGAAAATCGCGCAGAAAGTTCCTCGGGTCAGATATAGCGGCCACGCAAAATTTGAGTAGAAACGGAAGACATTTGAGGGTGCCGGTATGCAATATACCAGCATTCGTCGAACCTCGGATATTCGTGAAAAATGTATTAATACTCGTTAACCGATTTGAAATCGAACGGGTTAACTTCGAAATGACCTCGTACGCGTGATAAAAAAATCGGGAGAAAAAGAAACAGGGTCGGTACGACCTCCCGAACGGCTCAAATTGAAGTGTATAATACACGGTTTTTCGGGATTCGGGGTACCGGAACAAAATTCTCCGGAAATCGCGCAGAAAGTTCCTTGGGTCAGATATAGCGGTCACGCAAAATTTGAGTAGCAACGGAAGACATTTGGGGGTGCCGGTATGCCATATACCAACATTCGTCGAACCTCGGATATTCGTGAAAAATGTATTAATACTCGTTATCCGAAATTTGAAATCGAACAGTTAACTTCTCGAAATGACCTCGAACGCGTGATAAAATCGGGAGAAAAAGAAACAGGTCCGCACGACCTCCCGAAAGGCTCAAATTGAAGTGTATATAATACACGGTTTTGGGATTCGGGCACCGGAACAAAATTCTCCGAAAATCGCGCAGAAAGTTCCTCGGGTCAGATATAGCGGCCACGCAAAATTTGAGTAGAAACGGAAGACATTTGAGGGTGCCGGTATGCAATATACCAAAGATTCGTCGAACCTCGGATATTCGTGAAAATGTATAAATACTCGTTATCCGAAATTTGAAATCGAACAAAGTTAACTTCTCGAAATGACCTCGTACGCGTGATAAAAAATCGGGAGAAAAAGAAACAGTGGTCCGTGCGACCTCCCGAACGGCTCAAATTGAAGTGTATAATACACGGTTTTTCGGATTCAGGCACCAGGAACAAAATTCTCCGAAAATCGCGAGAAAGTTCCTCGGGTCGATATAGCGGCCACGCAAAATTTGAGTAGCAACGGAAGACATTTGGGGTGCCGGTATGCCATATACCAACATTCGTCGAACCTCGGATATTCGTGAAAAATGTATTAATACTCGTTATCCGAGAAATTTGAAATCGAACAGTTAACTTCGAAATGACCTCGTACGCGTGATAAAAAAATCGGGAGAAAAAGAAACAGGGTCCGAGACGACCTCCCGAACGGCTCAAATTGAAGTGTATAAAACACGGTTTTCGGGATTCCAGGGCACCGGAACAAAATTCTCCGAAAATCGCGCAAAAAGTTCCTCGGGTCGGATATAGCGGCCACGCAAAATTTGAGTAGCAACGGAAGACATTTGGGGGTGCCGGTGTGCCATATACCAAACATTCGTCGAACCTCGGATATTCGTGAAAAATGTATTAATACTCATTATCCGAGGCTGAAATCGAACAGGTTAACTTCACGAATTGACCTCGTACACGTGATAGAAAAATCGGGAGAAAAAGAAACAGGGTCCGGACGACCTCCCGAACGGCTCAAATTGAAGTGTATAATACACGGTTTTCGGGATTCCAGGACACCGGAACAAAATTCTCCGAAAATCGCGCAGAAAGTTCCTCGGGTCAGATATAGCGGCCACGCAAAATTTGAGTAGAAACGGAAGACATTTGAGGGTGCCGTTATGCAATATACCAAAGATTCGTCGAACCTCGGATATTCGTGAAAAATGTATTAATACTCGTTATCCGAGGCTGAAATCGAACAGTTAACTTCTCGAAATGACCTCGTACGCGTGATAAAAAATCGGGAGAAAAAGAAACAGGGTCGGTACGACCTCCCGAACGGCTCAAATTGAAGTGTATAATACACGGTTTCGGGATTCAGGGCAGGAACAAAATTCTCCGAAAATCGCGAGAAAGTTCCTTGGGTGAGATATAGCGGCCACGCAAAATTTGAGTAGCAACGGAAGACATTTGGGGGTGCTGGTATGCCATATACCAGCATTCGTCGAACCTCGGATATTCGTGAAAAATGTATTAATACTCGTTATCCGAGGCTGAAATCGAACAGTTAACTTCTGGAAATGACCTCGAACGCGTGATAAAATCGGGAGAAAAGAAACAGGTCGTACGACCTCCCGAAAGGCTCAAATTGAAGTGTATATAATACACGGTTTTTTGGGATTCAGGGCAGGAACAAAATTCTCCGAAAATCGCGCGAGAAAGTTCCTCGGGTCGATATAGCGGCCACGCAAAATTTGAGTAGAAACGGAAGACATTTGAGGGTGCCGGTATGCAATATACCAAAGATTCGTCGAACCTCGGATATTCGTGAAAAATGTATAAATACTCGTTATCCGATTTGAAATCGAAACAGTTAACTTTCGAAATGACCTCGTACGCGTGATAAAAAATCGGGAGAAAAGAAACAGGTCCGCACGACCTCCCGAACGGCTCAAATTGAAGTGTATAATACACGGTTTTCGGGATTCCGGGCACCGGAACAAAATTCTCCGAAAATCGCGAGAAAGTTCCTCGGTCGATATAGCGGCCACGCAAAATTTGAGTAGCAACGGAAGACATTTGGGGTGCCGGTATGCCATATACCAGCATTCGTCGAACCTCGGATATTCGTGAAAAATGTATTAATACTCGTTATCCGAGGCCGAAATCGAACAGTTAACTTCTCGAAATGACCTCGTACGCGTGATAAAAAAATCGGGAGAAAAAGAAACAGGGTCCGGCACGACCTCCCGAACGGCTCAAATTGAAGTGTATAATACACGGTTTTTCGGGATTCGGGCACCGGAACAAAATTCTCCGAAAATCGCGCGTAAAGTTCCTCGGGTCGATATAGCGGCCACGCAAAATTTGAGTAGCAACGGAAGACATTTGGGGGTGCCGGTATGCCATATACCAACATTCGTCGAACCTCGGATAATCGTGAAAAATGTATTAATACTCATTATCCGAGGTGAAATCGAACAAAGTTAACTTCTCGAATTGACCTCGTACACGTGATAGAAAAATCGGGAGAAAAAGAAACAGGATCCAGTACGACCTCCCGAACGGCTCAAATTGAAGTGTATAATACACGGTTTTCGGGATTCAGGCACCGGAACAAAATTCTCGAAAATCGCGCGAAAGTTCCTCGGGTCGATATAGCGGCCACGCAAAATTTGAGTAGAAACGGAAGACATTTGAGGGTGCCGGTATGCAATATACCAAAGATTCGTCGAACCTCGGATATTCGTGAAAAATGTATTAATACTCGTTATCCGAGGTCGAAATCGAACAGTTAACTTCGAAATGACCTCGTACGCGTGATAAAAAAATCGGGAGAAAAAGAAACAGGGTCCGGTACGACCTCCCGAACGGCTCAAATTGAAGTGTATAATACACGGTTTTTGGGATTCCGGGCACCGGAACAAAATTCTCCGAAAATCGCGAGAAAGTTCCTTGGGTCGAGATATAGCGGCCACGCAAAATTTGAGTAGCAACGGAAGACATTTGGGGGTGCCGGTATGCCATATACCAGCATTCGTCGAACCTCGGATATTCGTGAAAAATGTATTAATACTCGTTATCCGAAATTTGAAATCGAACAGTTAACTTCGAAATGACCTCGAACGCGTGATAAAATCGGGAGAAAAGAAACAGGTCCGTACGACCTCCCGAAAGGCTCAAATTGAAGTGTATATAATACACGGTTTTTGGGATTCAGTGGTACCGGAACAAAATTCTCCGAAAATTGCGCAGAAAGCTCCTCGGGTCAGATATAGCGGCCACGCAAAATTTGAGTAGCAACGGAAGACATTTGGGGTGCCGGTATGCCATATACCAGCATTCGTCGAACCTCGGATATTCGTGAAAAATGTATTAATACTCATTATCCGATTTGAAATCGAACAGTTAACTTCGAATTGACCTCGTACACGTGATAGAAAAATCGGGAGAAAAAAAACAGGTCCGATACGACCTCCCGAACAGTTCAAATTGAAGTGTATAATACACGGTTTTTCGGGATTCAGGGCACCGGAACAAAATTCTCTCGAAAATCGCGCAGAAAGTTCCTCGGGTCGAGATATAGCGGCCACGCAAAATTTGAGTAGAAACGGAAGACATTTGAGGGTGCCGGTATGCAATATACCAAAGATTCGTCGAACCTCGGATATTCGTGAAAAATGTATTAATACTCGTTATCCGAGGCTGAAATCGAACAGGTTAACCACGAAATGACCTCGTACGCGTGATAAAAAATCGGGAGAAAAAAAACAGGGTCCGAGTCGACCTCCCGAACGGCTCAAATTGAAGTGTATAATACACGGTTTTCGGGATTCAGGGCATAGGAACAAAATTCTCCGAAAATCGCGCGAGAAAGTTCCTCGGGTCAGATATAGCGGCCACGCAAAATTTGAGTAGCAACGGAAGACATTTGGGGGTGCCGGTATGCCATATACCGAAGATTCGTCGAACCTCGGATATTCGCGAAAAATGTATTAATACTCGTTATCCGAGGCTGAAATCGAACAAAGTTAACTTCTCGAAATGACCTCGAACGCGTGATAAAATCGGGAGAAAAAGAAACAGGGTCCGGTACGACCTCCCGAAAGGCTCAAATTGAAGTGTATATAATACACGGTTTTTGGGATTCAGTGGTACCGGAACAAAATTCTCGAAAATTGCGCAGAAAGCTCCTTGGGTCAGATATAGCGGCCACGCAAAATTTGAGTAGCAACGGAAGACATTTGGGGGTGCCGGTATGCCATATACCAACATTCGTCGAACCTCGGATAATCGTGAAAAATGTATTAATACTCATTATCCGAGGTGAAATCGAACAGTTAACTTCGAAATGACCTCGTACGCGTGATAAAAAAATCGGGAGAAAAAAAAAAGGGGGTCCCGCACGACCTCCCGAACGGCTCAAATTGAAGTGTATAATACACGGTTTTCGGGATTCAGGCACCGGAACAAAATTCTCCGAAAATCGCGAGAAAGTTCCTCGGGTCGAGATATAGCGGCCACGCAAAATTTGAGTAGCAACGGAAGACATTTGGGGGTGCCGGTATGCCATATACCAAAGATTCGTCGAACCTCGGATATTCGTGAAAAATGTATTAATACTCATTATCCGAGGCTGAAATCGAACAGGTTAACTTCTGAATTAACCTCGTACACGTGATAGAAAAATCGGGAGAAAAAGAAATGGTGGTCCCACGACCTCCCGAACGGCTCAAATTGAAGTGTATAATACACGGTTTTCGGGATTCGAGGGCACCGGAACAAAATTCTCCGAAAATCGCGCAGAAAGTTCCTTGGGTCAGATATAGCGGCCACGTAAAATTTGAGTAGCAACGGAAGACATTTGGGGGTGCCGGTATGCCATATACGGCAAAGATTCGTCGAACCTCGGATATTCGTGAAAAATGTATTAATACTCGTTATCCGAGGTGAAATCGAAACAGTTAACTTCTGAAATGACCTCGAACGCATGATAAAATCGGGAGAAAAAGAAACAGGGTCCGGTACGACCTCCCGAAAGGCTCAAATTGAAGTGTATATAATACACGGTTTTTTGGGATTCAGTGGTAGGAAAAAATTCTCCGAAAATTGCGCAGAAAGCTCCTCGGGTCAGATATAGCGGCCACGCAAAATTTGAGTAGCAACGGAAGACATTTGGGGGTGCCGGTATGCCATATACCAGCATTCGTCGAACCTCGGATATTCGTGAAAAATGTATTAATACTCATTATCCGAGGCTGAAATCGAACAGTTAACTTCGAATTGACCTCGTACACGTGATAGAAAAATCGGGAGAAAAAGAAACAGGATCCCGTACGACCTCCCGAACGGCTCAAATTGAAGTGTATAATACACGGTTTTTCGGGATTCTAGGGCACCGGAACAAAATTCTCGAAAATCGCGCGAGAAAGTTCCTCGGGTCGATATAGCGGCCACGCAAAATTTGAGTAGAAACGGAAGACATTTGAGAGTGCCGGTATGCAATATACAAAGATTCGTCGAACCTCGGATATTCGTGAAAAATGTATTAATACTCGTTAACCGATTTGAAATCGAACGGGTTAACTTCTCGAAATGACCTCGTACGCGTGATAAAAAATCGGGAGAAAAAGAAACAGTGGTCCCGTACGACCTCCCGAACGGCTCAAATTGAAGTGTATAATACACGGTTTTTCGGGATTCTAGGGCACCGGAACAAAATTCTCCGGAAATCGCGCAGGAAGTTCCTCGGGTCAGATATAGCGGCCACGCAAAATTTGAGTAGCAACGGAAGACATTTGGGGGTGCCGGTATGCCATATACCAAAGATTCGTCGAACCTCGGATATTCGTGAAAAATGTATTAATACTCATTATCCGAGGTGAAATCGAAGTTAACTTCTCGAATTGACCTCGTACACGTGATAGAAAAATCGGGAGAAAAAGAAACAGTGGTCCGATTACGACCTCCCGAACGGCTCAAATTGAAGTGTATAATACACGGTTTTTCGGGATTCCAGGGCACCGGAACAAAATTCTCCGAAAATCGCGAAGAAAGTTCCTCGGGTCAGATATAGCGGCCACGCAAAATTTGAGTAGAAACGGAAGACATTTGAGGGTGCCGTTATGCAATATACCAAAGATTCGTCGAACCTCGGATATTCGTGAAAAATGTATTAATACTCGTTATCCGATTTGAAATCGAACAGTTAACTTCTCGAAATGACCTCGTACGCGTGATAAAAAATCGGGAGAAAAAGAAACAGGGTCCGCACGACCTCCCGAACGGCTCAAATTGAAGTGTATAATACACGGTTTTTGGGATTCCAGGGCCCCGGAACAAAATTCTCCGAAAATCGCGCGAGAAAGTTCCTCGGGTCGATATAGCGGCCACGCAAAATTTGAGTAGCAACGGAAGACATTTGGGGGTGCCGGTATGCCATATACCAACATTCGTCGAACCTCGGATATTCGTGAAAAATGTATTAATACTCATTATCCGAGGCTGAAATCGAACAGTTAACTTCAATCGAATTGACCTCGTACACGTGATAGAAAAATCGGGAGAAAAAGAAACAGGTCCGATGACGACCTCCCGAACGGCTCAAATTGAAGTGTATAATACACGGTTTTTCGGGATTCAGGGCACCGGAACAAAATTCTCGAAAATCGCGCGAGAAAGTTTCTCGGGTCGAGATATAGCGGCCACGCAAAATTTGAGTAGAAACGGAAGACATTTGAGGGTGCCGTTATGCAATATACCAGCATTCGTCGAACCTCGGATATTCGTGAAAAATGTATTAATACTCGTTATCCGAGGCTGAAATCGAACAGTTAACTTCACGAAATGACCTCGTACGCGTGATAAAAAAATCGGGAGAAAAAAAACGGTCGGAACGACCTCCCGAACGGCTCAAATTGAAGTGTATAATACACGGTTTTCGGGATTCTGGGCACCAGGAACAAAATTCTCCGAAAATCGCGAGAAAGTTCCTTGGGTCAGATATAGCGGCCACGCAAAATTTGAGTAGCAACGGAAGACATTTGGGGGTGCCGGTATGCCATATACCAACATTCGTCGAACCTCGGATATTCGTGAAAAATGTATTAATACTCGTTATCCGAATTTGAAATCGAACAGTTAATTTCGAAATGACCTCGAACGCGTGATAAAATCGGGAGAAAAAGAAACAGGGTCCGGTACGACCTCCCGAAAGGCTCAAATTGAAGTGTATATAATACACGGTTTTTGGGATTCAGGGCACGGAACAAAATTCTCCGAAAATCGCGCGAAAGTTCCTCGGGTCGAGATATAGCGGCCACGCAAAATTTGAGTAGAAACGGAAGACATTTGAGGGTGCCGGTATGCAATATACCAGCATTCGTCGAACCTCGGATATTCGTGAAAAATGTATAAATACTCGTTATCCGAATTTGAAATCGAAACAGTTAACTTCACGAAATGACCTCGTACGCGTGATAAAAAATCGGGAGAAAAAGAAACAGGGTCCGCACGACCTCCCGAACGGCTCAAATTGAAGTGTATAATACACGGTTTTTCGGGATTCGGGGGTCCAGGAACAAAATTCTCCGAAAATCGCGAAAGTTCCTCGGGTCGATATAGCGGCCACGCAAAATTTGAGTAGCAACGGAAGACATTTGGGGTGCCGGTATGCCATATACCAACATTCGTCGAACCTCGGATATTCGTGAAAAATGTATTAATACTCGTTATCCGAATTTGAAATCGAAACAGTTAACACGAAATGACCTCGTACGCGTGATAAAAAATCGGGAGAAAAAGAAACAGGTCCGCACGACCTCTGAACGGCTCAAATTGAAGTGTATAATACACGGTTTTTCGGGATTCTAGGGCACCGGAACAAAATTCTCGAAAATCGCGAGAAAGTTCCTCGGGTCGATATAGCGGCCACGCAAAATTTGAGTAGCAACGGAAGACATTTGGGGTGCCGGTATGCCATATACCAACATTCGTCGAACCTCGGATATTCGTGAAAAATGTATTAATACTCATTATCCGAATTTGAAATCGAACAGGTTAACTTCGAATTGACCTCGTACACGTGATAGAAAAATCGGGAGAAAAAGAAACAGGTCGTGCACGACCTCCCGAACGGCTCAAATTGAAGTGTATAATACACGGTTTTCGGGATTCAGGGCACAGGAACAAAATTCTCGAAAATCGCGAGAAAGTTCCTCGGGTCGAGATATAGCGGCCACGCAAAATTTGAGTAGAAACGGAAGACATTTGAGGGTGCCGGTATGCAATATACCAGCATTCGTCGAACCTCGGATATTCGTGAAAAATGTATTAATACTCGTTATCCGAATTTGAAATCGAACAGGTTAACTTCTCGAAATGACCTCGTACGCGTGATAAAAAATCGGGAGAAAAAGAAACAGTGGTCCGTACGACCTCGGAACGGCTCAAATTGAAGTGTATAATACACGGTTTTTCGGGATTCAGGGGCAGGAACAAAATTCTCGAAAATCGCGCGAGAAAGTTCCTTGGGTCGATATAGCGGCCACGCAAAATTTGAGTAGCAACGGAAGACATTTGGGGGTGCCGGTATGCCATATACCAGCATTCGTCGAACCTCGGATATTCGTGAAAAATGTATTAATACTCGTTATCCGAGGCTGAAATCGAACAGGTTAACTTCTGAAATGACCTCGAACGCGTGATAAAATCGGGAGAAAAAGAAACAGGGTCCGGTACGACCTCCCGAAAGGCTCAAATTGAAGTGTATATAATACACGGTTTTTTGGGATTCCAGGGTACCGGAACAAAATTCTCCGAAAATTGCGCAGAAAGCTCCTCGGGTCAGATATAGCGGCCACGCAAAATTTGAGTAGCAACGGAAGACATTTGGGGGTGCCGGTATGCCATATACCAGCATTCGTCGAACCTCGGATATTCGTGAAAAATGTATTAATACTCATTATCCGAGGCTGAAATCGAACAGTTAACTCTCAATTGACCTCGTACACGTGATAGAAAAATCGGGAGAAAAAGAAACAGTGGTCCCACGACCTCCCGAACGGTTCAAATTGAAGTGTATAATACACGGTTTTTCGGGATTCGGGCACCAGGAACAAAATTCTCCGAAAATCGCGCGAGAAAGTTCCTCGGGTCGATATAGCGGCCACGCAAAATTTGAGTAGAAACGGAAGACATTTGAGGGTGCCGGTATGCAATATACCAAAGATTCGTCGAACCTCGGATATTCGTGAAAAATGTATTAATACTCGTTATCCGAGGCTGAAATCGAACGGGTTAACTTCTGAAATGACCTCGTACGCGTGATAAAAAAATCGGGAGAAAAAGAAACAGGGTCCGGTACGACCTCCCGAACGGCTCAAATTGAAGTGTATAATACACGGTTTTTCGGGATTCCAGGGCACCGGAACAAAATTCTCCGAAAATCGCGCAGAAAGTTCCTCGGGTCAGATATAGCGGCCACGCAAAATTTGAGTAGCAACGGAAGACATTTGGGGGTGCCGGTATGCCATATACCAGCATTCGTCGAACCTCGGATATTCGCGAAAAATGTATTAATACTCGTTATCCGAGGCTGAAATCGAACAGGTTAACTTCTGAAATGACCTCGAACGCGTGATAAAATCGGGAGAAAAAGAAACAGGGTCCGGTACGACCTCCCGAAAGGCTCAAATTGAAGTGTATATAATACACGGTTTTTTGGGATTCAGTACCGGAACAAAATTCTCGAAAATTGCGCAGAAAGCTCCTTGGGTCGAGATATAGCGGCCGCGCAAAATTTGAGTAGCAACGGAAGACATTTGGGGGTGCCGGTATGCCATATATACGATTCGTCGAACCTCGGATATTCGTGAAAAATGTATTAATACTCATTATCCGAGGTTGAAATCGAACGGTTAACCGAAATGACCTCGTACGCGTGATAAAAAATCGGGAGAAAAAAAAAACAGGGTCCGTACGACCTCCGAACGGCTCAAATTGAAGTGTATAATACACGGTTTTTCGGGATTCGGGGTACCGGAACAAAATTCTCGAAAATCGCGCGAGAAAGTTCCTCGGGTCGATATAGCGGCCACGCAAAATTTGAGTAGCAACGGAAGACATTTGGGGGTGCCGGTATGCCATATACCAACATTCGTCGAACCTCGGATATTCGTGAAAAATGTATTAATACTCATTATCCAGAAATTTGAAATCGAACAGGTTAAACGAATTAACCTCGTACACGTGATAGAAAAATCGGGAGAAAAAGAAACAGGGTCCAGTACGACCTCCCGAACGGCTCAAATTGAAGTGTATAATACACGGTTTTCGGGATTCAGGGCACCGGAACAAAATTCTCGAAAATCGCGAGAAAGTTCCTTGGGTCAGATATAGCGGCCACGTAAAATTTGAGTAGCAACGGAAGACATTTGGGGGTGCTGGTATGCCATATACCAAAGATTCGTCGAACCTCGGATATTCGTGAAAAATGTATTAATACTCGTTATCAGAAATCAAATCGAACAGTTAACTTCGAAATGACCTCGAACGCATGATAAAATCGGGAAAAAGAAACGGGGTCCGTACGACCTCCGAAAGGCTCAAATTGAAGTGTATATAATACACGGTTTTTTGGGATTCAGTACCAGGAAAAAATTCTCGAAAATTGCAGAAAGCTCCTCGGGTCGGATATAGCGGCCACGCAAAATTTGAGTAGCAACGGAAGACATTTGGGGGTGCCGGTATGCCATATACCAAAGATTCGTCGAACCTCGGATATTCGTGAAAAATGTATTAATACTCATTATCCGAAATTTGAAATCGAACAGGTTAACTTCACGAATTGACCTCGTACACGTGATAGAAAAATCGGGAGAAAAAGAAACAGGGTCCGATACGACCTCCCGAACGGCTCAAATTGAAGTGTATAATACACGGTTTTCGGGATTCGGGGCACGGAACAAAATTCTCCGAAAATCGCGCGAGAAAGTTCCTCGGGTCGAGATATAGCGGCCACGCAAAATTTGAGTAGAAACGGAAGACATTTGAGGGTGCCGGTATGCAATATACCAGCATTCGTCGAACCTCGGATATTCGTGAAAAATGTATTAATACTCGTTAACCGAGGCTGAAATCGAACGGGTTAACTTCTGAAATGACCTCGTACGCGTGATAAAAAAATCGGGAGAAAAAGAAACAGGGTCCGGTACGACCTCCCGAACGGCTCAAATTGAAGTGTATAATACACGGTTTTTCGGGATTCCAGGGTACCGGAACAAAATTCTCCGAAAATCGCGCAGAAAGTTCCTTGGGTCAGATATAGCGGCCACGCAAAATTTGAGTAGCAACGGAAGACATTTGGGGGTGCCGGTATGCCATATACCAGCATTCGTCGAACCTCGGATATTCGTGAAAAATGTATTAATACTCGTTATCCGAGGCTGAAATCGAACAGGTTAACCACGAAATGACCTCGAACGCGTGATAAAATCGGGAGAAAAAGAAACAGGTCGGTACGACCTCCCGAAAGGCTCAAATTGAAGTGTATATAATACACGGTTTTTGGGATTCAGGGCACCGGAACAAAATTCTCGAAAATCGCGAGAAAGTTCCTCGGGTCGAGATATAGCGGCCACGCAAAATTTGAGTAGAAACGGAAGACATTTGAGGGTGCCGGTATGCAATATACCAAAGCATTCGTCGATTCTCGGATATTCGTGAAAAATGTATAAATACTCGTTATCCGAGGCTGAAATCGAACAGGTTAACTTCTGAAATGACCTCGTACGCGTGATAATAAAATCGGGAGAAAAAGAAACAGGGTCCGGTACGACCTCCCGAACGGCTCAAATTGAAGTGTATAATACACGGTTTTTCGGGATTCCAGGGCACCGGAACAAAATTCTCCGAAAATCGCGCAGAAAGTTCCTCGGGTCAGATATAGCGGCCACGCAAAATTTGAGTAGCAACGGAAGACATTTGGGGGTGCCGGTATGCCATATACCAAAGATTCGTCGAACCTCGGATATTCGTGAAAAATGTATTAATACTCGTTATCCGAGGCTGAAATCGAACAGGTTAACACGAAATGACCTCGTACGCGTGATAAAAAATCGGGAGAAAAAGAACAGTGGTCCCAGACGACCTCCCGAACGGCTCAAATTGAAGTGTATAATACACGGTTTTTCGGGATTCGGGGTACCGGAACAAAATTCTCCGGAAATCCCGCAGAAAGTTCCTCGGGTCGGATATAGCGGCCACGCAAAATTTGAGTAGCAACGGAAGACATTTGGGGGTGCCGGTATGTCATATACCAACATTCGTCGAACCTCGGATATTCGTGAAAAATGTATTAATACTCATTATCCGAGGCTGAAATCGAACAGTTAACCACGAATTGACCTCGTACACGTGATAGAAAAATCGGGAAAAAGAAACAGGTCCGTACGACCTCCCGAACGGCTCAAATTGAAGTGTATAATACACGGTTTTTCGGGATTCCAGGGCACCGGAACAAAATTCTCCGAAAATCGCGCAGAAAGTTCCTCGGGTCAGATATAGCGGCCACGCAAAATTTGAGTAGCAACGGAAGACATTTGGGGGTGCCGGTATGCCATATACCAGCATTCGTCGAACCTCGGATATTCGTGAAAAATGTATTAATACTCGTTATCCGAGGCTGAAATCGAACAGTTAACTTCGAAATGACCTCGAACGCGTGATAAAATCGGGAGAAAAAGAAACAGGTCGTACGACCTCCGAAAGGCTCAAATTGAAGTGTATATAATACACGGTTTTTGGGATTCGGTGCGGAACAAAATTCTCGAAAATTGCGCGAAAGCTCCTCGGGTCGAGATATAGCGGCCACGCAAAATTTGAGTAGCAACGGAAGACATTTGGGGTGCCGGTATGCCATATACCCGGCATTCGTCGAACCTCGGATATTCGTGAAAAATGTATTAATACTCATTATCCGAGGCTGAAATCGAACAGTTAACTTACGAAATGACCTCGTACGCGTGATAAAAAAATCGGGAGAAAAAGAAACGGGGTCCGTACGACCTCCCGAACGGCTCGATTGAAGTGTATAATACACGGTTTTCGGGATTCCGGGCACCGGAACAAAATTCTCCGAAAATCGCGCGAGAAAGTTCCTTGGGTCGATATAGCGGCCACGCAAAATTTGAGTAGCAACGGAAGACATTTGGGGGGGTGCGGTATGCCATATACCAACATTCGTCGAACCTCGGATATTCGTGAAAAATGTATTAATACTCGTTATCCGAGGCTGAAATCGAACAGGTTAACTTCTGAAATGACCTCGAACGCGTGATAAAATCGGGAGAAAAAGAAACAGGGTCCGGTACGACCTCCCGAAAGGCTCAAATTGAAGTGTATATAATACACGGTTTTTTGGGATTCCAGGGTACCGGAACAAAATTCTCGAAAATTGCGCGAGAAAGCTCCTCGGGTCGAGATATAGCGGCCACGCAAAATTTGAGTAGCAACGGAAGACATTTGGGGGTGCCGGTATGCCATATACCAACATTCGTCGAACCTCGGATAATCGTGAAAAATGTATTAATACTCATTATCCGATTTGAAATCGAACAGGTTAACTTCACGAATTGACCTCGTACACGTGATAGAAAAATCGGGAGAAAAAGAAACAGGGTCCGTACGACCTCCCGAACGGCTCAAATTGAAGTGTATAATACACGGTTTTTCGGGATTCGGGGTACCGGAACAAAATTCTCGAAAATCGCGCGAGAAAGTTCCTCGGGTCGGATATAGCGGCCACGCAAAATTTGAGTAGAAACGGAAGACATTTGAGGGTGCCGGTATGCAATATACCAGCATTCGTCGAACCTCGGATATTCGTGAAAAATGTATTAATACTCGTTATCCGATTTGAAATCGAACGGGTTAACTTCTCGAAATGACCTCGTACGCGTGATAAAAAATCGGGAGAAAAAGAAACAGGGTCCGGTACGACCTCCCGAACGGCTCAAATTGAAGTGTATAATACACGGTTTTTCGGGATTCCAGGGCACCGGAACAAAATTCTCCGAAAATCGCGCAGAAAGTTCCTTGGGTCAGATATAGCGGCCACGTAAAATTTGAGTAGCAACGGAAGACATTTGGGGGTGCCGGTATGCCATATACCAGCATTCGTCGAACCTCGGATATTCGTGAAAAATGTATTAATACTCGTTATCCGAGGTGAAATCGAAACAGTTAACTTCGAAATGACCTCGAACGCATGATAAAATCGGGAGAAAAAGAAACAGGTCGGCACGACCTCCCGAAAGGCTCAAATTGAAGTGTATATAATACACGGTTTTGGGATTCAGTGCAGGAAAAAATTCTCGAAAATTGCGCAGAAAGCTCCTCGGGTCGAGATATAGCGCCACGCAAAATTTGAGTAGCAACGGAAGACATTTGGGGTGCCGGTATGCCATATACCAACATTCGTCGAACCTCGGATATTCGTGAAAAATGTATTAATACTCATTATCCGAGGCTGAAATCGAACAGGTTAACTTCTGAATTGACCTCGTACACGTGATAGAAAAATCGGGAGAAAAAGAAACAGGTCAGACGACCTCCCGAACGGCTCAAATTGAAGTGTATAATACACGGTTTTTCGGGATTCGGGCACCGGAACAAAATTCTCCGAAAATCGAGAAAGTTCCTCGGGTCGATATAGCGGCCACGCAAAATTTGAGTAGAAACGGAAGACATTTGAGGGTGCCGGTATGCAATATACCGAAAGATTCGTCGAACCTCGGATATTCGTGAAAAATGTATTAATACTCGTTAACCGAATTTGAAATCGAACGGGTTAACTTCTCGAATGACCTCGTTCGGCGTGATAAAAAAATCGGGAGAAAAAGAAACAGGGTCCGGTACGACCTCCCGAACGGCTCAAATTGAAGTGTATAATACACGGTTTTTCGGGATTCCAGGGCACCGGAACAAAATTCTCCGAAAATCGCGCAGAAAGTTCCTTGGGTCAGATATAGCGGCCACGCAAAATTTGAGTAGCAACGGAAGACATTTGGGGGTGCCGGTATGCCATATACCAGCATTCGTCGAACCTCGGATATTCGTGAAAAATGTATTAATACTCGTTATCCGAGGCTGAAATCGAACAGGTTAACTTCTGAAATGACCTCGAACGCGTGATAAAATCGGGAGAAAAAGAAACAGGGTCGCGACCTCCGAAAGGCTCAAATTGAAGTGTATATAATACACGGTTTTTTGGGATTCGGGGCAGGAACAAAATTCTCCGAAAATCGCGAGAAAGTTCCTCGGGTCGAGATATAGCGGCCACGCAAAATTTGAGTAGAAACGGAAGACATTTGAGGGTGCCGGTATGCAATATACCAAACATTCGTCGAACCTCGGATATTCGTGAAAAATGTATAAATACTCGTTATCCGAATTTGAAATCGAAACAGTTAACTTCGAAATGACCTCGTACGCGTGATAATAAAATCGGGAGAAAAAGAAACAGGGTCCGGACGACCTCCCGAACGGCTCAAATTGAAGTGTATAATACACGGTTTTCGGGATTCAGGGCACCGGAACAAAATTCTCCGAAAATCGCAGAAAGTTCCTCGGGTCGAGATATAGCGGCCACGCAAAATTTGAGTAGCAACGGAAGACATTTGGGGGTGCCGGTATGCCATATACCAAAGATTCGTCGAACCTCGGATATTCGTGAAAAATGTATTAATACTCGTTATCCGATTTGAAATCGAACAGTTAACTTCTCGAAATGACCTCGTACGCGTGATAAAAAATCAGGAGAAAAAGAAACGGGGTCCGTACGACCTCCGAACGGCTCAAATTGAAGTGTATAATACACGGTTTTTCGGGATTCTAGGGCACCGGAACAAAATTCTCGAAAATCGCGAGAAAGTTCCTCGGGTCAGATATAGCGGCCACGCAAAATTTGAGTAGCAACGGAAGACATTTGGGGGTGCCGGTATGTCATATACCAACATTCGTCGAACCTCGGATATTCGTGAAAAATGTATTAATACTCATTATCCGAATTTGAAATCGAACAGTTAACTTCTCGAATTGACCTCGTACACGTGATAGAAAAATCGGGAGAAAAAGAAACAGGGTCCGTACGACCTCCCGAACGGCTCAAATTGAAGTGTATAATACACGGTTTTCGGGATTCAGGGCACCGGAACAAAATTCTCCGAAAATCGCAGAAAGTTCCTCGGGTCGAGATATAGCGGCCACGCAAAATTTGAGTAGCAACGGAAGACATTTGGGGTGCCGGTATGCCATATACCAGCATTCGTCGAACCTCGGATATTCGTGAAAAATGTATTAATACTCGTTATCCGATTTGAAATCGAACAGTTAACTTCGAAATGACCTCGAACGCGTGATAAAATCGGGAGAAAAAGAAACAGGTCCGTACGACCTCCGAAAGGCTCAAATTGAAGTGTATATAATACACGGTTTTTGGGATTCGGGTGCGGAACAAAATTCTCGAAAATTGCGCAGAAAGCTCCTCGGGTCGATATAGCGGCCACGCAAAATTTGAGTAGCAACGGAAGACATTTGGGGGTGCCGGTATGCCATATAACAGCATTCGTTGAACCTCGGATATTCGTGAAAAATGTATTAATACTCATTATCCGAGGCTGAAATCGAACAGGTTAACTTCTGAAATGACCTCGTACGCGTGATAAAAAATCGGGAGAAAAAGAAACAGGGGTCGTACGACCTCCCGAACGGCTCAGATTGAAGTGTATAATACACGGTTTTTCGGGATTCCAGGGCACCGGAACAAAATTCTCGAAAATCGCGAGAAAGTTCCTTGGGTGGATATAGCGGCCACGCAAAATTTGAGTAGCAACGGAAGACATTTGGGGGTGCCGGTATGCCATATACCAACATTCGTCGAACCTCGGATATTCGTGAAAAATGTATTAATACTCGTTATCCGAGGCTGAAATCGAAACAGTTAACTTCACGAAATGACCTCGAACGCGTGATAAAATCGGGAGAAAAAGAAACAGTGGTCCCGACGACCTCCGAAAGGCTCAAATTGAAGTGTATATAATACACGGTTTTTGGGATTCAGTGCGGAACAAAATTCTCGAAAATTGCGCAGAAAGCTCCTCGGGTCGAGATATAGCGGCCACGCAAAATTTGAGTAGCAACGGAAGACATTTGGGGGTGCGGTATGCCATATACAAACATTCGTCGAACCTCGGATATTCGTGAAAAATGTATTAATACTCATTATCCGAGGCTGAAATCGAACAGTTAACTTCTCGAATTGACCTCGTACACGTGATAGAAAAATCGGGAGAAAAAGAAACAGGGTCCGGTACGACCTCCCGAACGGCTCAAATTGAAGTGTATAATACACGGTTTTTCGGGATTCCAGGGTACCGGAACAAAATTCTCCGAAAATCGCGCAGAAAGTTCCTCGGGTCAGATATAGCGGCCACGCAAAATTTGAGTAGAAACGGAAGACATTTGAGGGTGCCGGTATGCAATATACCAGCATTCGTCGAACCTCGGATATTCGTGAAAAATGTATTAATACTCGTTATCCGAGGCTGAAATCGAACGGGTTAACTTCACGAAATGACCTCGTACGCGTGATAAAAAATCGGGAGAAAAGAAACAGGGTCGGACGACCTCCCGAACGGCTCAAATTGAAGTGTATAATACACGGTTTTTTGGGATTCAGGGCACCGGAACAAAATTCTCGAAAATCGCGCGAAAGTTCCTCGGGTCGATATAGCGGCCACGCAAAATTTGAGTAGCAACGGAAGACATTTGGGGGTGCCGGTATGCCATATACCAGCATTCGTCGAACCTCGGATATTCGCGAAAAATGTATTAATACTCGTTATCCGAGGCTGAAATCGAACAGGTTAACTTCTGAAATGACCTCGAACGCGTGATAAAATCGGGAGAAAAAGAAACAGGTCCCGTACGACCTCCGAAAGGCTCAAATTGAAGTGTATATAATACACGGTTTTTTTGATTCAGTGGTACGGAACAAAATTCTCGAAAATTGCGTGAAAGCTCCTCGAGTCGGATATAGCGGCCACGCAAAATTTGAGTAGCAACGGAAGACATTTGGGGGTGCCGGTATGCCATATACCAGCATTCGTCGAACCTCGGATATTCGTGAAAAATGTATTAATACTCATTATCCGAGGCTGAAATCGAACAGGTTAACTTCTGAAATGACCTCGTACACGTGATAAAAAAATCGGGAGAAAAAAAAACAGGGTCCGTACGACCTCCGAAAGGCTCAAATTGAAGTGTATATAATACACGGTTTTTGGGATTCAGGGCACCGGAACAAAATTTCTCGAAAATCGCGCGAGAAAGTTCCTCGGGTCGATATAGCGGCCACGCAAAATTTGAGTAGAAACGGAAGACATTTGAGGGTGCCGGTATGCAATATACCAGCATTCGTCGAACCTCGGATATTCGTGAAAAATGTATAAATACTCGTTATCCGAGGCTGAAATCGAACAGGTTAACTTCTGAAATGACCTCGTACGCGTGATAAAAAAATCGGGAGAAAAAGAAAAGTGGTCCGCATACGACCTCCCGAACGGCTCAAATTGAAGTGTATAATACACGGTTTTTCGGGATTCCAGGGCACCGGAACAAAATTCTCCGAAAATCGCGCAGAAAGTTCCTCGGGTCAGATATAGCGGCCACGCAAAATTTGAGTAGCAACGGAAGACATTTGGGGGTGCCGGTATGCCATATACCAGCATTCGTCGAACCTCGGATATTCGTGAAAAATGTATTAATACTCGTTATCCGAGGCTGAAATCGAACAGTTAACTTCGAAATGACCTCGTACGCGTGATAAAAAATCGGGAGAAAAAAACAGGGTCCGTCACGACCACCCGAACGGCTCAAATTGAAGTGTATAATACACGGTTTTTCGGGATTCCGGGTGTCCCGGAACAAAATTCTCCGAAAATCGCGAGAAAGTTCCTCGGGTCGGATATAGCGGCCACGCAAAATTTGAGTAGCAACGGAAGACATTTGGGGGTGCCGGTATGTCATATACCAACATTCGTCGAACCTCGGATATTCGTGAAAAATGTATTAATACTCATTATCCGATTTGAAATCGAACAGGTTAACTCGAATTGACCTCGTACACGTGATAGAAAAATCGGGAGAAAAAAAACGAGGTCCGATACGACCTCCCGAACGGCTCAAATTGAAGTGTATAATACACGGTTTTTCGGGATTCAGGGGTCCCGGAACAAAATTCTCCGAAAATCGCGTGAGAAAGTTCCTCGGGTCAGATATAGCGGCCACGCAAAATTTGAGTAGAAACGGAAGACATTTGAGGGTGCCGGTATGCAATATACCAAAGATTCGTCGAACCTCGGATATTCGTGAAAAATGTATTAATACTCGTTATCCGATTTGAAATCGAAAACAGTTAACTTCTCGAAATGACCTCGTACGCGTGATAAAAAATCGGGAGAAAAAAAACGGGGTCGTACGACCTCCCGAACGGCTCAAATTGAAGTGTATAATACACGGTTTTTCGGGATTCCAGGGCACCGGAACAAAATTCTCCGAAAATCGCGCAGAAAGTTCCTTGGGTCAGATATAGCGGCCACGCAAAATTTGAGTAGCAACGGAAGACATTTGGGGGTGCCGGTATGCCATATACCAGCATTCGTCGAACCTCGGATATTCGTGAAAAATGTATTAATACTCGTTATCCGAGGAAATTTGAAATCGAAACAGTTAACTTCGAAATGACCTTGAACGCGTGATAAAATCGGGAGAAAAAGAAACAGGGTCCAGACGACCTCCGAAAGGCTCAAATTGAAGTGTATATAATACACGGTTTTTTGGGATTCCAGGGTACCGGAACAAAATTCTCCGAAAATTGCGCAGAAAGCTCCTCGGGTCAGATATAGCGGCCACGCAAAATTTGAGTAGCAACGGAAGACATTTGGGGGTGCCGGTATGCCATATACCAGCATTCGTCGAACCTCGGATATTCGTGAAAAATGTATTAATACTCATTATCCGAGGCTGAAATCGAACAGGTTAACTTCTGAATTGACCTCGTACACGTGATAGAAAAATCGGGAGAAAAAGAAACAGGGTCCGGTACGACCTCCCGAACGGCTCAAATTGAAGTGTATAATACACGGTTTTTCGGGATTCCAGGGCACCGGAACAAAATTCTCCGAAAATCGCGCAGAAAGTTCCTCGGGTCAGATATAGCGGCCACGCAAAATTTGAGTAGAAACGGAAGACATTTGAGGGTGCCGGTATGCAATATACCAGCATTCGTCGAACCTCGGATATTCGTGAAAAATGTATTAATACTCGTTATCCGAGGCTGAAATCGAACGGGTTAACTTCTGAAATGACCTCGTACGCGTGATAAAAAAATCGGGAGAAAAAGAAACGGTCGACGACCTCCCGAACGGCTCAAATTGAAGTGTATAATACACGTTTTTCGGGATTCAGGGCACGGAACAAAATTCTCGAAAATCGCGCAGAAAGTTCCTCGGGTCAGATATAGCGGCCACGCAAAATTTGAGTAGCAACGGAAGACATTTGGGGGTGCCGGTATGCCATATACCAGCATTCGTCGAACCTCGGATATTCGCGAAAAATGTATTAATACTCGTTATCCGATTTGAAATCGAACAGTTAACTTCTCGAAATGACCTCGAACGCGTGATAAAATCGGGAGAAAAAGAAACAGGGTCCGGTACGACCTCCCGAAAGGCTCAAATTGAAGTGTATATAATACACGGTTTTTTGATTCAGTGGTAGGAACAAAATTCTCGAAAATTGCGCGTAAAGCTCCTCGAGTCGGATATAGCGGCCACGCAAAATTTGAGTAGCAACGGAAGACATTTGGGGGTGCCGGTATGCCATATACCAGCATTCGTCGAACCTCGGATATTCGTGAAAAATGTATTAATACTCATTATCCGAGGCTGAAATCGAACAGGTTAACTTCTGAAATGACCTCGTACACGTGATAAAAAAATCGGGAGAAAAAAAAACAGGGTCCGGTACGACCTCCCGAACGGCTCAAATTGAAGTGTATAATACACGGTTTTTCGGGATTCCAGGGCACCGGAACAAAATTCTCCGAAAATCGCGCAGAAAGTTCCTCGGGTCAGATATAGCGGCCACGCAAAATTTGAGTAGCAACGGAAGACATTTGGGGGTGCCGGTATGCCATATACCAGCATTCGTCGAACCTCGGATATTCGTGAAAAATGTATTAATACTCATTATCCGAGGCTGAAATCGAACAGGTTAACTTCTGAAATGACCTCGTACACGTGATAAAAAAATCGGGAGAAAAAGAAACAAGGTCCGGTACGACCTCCCGAAAGGCTCAAATTGAAGTGTATATAATACACGGTTTTTTGGGATTCCAGGGTACCGGAACAAAATTCTCCGAAAATCGCGCAGAAAGCTCCTCGGGTCAGATATAGCGGCCACGCAAAATTTGAGTAGCAACGGAAGACATTTGAGGGTGCCGGTATGCCATATACCAGCATTCGTCGAACCTCGGATATTCGTGAAAAATGTATTAATACTCGTTATCCGAGTCTGAAATCGAACGGGTTAACTTCTGAAATGACCTCGTACGCGTGATAAAAAAATCGGGAGAAAAAGAAACAGGGTCCGGTACGACCTCATGAACGGCTCAAATTGAAGTGTATAATACACGGTTTTTCGGGATTCCAGGGCACCGGAACAAAATTCTCCGAAAATCGCGCAGAAAGTTCCTCGGGTCAGATATAGCGGCCACGCAAAATTTGAGTAGCAACGGAAGACATTTGGGGGTGCCGGTATGCCATATACCAGCATTCGTCAAAGCTCAGATAATCGTGAAAAATGTATTAATACTCGTTATCCGAGGCTGAAATCGAATAGGTTAACTCCTGAAATGACCTCGGACGCGGTATAAAAAAACCGGGAGAAAAAGAAACAGGGTCCGGTACGACCTCCCGAACGGCTCAAATTGAAGTGTATAATACACGGTTTTTCGGGATTCTAGGGCACCGGAACAAAATTCTCCGGAAATCGCGTAGAAACTTCCTCGGGTCAGATAAAGCGGCCACGCAAAATTTGAGTAGCAGCGGAAGACATTTGGGGGTGCCGGTATGCCATAAACCAGCATTCGTCGAACCTCGGATAATCGTGAAAAATATATTAATACTAGTTATCCGAGGCTGAAATCGAATAGGTTAACTCCTTAAATGACCTCGGACTCGTGATAAAAGAATAGGGAGAAAAATAAACAGGGTCCCGTATGACCACCCGAACGGCTCAAATTGAAGTGTATAATACACGGTTTTTCGGGATTCTAGGGTACCGGAACAAAATTCTCCGAAAATCTCCCAGAAAGTTCCTCGGGTCAGATAAAGCGGCCACGCAAAATTTGAGTAGCAACGGAAGATATTTGGGGGTGCCGTTATGCCATAAACCAGCATTCGTTGAACCTCGGATAATCGTGAAAAATGTATTAATACTAGTTATCCGAGGCTGAAATCGAATAGGTTAACTCCTTAAATGACCTCGGACGCATGATAAAATAACCGGGAGAAAAAGAAACAGGGTCTGGTACGACCTCGGGTTAGATAAAGCGGCCACACAAAATTTGAGGAGCAACGGAGGACATTTGGGAGTGCCGGTATGCGATAAACCGGCATTCGTCGAACCTCGGATAATCGTACAAAATGCATTACTTCTCATTATTTGGGCAGAAATCGAATAGGTTTACTCCTGCAATGATCTTCATACACGTGGATGAAAAATCTTGAGAAAAAGAAACGTGGTCTGGTACGACCTCCCAAAAAGCTCAAAATGAAATGTATAATTCTATGTAAGTCACACATAATGTTCTCGAATCAGATAAAGCTGCCACACATAATTTGAGGATCAAAGGAGGATATTTGGGAGTTCCATTATGCGACAAACAAGTATTCGTCGAATCTCGGATAATCGTGAAAAATGGATAATACTCGTTATTTGAGGCTGAAATCGTATAGGTAACTCTTAACTTGACCTCGATCACGTGGTAGATAAACCGGGAGAAAAAGAAACGTGGTCTATTACGACACCCCGAACGGCTCAAATTGAAGTATATAATACACGATTTTCAAGATTCCTAAGTCCCGGAACAAAATTCTCCGAAAATCACATAGAAGGTTCCTTGGATCAGGTAAAGCGGCCACGCAAAATTTGAGGAGCAAATGAGGAAATTTGAGAATGCCGATATGCGATAAACCAACATTCGTCGAACCTCGGATAATCGTAAAAAATGAATTAACACTCGTTATTTGGGCGGAAATGGAATAGGTTTACTCCTGCAATAACCCCAGACAGGTGCTCGAAAAACCGTGAGAAAAAAAAACGTGGTCCGGTACGACCTCCCGAACAGCTCAAAATTAAGTTTATAATACACGATTTTCGAGATTCTAGGGTCCCGGAATAGGTCAGATAAAGTGACCACACAAAATTTGAGGAACGGTGGAGGACACTTGGGGTTACCGTTGTATGCGATAAACTAGCATTAGCCGTACCTTTGGATAATAGTGAAAAACAGCTCAAATTTAAGTGTATAATACACGGTTTTCAGGATTTCAGGGTCACTGATAAAAAAATGTTCGTAAATCATACGGATGGTTTCTCGGGACAGATAAAGCAGCCACACAAATTTTGAGAAGCAACAAAGAACATTTGACTGTGCTAGTACGCAATAAACGAGTCTCATACGAAGATCAGGTTCTCCATAAAAATAAATGGATAATTCTTATTTAGGGCCGAAAATCGAATATAGTAAGTTATGAAGCGACCCAAGACGTGGTGGAAAAACTTCGAGGAAAAGAAACATGACCCGATAAGATCTACCAAACGACGCAATTTAAGTGTATAATACACGGTTTTGAGATTTCAGAATCCCGGGACAAAAATGTTCGTAAATCAAACGGATGGTTTCTCGGTTCATATAAAGCATCTACACAAATTTTCAGGACCAACAGAGAACATTTGAAGGTGCTAGTACGTGATAAACAAGTCTCAGACAAAGATCAGGTACTCCATAAAAATAGAGGGATACTTCTTATTTAGGGCCAAAAATCGAATACAGCAATTGATAAAGCGACCCTTGACACGTGGTAGAAAAACGGAGAGGAAAAGAAACATGACCCGGTACAATCTCCCAAATGGCTCGAATTTAAGTGTATAATACACGGTTTTCGGGATTTCAGCATCACGGAACAAAAATGTCTGTAAATCATACGGATGGTTTCTCGCCATTCTCGGGTCAGATGAAGCAGCCACACAAATTTAAAGAAGCAACAGAGGACATTTAAGGGTGCTGGTACACGATAAACGAGTCTCGGACGAAGATCGGGTACTCTTTTAAAATAGATGGTTACTTTTTATATAAGGCCGAAAATCGAATACGGTAACTCATGAAGCAACCCCAGACACGTGGTGAAAAAACTGGGAGGAAAAGAAATATGACCCGATACGACCTCTCAAATGACTCAAATTTAAGTGTATAATACATGGTTTTCGGGATTTTAGGGTTCCCGAAAAAAAATGTCCGTAAATCATACAGATGGTTTCTCGGGTCAAAATTGACCCGTCGTAAGCTTAAGACGGATAGTGTCGATTTAAATGAAAATTTGTGTAGCCTAAAATGAATTGAGCGGCCGATCCTAAAATGTAATTATATCTTCATTTTTTTTTTACCAATTTGTCATAAGTTGCATCTTTTTTACCAATTTGAGAAACACTCCTCACTTTTTTTACCAATTTGATTGTTTGGCTTATTAAACTTTCTTACTTTTTTTAAAAGAACCAAACGTCTTACTTTTAATACAATCAATTTGTATTAGGACTCAGGACAATGAAACCTGTTTGATGCAAGAATTTGTGTTTACACAAAAGAAATGACAAAATCCTCATTTGTGAATCACAAAGACTGATTGAGAGTACGCCTCTCAAGAGATTTACTCTTTATGAATAAAACTCAGCCGGTCCTGTATTATCTATCTAGGCTTGGTGTGAATGATATCTTTTTTTGATATGATTTCATCTTATTTGATTTCATCTTAATTTGGGTAAGTATAAATTATATTACAATATGATCAAGATGTCATTAAATTTCGGAAACTTCTATTTTACATGTAAACTCATACCATAATTGTGACTACCAATCTACCATACTATAAATTCAAATGCTATGAAATAGTATAATTATTCATTTCATTTCTTTCACACTAATTTAACCAATGGTTAACCCATCAAAACCCCACATTGCACTCTTAGCTAGTCCAGGATTAGGCCATCTAATCCCAATTGTCGAGCTAGCGAAGCGCCTTGTAGCACAACACGGATTCACTGTCACAGTTTTCGCCGTGACAACCGGGGCCCACCAGGCCGAGAACAAGCTGCTTTGTTCCGCCACTTCATCATGTGCCGGACTCTTCAGTACTGTGGCCCTTCCCAATGTTGTAAATGACTCATTAGACATTGACCCTAGCGCGGGTATACTCCCACGTATCTTGGCTATGGTTAGGTGTACCTTGCCTACCCTACGATCCTCAATTTCCGACATGAAAGTTAAGCCGGTGGCCATTATTGTCGATCAATTCGGGATTGAGGCGGTCAAGGTGGTGGCAGAAGAGTTTAATATGTTGAAATATGTATTTATTGCTTCTAATGCATGGTTCTTGGCCTACCTTACCTACTTGCCATACTTGCAAAAAAGAGTTTACCCAAATACACCCTTATATATCCCTGGCTGTAAATCGATCCCGGGTGGGGATTTATTAGATCACACATTTGAGCCTGATAGTAGGGCTTACCGCGATTTTGTTAGTATGGGACGAGATATTACGAGAGTTGATGGTATTTTCATTAACACATGGGAGGATCTCGAACCTGAAACACTTGGTACATTTAAGGATGGTATGTCATTAAACTCGATTGTCAAGGTACCGGTTTACCCTATTGGGCCAGTGATTCGAAGGCCTAAAGAAGTTGCGAAAAATAAATTAACAGAGTGGTTGGATGATCAACTCGATGAGTCGGTTATATATGTATCATTCGGAAGTGGTGGTACTCTATCAACTCAACAAACTATAGAGTTAGCTTGGGGTTTGGAATTGAGCAAGCATAGGTTTATTTGGGTATTTCGGCCTCCTACCGAAAATGATAGTTCTGCTTCTCTTTTTAAGTCGATGGATAAAGCGGATGAATCGATCTCCAAGTGTTTACCAAATGGGTTCTTGGATCGAACCCGGGATCGTGGGATTATAGTCTCAAAGTGGATAAACCAAGAGGAAATCCTTCAACATAGATCAATTGGTGGATTTATAAGTCATTGTGGGTGGAATTCGGTGAATGAAAGTATTGTCAACGGAGTGCCATTAATCGCGTGGCCTCTTTACGCTGAACAAAATATGAATGCAACAATGTTGGTTGAAGACCTCGGAATTGCAATTCGACCTAAGGTAAAGCCGAGTAAGGGCCTAGTAAGAAGGGAAGAGATTGAGAAAATGGTGAAGTTTGTTATGGATAGTGAAGGATTTGGCCTAAGGAAGAGGGTGAAAGATCTTCAAATAAGTGCTAATCTAGCATTGAAAGAGGATGGTTCTTCTTATTCTGCTCTCTCCAAAGTTGCTAGGGATTGTAACAAGAAATTTCAGTCTAACCAACCTTATGAAAAGTGCAATTAGGATCCTCTCTAGGACCGTCAATGACCGTCGTGTGGAAATTGATACGAAGTATTAACTAGTTTAGCTGATAGTGTCAATAAGTGATGATATTCATGAGTCATGACCATGTTCAACACCCGTAAGCATTAAAATTGTCATGGGTCTCACTTTATAATAAAAATAAAAATAAATAGCCCATGGAGAACCGTGATCCCGTTGATACTTTTAGTAGCAGCAGAGTGAAGCAACTAATCGATTACTGATTGAACGGTTAGTCTTGTGTAAGGTGGTTTACACAAGGTTAGTGTAAAACGTACCAAAACATAACTATATTATTGGGTAATATAGTTATTCAAAGAACCCGTTTTACAATCAACTTGTGTAAGGGGTCCTTACACAAGTATTTGTGCTGATTGAAAAAACAATACTTCTATAAAGAACATCCACTGATCCACATCCACATTCGGGCTGTGTCTCAAATCTCAGTACACCGATGCACAAACATCCACAATCTTATTGTGTCTCAATTGAGATAAATAATGGAACACTGTTACACTGGGTTTGATTTATCTACAGCAATTTCTAAGCCATAAATACAATTAAATGAACATCAAACAAGAAGCCGAAAAATGAACAAATGATAGGTATATATCTGTGCAGTGCAAGAGCTCGATTTGTCGAGGACAAAAAAAAAAAGAATAGAAGACTGGACAAAACATACACACCAGTTGATCAAAGAGTACACCTACACCTGTCAAATGGGCCGAGTTTGGTATTTTGTGTCAAAATAGGAGACGAAATACATACATGTGTGACCCACGAGTGAGGATTTTGACAAGTCTAGGTACACCATTTGGACCTAAACCACTGACTGCGAGTAGACCAAGGAAATCAAGGCTGAGCGAGTCTCTTGACAACAGCAGCCATATACTTACCCTGATGCTCAGCAAGTGCAAGTTCAGTGTCAGTGGGTTGTCTAGTACCGTCCCCTGCGAAGACTCCAGCACCGTAAGGAGAACCCCCTCGGATTGAGTCCATCTTGAACATTCCAGCCCCAAAGGTGTAACCAATTGGAACGAAAAGCATCCCATGATGGGCTAATTGAGTTATTGCTGTCCAACTGCAAACATTCAAGGAAACACAAAGATAAGGAACAGGACATAATCCAATAAGCTCACTAACATCAACGGTTACGATAGACCTGGCTAACGAGGAATTCCAGTCATTGCGAAAGGATAAAGGTCCTTAACTGATACGGAGTACTCCATATATATAAGCCAATCTAGGCCATTGAGAGGCGATGGACCATCAACTGCTTTGTAAGAAATTGAGTGGATCCTCCTCACTCATTTCAAGCATAACACAGATGTCCACTAACATAGCACAAATGTCAAGAAAGGATCATTCAAAGCAAATATAATTATTACAGTATATGACAATGACATGACCGGGATAAAAACATTATACCCAGTGCCTTAAAAACTCGACGCCTATGGATGAGGTAAAGGGGTAAAGAATGTAGAAGGCATGGCATAAATGTCCAGAAAGGATTGTTCGGAATGAATATCACAATATATGACATATTGACATGGCAGACGGTAACAAGAATATACATAGTATCCTGGTGCCTTAAAACTCCCTCCCGGTGGCCGAGTAAGGAGGTAAGATGCATGGCATGCACTAACGTCCAAACTAGAGAAAGGATAATTCAGCCTAAAAAGGTAATGACAAATCACAATATATGCCATGGCCAACAATAAAACATTAAGCCAGTGCTGTAAAACTCCCCGCCAATGGGTGAGACAAGTAATGGGGTAGGAATGTAGGATGCATTGTATAAAATCTGGGTCACGGAACCGCATTGCAAGCACTTTGTAAAGGTTTTGAAAGTTATCGCAACGATTAAGATTAGGCCATGAAGACCAATCACGAGATCAAGGTTCAAACCAATATTAGATCGGATGTAAGCACACTTACATTCGTTGAAAATACAGATGAGGGGTTTCTATGATATTAGCGTCTAAAATTGCACCGACTGCTTTCTGCTTCACGATGACAAACCCAATAACTAAACCATAGACGACTGGCCTAATGCAAAAAACATTAAACTGGTACATTGGCAATAAAGTATAAATATGAGGACCGTGTTGTAGCTTCATTTAGACTCCTGAAATCTAATTACGGCCTTGTGGCATTTTCCCAACCACAGAGGTAGTACTGTTTCTTGAAAATACTGCTTGTGCAGATATAATGAACGACAGATTATGACATACATTGCCAGGCATTTCCATGATCCCGAAGATACAGTAGCTCTAACACTCAGCAAGAGATCCACAAAGAACCTCATCGGGATATTGCTTTATGCTAAGAATTTGGCAATGAACACATAGCTTGACTTTGACTGAGACTTAAAAAACAGCAGTCCTTGATAAAGCCCTCACTCATTTACAAGAATGAGATTTCTTTGGTCTTCTCTTTCTACTTAAGTTAACCTCTCTTTAAGATCTTTTTTACCATCAAACATTCAAACTAATGACATCCACTGTCAACCAGAATTAATGCTGACTGATCCACTCTCTGTATATTAAACTATAATTCTATCAAATAAACTTACAGAAGAGAAGCTACAAACAATGAACCGTTTTACCCAAATTTTCCAACAAGAAGTGAGAGTGGTTTAAGTGAGGTGATACTTCTACCAATTGTCTAAAACGTTATGGCTAGGCTACACGGGGTACTCTGACCCGGTGAAGTCTTTATGTTTACTTTTGGATAAAAAACCAAGAAACGAATAAAAGTTACTCTTTTACCCTCTTCTATTATCTCCTCCTTTGGCCTAGCTTACTTTGCTGCTCCTTTTATTTCTCTCATCTCTCACTTCACCATCACCTACAATGAACCTCCAAAATACAACGCTCACATATTCAAAACAATACTACCTTTTTCAATGTTCACTATCGAAAGCCCCATATTTTTTTGCCATGCTATGCTATTTACTTATAAATCAAAATCCAGAGAAATCGAAACAGAATTTGTTCAGCCAACATTGGAAAAGCAAAAATAAGATTAGCTC
This sequence comes from Silene latifolia, assembly GCF_048544455.1. Classification (NCBI taxonomy): domain Eukaryota; kingdom Viridiplantae; phylum Streptophyta; class Magnoliopsida; order Caryophyllales; family Caryophyllaceae; genus Silene; species Silene latifolia. Next base: position 1,347,549 of record NC_133537.1, on the reverse strand, counting down.
TAAACAAACAATCAGAAATCTATCTTTTCATTATCACCAAACATGAAAATCTCATCATACACGGCCACAAGCAAGCAGATTATGGCGAGGGCTTCGAGCAGTTGAGTTCGAGGCGGCGAGGGTTAGGGGATTATGTTGTTTGGGGTGGTACGGGGTTGGACTTTGGTTGTTGAGTGTGGCTTTGGTGCTGTAAGTTGCCATATCTGGTTGTGGTGGCAGACTACCGATGGTAGTTGGGGTAAAATCACTCGTAAAGGAGAGAATGGTGGAGAGCAATCTAATTAGGGGCATAATGGACATATCACAAGCTAAACACAATTAAAAAAACATAACTAAAGCGGAAACGTACTAAAATAAATGAGACACCCTAAAATGAAAAATGTAAATAATTAACCGGGACAGGGAGTAACAATTTGGGGTAAACATCTAGAATCCATAATTTTGCTCAGGTGGCCCCCATGTCGGTTAATGTGGGCCATGATCCAGAGAATTATTACACATGCTTGCAAGATTCAACCATGGGCACTAATGGGTCATGGTTGAATGGAAATGTTAAATTCACCTGTTGTGTTTTAAGTGTCCCATATTGAACAAATAAAGTGTGGTTTCCAAGTTAGGAGTAACTCTAGGGTCCTCTCAACCTTAAAAGAGTAATGGGAAGGGATGGCTCAGATAATCACTACTCCTCCCTCCCATTCAGCTAATGAAACGTAAACAACTAGTCAACTAGATGAATAGGAGGGAGTATTTCTTCAATGTCAAATTCTTGAACATAACTTGTAGAATCCCCATCAATCTCTCACACAGATAAGTAATGCTTTTAACTCCTCTATAATTATCTTAGTTGGTCTAGATAATCATGGCAACTCCCTTTAAATCTTGCAAAAACTAACGAGACATGAATTAGCCCAACCCGACCCTAGCTGAATTTTGATGGTCGCGAACTTACCTTTACCTCTAAATGATCCGATAATAACACAGCACAAACATACCCAAACCCAAAATGACATGACCTACCCGACCAATTACAAACATATGAAAGTGACCCATATGCTATGTTGCTGGGTACGGGTGTCGGACACGGGTACGGATCCGAGTGTCGGGTACTCCGAGGTGAGAAGAAATTACAGGCACGGGGACAATTGGACACGGGTACGGGGACACGGTTGATATTTACAAAAAAAAAAAATATGTAATTTTCACACTGAAATCAGAAAATACCAATAATAATGCATAGATTATTAATCTGAAAAATCAGACTCATTGTAAATTGTTCAGCAAGCAAAAAGCATTAAAGTGCAAGCAAAAAAAAACACCTTAAACTTTCTTCTTCCTTTCTGCCTCTTCATGTTCAAGTTTAATCTGGGCAAACACATCGTCGGAAACTTTCGAACAACCTTTAACTCCAACATTGGAAACCTGGAGTAAATGTGCTTTTACTTTTGAGTAAGAGCCTCTCACAATTTTGTAGCAATATTTGCATTGCCACTTTCGGTTGCTACCACCATTAATAGGAGTTTCGATAATGTCGACATGGCTCCATAACGGTGATGCATCATACTACTTTGGAATTGGTTAATGATCGAGTAGTATGATTGTCAAATGAAACTTGTCATGATCAATGATCATTAGACATTGTAACTAAGTCACACTTATGGGTTTCATCGACCATCGTCGTCGGAGTATGATGCATCACCCGGAGTATGACTGTCAAATAAAACAGTCCATAATGACTTAAAGATCATTGATCATGACAAGTTTCATTTGAGAGTCATACTATCGATCATTAACCAATTTCAAAGGAGTATGATGCATCACCCTTATGGAGCCATGTCGACATTATCGAAACTCCCATCAATGGTGGTAGCAAACGAAAGTGGCAATGCAAATATTGCAACAAAATTGTGAGAGGCTCTTACTCAAAAGTAAAAGCACATTTACTCCGGGGTTTCCAATTTTGGAGTTAAAGGTTGTCCGAAAGTTTCCGACGATGTGATTGCCCAAATTAAACTTAACTTGAACATGAAGAGGCAGAAAGGAAGAAGAAAGTTTAAGTTGTTTTTTTTTTCTTGCACTTTAATGCTTTTTGCTTGCTGAACAATTTACAATCATTCTGATTTTTCATATTAATAATCTGTGCATTATTATTGGTATTTTCTGATTTTGGTGTGAAAATTACATTTTTTTTTTTGTAAATATCAACCGTGTCCCTGTACCCGTGTCCAATGTCCAAAAAATGGACAGTGTCCCCGTGTCTGTAATTTCTAACCTCGGAGTACCCGACACTCGGATCCGTACCCGTGTCGGACACCCGTCTGAGCAACATAGTTCTTATGTATAGACGTACAGTATGAAAGGGTAGTATTACTATCCAACCTTGAAGCGACAATCAACAATTACAGTTCCATTATAGTAAATTTCACACAATTCAATCATCCTCATATGAAGTGGCTACACATAACGCCATTCATAAAACACTTGTGCCACTCTTTTATTTCCTTGAAAAAAATTTAAGTTTTTTTAATTAAACCCACATATATTAAGGAACGCGGTTAATTAGTGATCACCTAATTTCTAGTGCACCCTAATACTGTCATCATCTCCTAACAAATCACAATTTAATCAAGGAACCAATTAACCAACCAATGACACAATTCATATAAAATCAACCACCCCACCAAGACCAACCACCACCACCAGAGCCCATATGCCACCACATGCCATCATCTCGGTGAATTCTTTACTTTGCTTTGGGATCAAAAACCAAGAAAAGAATAAAAGTTACTCTTTTACCGTTTTCTATTCTTTCCTCCCTTTGCTTAGGTTACTTTGCTGCTCCTTTAATTTCTCTCATCTCTTACTTCACCATCACCTACAATGGCTCTCCAAAATACAATGCTCACACGTCTCAACTTCAGATATTCATGTCTTCTACTCAATAGTACTACCGTTGATTAAATATTCGAAAACAATCCTACTTCTTCAAAACATGAAACTATAAAAAAAACAATACTAATTTTTACCGCGTTAAGTAAGTTCCTTATAAATCAAAATCCAAATACCTATAGCCAAAGACTAAGTGTGGGTTTGGCCTAGCTTTTCAAAGTGTTTTTTTGACTTAAAAGCACTTTTTGGTCACACACATCATTATTTAAAAGTTAAAAGTAAATTCTCAAAAGCTCAAAAACAATCTTTTTGCCAATAAAAATAGTAGGTCTAGCTTTTGAAAACTACTTTTAAAAAATTAAACTTGAGAAATAGAAACCCATTTGCCAAACATGCTCTAAATCAGAATTCTTCCAAAAACACCCACACCACTCCAGATTAAAATAAAAAATTAGTATAATCACCAACCACAGTACTTAATTCTATAATCCTCACAACAGATATCTTAATTAAACAACTGAACACCAGCCAGCTAGCAAAATCTGTTTTGACTCTATGAGATTGCAAATGGCTGAAATGGGCATCAAACCAACAAAAAAGACAGGCTGATACAGCTAAGGAACATCACACATTCACACTTTTTATTCTCAAGGTCAACAAAGACCCAGTATGCTGACATATGAAATTGATTTAATTATTTTGATAAAAACAAATGTTATTAAAGCAATGAAAAACGGTAGACGGCGAGGAAACCTCACATGCAAATAATTACAAAGAAGATGATGTTTCCTTCAACGTCATTGGAGTACTCTTAAAAACATTTTTCTTGATTCCAGTTGGGCGCGACCACAACGAATAAATGATCTCATGATGGAGGAATAAATTGCCCCTGACCCACATTTTTTTCTAGCACAAAACACACGTGTCAATCACAGAAAATACCAGGTCTGTGCCTTTAAAAGCTATTGCAATTATTACTATACTCGAAGGCATAGTCTAAACAAAAACCTCTCACTTTCACAGAGGAATAATGGACTTCCAAGTGCCATTCGTGACTATACACTTACTAGAAATAACTGATATTGTGAAAGCCGTTACAAAGGATATGCATCCTAAAATAGCCAAAGCGTTATCTTTGCACACTCTAATCTCAGAATTTTCTTCCAATAAACAGTCTCCAAAATAGAAAGTTACACAACTGCTCCCCTGTTCTTCAAGACAGCATGAGACGGTAGTATTACTATCCAACCATAAGCGCTCGGTACTATCCTTTCAATAATCCAACAATTACAGTTCCATTACAGTAAATTTCACACAATTCAATCATCCCCCTATATAAACTATAAAGTGGGTACAAATAACGCCACTCGCAAAACGCTTGTGTCACTCAATTCCTTCCTTACACTCACATATTAAGGAGCGCTGTTGATTTCTCTTGTCAAGTTAAAGCACTATGATCACTTAATGCTTAGTGATCGTAATAGCATCATCTCCTAACAAATCACAATTAAATCAGCCAACCAACCAATGACACAATTCAAATAAAACCAACAACCCCACCAAGCACCTTAGCCCCTATGCCACCACATTGACACCGTCCCACCAAGCACCTTAGCCCATATGCCACCACATTGACACCGTTTCCAATGATCTAAAGTGCAAATAGTGTTACGAGAAGTATTTTAGTCTAAGATAAACAAATGATTGGGACTATGACTTTACCATAAAAATAGCAAGCCAATTCACTGTATTTTTTATCATTGGTGCAACGTATTCTAATCAAAGGTAAATAAATGATTGGGACTTCGACTTCACAATAAAAAAACACTCCCTCCGTCCCGGTCATTTGTTTATCTATATTAGTAGATATTATATTATATTGATAATCTATTCCGTTTTGGGTGTCTCAGATGGATCTATTTTAGGAATGCCTTTGATGGATAACTTGATCCTCCACACACTCATCTTGTTCACTTGTCATCTAATAATTGGTCCTCTCTTCTTTCCGTGGTCTTTGTGGCAAAACGAAAGGTAAACAAATGGCTGAGACGGAGGGAGTAGCAAGCCAATTCACTGTATTATTTCTATTGGCGAGGCGTATTCTAATCAAAGGTAAATAAATGATTGGGACGGGGAGAACGACTTCACAAATCACAACAACATAAATCAAAACAATGATTAAAACAACAAGAATCCAAATAATCTTACGCAGTGGTCTCCTGACCGCCACCCTGAGTGCCAGTACTAACAAAAAACCCAGCCGGCTTCCCAGCAAGCGTCTGATCCTTCCAAAGCGGTCCAGTCGAATCGAAAAACGCCTTCATTTGAGCCGACATAGACCCATACCGAGTCGGAAACCCAAACAAAAACCCAGACCCAGACGCAAGATCTTCAAGCGACGAGATCACAGGGATAGAATCGTCTTTTTCCGGGGCCATCATCTGAGCCAACACGTCATTCGAAAGCGTCTCGGGGACTCTATATAACACCGCTTCGACTCCGTCAACGGAATCAACACCTTTCTTCATACGCCGCGCTAGCTGTTCTACGTGGCCGTACATTGAGTAGAAGACGATTAATAGTTTCAGAGGGGCGGTGCTGATTGAATTGACTGGTGCGGTTGCGGCGGCGGGTGCGGCAGCGATGGTGGTGGGGGAGGTTGGGGTGGAGGATGAGGAGGAGGATGTGGAGGGTTTTGGAGGTGGTGGTGTGGTGGTTGATGCGGTGGTTGTTGTGGTGGTGGTGGGAGGGTGTTTCTTTTTGCTGGGGACACAACCGCCGCCTTTGCCCATTGTTAGGGGAAGCGGAGGAGTGGAGTGATGATTTGGTGGAATGGGGTTTGACTTTGGGTTCAATGGGAGGGAGATTATGATTTGGGGTTAGGTCATTTGGGTGTGTTATTTAAGTCGATTGTGTGGATTTGTGGGTAAGTTAATTGGATTTGAATTGATCTGAATTAGTATTGTTTGATCTTGACTCATTGCTATAAACTGATTATTATGTGTAAATAATTTGGTAATAACAGGTTCGAAAATTTTGAGTCTAAAATGTTTCGATCCGTTCTTATTTGATCTGAATTTTTACAAATTTGAAACGACTTGGTCCGAATTGATCATATTTAATTGACCTGTTTGTCAGGTTTAATTATGGATGAGGTCTTTATTTTAAGAGGGTATTAAACAAGAGTTTGTGGTACTCTTTAAATTGAAGTGAAGTCATGGTTATTTCGGACTAAAGTAGACTTGAACTGTAATCTCTTGTCTCGATCCTTTGTTATTTGACATAAGGATCAAGGAAATGAAAACAACATTAGAAACAACAACTCTTCTATAGGACTGACAGAGAAGTCCAATTATTAAATATAATTTCATTTATATTTTAATTTTATTTTAACAACTCGACATTTTAATGATAAAAACTACCACGTTTAAATATACAAGTTATCAATCTAAAATTTTTGGTTATCAAAATAAAATATTTTTATACAAATTTATTGAGTAATTTATTTGGGCTTTTAATTAATGGGCTAGTCTTATGAGTAAAAGGGTCTTACACAACAATTTGTGAACTAGAAAATTCATGGTAAAATAAGGACTTCTCTGAGTTCTCTCACATGTCCACATGCCCACATCACATACCCACTTATTCACTTGTATAAGTCCTCCCAAAAGTATAAATATTTTAAAAAAAATACTAAAACTTGAGAGAAACGGTATTTCATAATGTTATTGAGAAACCAATCTTCCGTACCTTTTTATTTATATTTCGTGCCTCTTTTATTGTATCTCCCTTGGTTCGAGTTGCATCTACCTCTAAGTTTTTTTTTTTTTTGGTAAAGCGAAGCGCGGGATAAACCCAAACATAACAGAAACAAAGTGAAAAACGAAAAAAGAACTAAACCTATTATATAACAGAACTAGGAGGCCGATAAGGGAACCAAACGAGGCCAAGCAACGCCTCCAACATCGTGTTGAGCCAGCTCAAAAAGACGTCTCGAGAAGTTCGACTTATTAGTTGTTGATCCTGCTGTACTCCCAAATTTGTCAACCAATCAGCACATCCATTCGCTTCCCAAAACCAATTGGCAATGGGAGGAGTAGCCCCTTGGATTATAAGAGGGATCACTATTTGGCAATGGGAGGAGTAGCCCCTTGGATTATAAAAGGGATCACTATTCTCTATTTCTCCGATGTGGGAGACCTACATGTGATTCTTCACACGCCCCCTCACATGTAAGGTCTCCTTTCGATCAATCGACAGGAACGCCGCAATTTTTCGAACCTGTTTTGTCGGGCGGGAACGTCGTCGCTTTTCGGACCCGCTAAATAGTGGCCTAGTTTTTCGTCGCACGGGAACATCGTCGCTTTTCGGACCCGTCTTCGCCTCACAACCCAGGACTAAACCTTGGGCTCTGATACCATGTTAGATAGCATATGGGTCTGGGCCGCACCCGTCGAGGAGGATAGAGTGTCCAGTTCACAAGTCCGAGGAGGTTCAATCCCAAAACCAATTGGCAATGGAAGGAGTAGCCCCTTGAATTATAAGAGGGATCACTATTCTCTATTTCTCCCATGTGGGAGACCTACATGTGATTCTTCACACATCTCCACCCTCCATGTTGAGTCCGTTATAAAGATTTGCAAATGTTACACATGCGCGAATGAGCAGCCTGTACCTTCGAGACATCCTCCATGAAAGTCATAATCATTTTCGAGTCCGTTTGAATGATGAGTTTAGACATCCCTCTTTCCAATGCAATCATCAAACCCCTTCGTAAAGCCAGCAACTCGGCCCTCGTAAGTCGTAACAGTTGCCTCACCTAAACGTTCAGGAAAGGCTTCTATGGTATTTCCCGACAAATCCCGAAAAATCCCCCCAGCTCCTGTCTCCTGAAGGGCCCGGATTGCCCTTCGAGGCTCCATCGATATTCAACACTAACCAGTAGAGCGGAGGAGCTAACCAACGAACATTAATCTCCTTCTTCTTCCGTATGCTATCTAACATGGTATTACCGTATTTGGAGTGTACAAACAATATCTTAATACGAATTGCACAATGAGAAGAGTTGATCGATCATCAATTCCATTTTACAACTACTAAATTTTACAGTACATTGTATAGTCAAGTAAGCTAAGCACCATCTGACCATTGATCTATCGTTTTCACTTTTCAGTGTCAACTCGCCTACAATATGATCACCAAAATGCATGACAATTACTCGACCCACCTTGATTACAACCTTATTTATCGCAACCATAATATGAAAATTTTATCAATTGTAAATTTACATACTAATCAACCACAACAATACTCGCATATGTTTGTTTACACATACGAGATATATAACCAGGTTGACGCCAACTCATTTTCCATTAGCGTGAAAAACGCTAACACTTCCAAGCCGAAGTTGCGACAAGTGGCCGATCATGCCAAAACAACATCATCTCCCCGTGACGTTTCGCCACGTGGAAGCCTCCAATCTGTGCCCTACGAAGTAAACACTCAGCTTGAAAATCAGCAAACTGACTAAACCCTACAACCCTCATTCCCGCCACATTAAATGCTTCTCGCCAAGCCGAATTTCGCCGTCCTGCCGTTCTCCCTGCTGCTTTCACCACCGCCATTATCCTCGGTCGAAGCACATACGTCTCGATTTTCCTCACACAATCACCGCCGCCGATGAAACCTCCAGCAGCCGCCACGTCGAGCGATTCCAGCATACCTGTGTAGAATTCAATCCCGGCGATGAAACTCACCCCAAACGACGCCGTTCCTACGTCAATTCCGACCTCTCTATCCACCACCACGATCACACTCGGCGATATAGCTCGGAGATCCGCGACGAATTTTGAAATTCCGCTTCGCGAATTATTTGCGAAGCGGTGAAATACCGACGGCGAGAGATGCACCGCGATCTTCTCGCCGTCGATGAATTTCACTGATTTAAATGACAGTATTTCAAACGTTGGTATAAGAACAAAATCGATTTGAAAATTAAGGTTTAATTCAATAGCAAACTGTGATAGATTCTCTCTTACTAGCTTGCTCTCTACGCCATATTCTTCAGGAACAATCGCCGTAATTCTCAAGAAAATCGACGTCAAATTATCGGCATCAATGGCCTTATCGACGAGCTCACGCATGAACGACGACCAATGGCCTCCGAAACCGATATCGAAGTCGACAATGTGGATACACGACGCGCCATCAACCGCCTCCAATACGGCTTGATTAGCAGCGAAGGCAGCAAAGAGAGAAATCGGCGAAATTCCAGCGAACGCCTTAGTGGCGCGAATGGTCTGAACGACGTCGTATGATGATAGTTTCACCGGCCGTGGTGTGGCGGCGGCGATGGCGGTGGCAGCGGCGGTGACGGAGAGGTGGTGCAAGGCTTCCTTGAAGTAGAAGGCGGCACGTTGTAGAGGCTTTCCGATGGGTGATCTTAGTCGTTGATTGAGCCGCGACAATATCACGTGGAGGAGGTGTGAGTCGTTAGACTCGAATGCTTGTGCTGCACGCAAAAGGTCGTCAAGGAAATCAAGGCCGAAGTTGGTGCCAGTGTTAATATTATTATTATTATCAGTATTAGTATTATCGTTTTCGTTGTTGTTGTTGTTTTGATCGAAGGGTCCGAAATTCGAAGTTAGATTTGGTGTATAGGAGAAGTCAGGGAAGGAAGAGGAGTAATCAGACGGTAGAGACGAGGTATGATCAAATGATTGCGAGGAAGGGAAGTCAGGGAAGAGTTGTGTGATAAGGGATTGGGAATCAGAACATGAGTTAATATGTGAGAGTAATAGTTTTGAAGAATTGTTATTATTATTATTATTTGGATTAGAGTAATTATCATCATTAAGCCCCAGTTCTGATAGAATTGAATCCCAACCGTCCAAATTGTCCAGGTCAGCGTTCGGAGGGTGGTAAGAGCTCTCCGGAGGCGGTTTGGTAGCCGGACTAGGACTCCTTTGGAGGTCTAGTACTGACTTTGGCTCGTAACACTGGGTGTTGCTGTTGTTGTTGTTGTTGTTGTTGTTGCTGTTGTGCTGGTTCGGATTCAGGGTTTGTAAAGCGGTGGTGGACGATTTCGTGGTGGCGGAATTGCAGTTGAGATTGGTAGAAATGGGAACTTTCATTCCTAGATGAGTATATATGTAAAGGGAGTTGCTTTGCTTGTAGTTTGGGTTTACTTGTTTTTAAGAGGAAAAAAAGGAGTAGGGAAAATGGTGGTGGGTATGATATGAAAGGTAGGCTAGTAAAGATCATATATACACATACTTGACATATGTAAGGCTGTCTCTAGTGGAAAAAGGCTCTGTCTTTTTTATCTTGAGAAAAATTGAAGGCTTCAAAGCCAAGCCTTTTGTTATTGGGTCTTTCTAACTTTTGCTTTCCATGATATTCCCCTTCCACTCCCAAGACCTCTCCTTTTTTGGTTGTTTTGTGTTGTGTTTGTGGACTTATCTTTCAATAACTAGAAGGACTATTTTGTTTGCTACTCCGTAATTCCTCAGTTCCTGTGAATGATTTACATTTATTTTATTTAATAAACTATTTTCGATTTTTCTCTGTTTCTGTGAATGATTTATATTTGTTTTGTTTTATAAGGAAAAAGTAAAGTAAGTATAAATTATTGACTGGGATGGAAGGAGTGGTGATTTACTCGTACATGGCTATAATCATGATTATTAGGTATACTCGTATAATATATCATATCATCCTACACTATAATCAATAAGAGGACATCTCGATGGTTTATTGAGATTGTTGTTCTAAGAAATATCGTCTCTTTTCAATTTTCTCATTGATTAGGATTAGGGATGGCAGTGGGTCGGGGACCCGAACCAGACCCTGAGGGTCGGACCCTAATGAATCGGGTATGGATCTCATTTTTTCATACCCAATGGGTAGGGGTCGGGTATGGGTCTTAAGAAAATATTTCGGGTCCGGGTCCGGGTCTAAGTTATGAGACCCATACCCGACCCTTAGACCCTTTATTAAAAAAAAAATAAAAAAAAAAATCACAACTTCTCTGAATTCATACTGACAGACCGTAGAAACCCAACTAAAGTCTCTTCCTCTTCAGTAAGGATCCTCTGTCCCACTTTTGTGTCCCAATTTGTGTGTCACTCCAATCACCTTCTGACACATCACTTGTTGCAAAATAAAATATTGCAATAATTATATTTATTTGTTGATGTGTTAGAAGGTGATTGGAGTGGCACACAGATTGGGACACCAAATGGGACAGAGGATCCCCACTCCTTTCTCTTCCCTCTTCCCATAAGGTGATAAAACCCAACCAAACTCTTCTGACAATACCACCACTCCACCAGTGACACAAGAAAACCACCACCACAGCACTTATACGCGACTGGCAACCACCTCTCGGCGGTGACCGACAACCACCATTAACGACAGCCATCGACGGTCAGATGGAGACGGCTATCAAGTACGGTTGATTTTTGGGTTCCGAGTTTGATTCTTTCACATGTATTTGGATGTAAAATTAATTTAGGTCTTGTTTGTCTTTCTTAATCTCTTTGGTATGTATATTGGATTTGGTAGTGTACAATAGAAATTAATAAACTCATAATGTTAAAGTAGTATGAATTTTTTTTTTAATATTATAGACCCAATAGCTGTTAATCTAAAGTGGCTGAAACTCGGATCCGCGGGTAGACCCAGACCCTACCCTTACCCATAGGGTCCGGGTATGGGTCCTCAAATTTTAGACCCTTGCGGGTCTGGGTCGGGTCCGGGTCCAAAGGGAAAATCTCGGGTCCGGGTCCAGGTCTAGACGGACTCTACCCAGACCCTACCCATTGCCATCCCTAATTAGGATGTACAGCGATATGGTATAGTGAGATCATTGTGTAGTACTGCGACATGGTACAGTGAGATCATTGTGTAGTACTGCTTCTAATATCTTCAACTTCTACATACACTAATTTTGCGTCTAATTAATCATATGTATGCATAACCCAAAAACGAAGCCTTACATTAAATCAAATTTTCCAATTGCCATCTCGGAACATAACCCTGTAGTGTTGTTTGCAACGATATCGTCAACATGTAGAGCTAGAGTTGTGTCAAGATTTAATCGGATTGTCATGGTTTAAACTTTATGTTAGACATTCATTGCTTCAATCGCCTGTTTATGTTGATATAATTAAACAATAACTTAATTTTGTTATTCTAACTATGTACTTTTATAGGAATATAGGATGTATAGAAAGTCAAGAAGTCAAAGCTAGAAAGTTTGTTACAAAGTTGTTGAAGAAGTTAGTTAAGAGCATAACAGAATTTGTTATATATACTTGAACAATGTAATTCTGTAAACTACAACATCATAATACAAGAATCATTTTTCTCTCTTCTACACATTTCTCTCTCTCGTTCCTCTCTCTAAAATCTTCTATTCATATCTTCATCTTTCTCACCATTCTTCATCATGTTCATCATACTTGATCATGATTGATTAGTGTTTTCATATGGTATCAGCTTCAAAATTCGATCCAAAATCATAAGTTTTTGCTTCCGCGTTTCTTTTTTCTTCATAATCTTTGTTCCAATCAAAGATTTCTTTCTTCTGTTTGTACGAATCTCTGATTCTGTTTCATCATTTCTCTAATTTTTACTGCAAATATGGGTGATTCTTCTGAAACTAGTTACTACTCCTTGCTTGATGATCCTCTCTTCCTATCTCCCTCGACCGGACCCAAACTTACAACTTCTTTCGCTCGGTTGTTTGATGGTTCTAACTTCATTCAATGGCGCGTGATGTTGTCAGTCTCTCTTCTCCAAAAATAAGACTGGTTTCATCACTGGTGAAGTTGCTGCACCTCCTAAGACGGACAAAAAATACAATCAGTGGGTTCGTGTGGATCTTCTTGTGCTCAGATGGATCTTGAATTCTCTGGAAAAGAATTTGCGTGAGAATCTTCAATATGCTTCTTCTTCCAAGGCACTTTGGTCCGAGATCATTGAGCGATATGGCCAGCTTAATGCTCTGGAGCTCTATGATTTAAAGAAAGACCTTAGCAATGTTAGTCAGGATAATTCTACACTGATTGAATATTATAGCAAGCTCAAGTGTTTATGGGAGATCGTGGATAATCTTGATCCTATTCCACAGTGTACATGTGGTGTTATGTCCAAGTGTTCGTGTCAGTTGCTTAAACGTTTGCTTGATAGAGAAGCACATGCCAAGCTCATTCAACTGCTTATGGGTCTTAATGCTGGATACGAACACGTTCAGACCACTCTTTTGTCCATGGAACCACTTCCTCCCATCAACAAAGCTTTGGGGTTACTACAGAAAATTGAGAAGCAGAAACACATCAATGATGCTTCTGGTGATGTGTTTGCTGGTTCTGCTGCTTATGCTGCTAAGAAGAGGCATCATTCCTCAGTATCTGATTCTCAGGGTCCGCAAAAACGCTCTAAGGAAGATCCAGATGCTGAAGGTTTCAAGCATTGTACGCACTGCAACAGGGATGGACATGTTATTGAGGATTGTTATAAGCTCAAGACTTGCACTTTTTGCAAGATTAAGGGACACATTCAGGAACATTGCTATAAGTATAAGGCTTTTCTTGCTAAGAAAAACAAGGGAAAGGCTCCTGTCCAGACTCCTCGTATGCATCCTCAATCTTCTGCTAATCATGCTGATTTGTTATTTTCTGATCAAGATTCACAGTATGAAGCAGTTACTCCATTTCATGAACCATCTGCTGTTCCAGATCCTTCTTCTCAGTCTGTTCCTGAATTTGTGCATCATCAGTTTCCTTCTGATATGATTCAGAACATAATCAATTCAGTCACTCAGCAGGTTTTACAGTCTATTAATGATGCTTCTAATGCTAATCATTCTGATTCTATTCTGAAGTCTTCTGTCAATTTTGCTGGTATGTCATTCTCTCATGTCTTTACTGCTCAAAATCTATCTGCTAAATCAGTTTGGATTATTGACACAGGGGCGTCTGATCATATGACTTCTGAATTGTCTTTATTACAGAATGTTAGACATTTAGTGCATCCTATTTCTGTTGGGTTACCTGATGGTACAGTCAAATATGTGCACACCATAGGCAATGCTAAATTGACTGAGAACTTAACCTTGCATAATGTGTTTCATATTCCAGATTTTAGACATAACTTGTTGTCAGTTGGTAAATTAATCACATCAACTGGTTTAAATGTCTTATTTTGTAAAAATCAATGTTTATTCTAGGACCATTCCACTAAAAAGCTTATTGCTGTGGCTAAGAGGCATGGAGATCTCTACAAACTGGATGTTGGACTGCTGCAACTTAATAAAAGCTCCAATAGTGTTGTTTTTAGTTCTAGTACTATGAATCAATGTAATGCTAATCCTGGTTCTACTGTGAAGCCAGTTGATGTTGCTCTTTTTCATTCTAGAGTTGGTCACTCATCTTTTAGTAAGATGCAGCATATGAATAAATTTGTAAAAAATGTACAGAATTTCTCATGTGACATTTGTGTAATGGCCAAACATCATCAATTGCCTTTTCCTAGAAGTTTGTCTCATGCTAAAGCTTGTTTTGAATTGTTACATTTAGATGTTTGGGGGCCCTATAAGACCTCATCTATTACTGGAGCAACTTCCTTTCTAACAGTATTAGATGATTATTCTAGGACAACCTGGACATTTTTGATCCAAAATAAGACTCAAGTACCAAAATTGATCAAGCAGTTCATTGCATTTGCAGAAACACAGTTTCATAAACAGGTTAAGATTATACGCTCTGATAATGGAACTGAGTTTTTTCAGGTGCAATGCTCTCAGTTTTTTTTAGATAAAGGGATTATTCATCAAAAGAGTATTGTTGGTAGGCCTCAGCAAAATGGTAGAGTAGAACGTAAACATCGACACCTTTTGGATACTGCTAGAGCTCTTAAGATTCAGTCTAATGTTCCTAACAGTTTCTGGGGAGAATGTTTACTAACTGCTACATACCTCATTAATAAAATGCCTACTCCTATTCTTGACTGGAAATCTCCTCATGAGATGCTATATCATACTGTTCCTGACCTTGAAGAGCTAAGGGTTTTTGGTTGTCAGTGTTTTGCCACCCCACCTATAACCCTCAGGGATAAGTTTGCCCCTCGTGCCAGGAGATGTATGTTTATTGGCTATCCATATGGTCAAAAAGGATATAAACTGTATGACCTTGAAAGGAGAATAATTTTCACAAATAGAGATGTGATCTTTCAGGAAAATATTTTTCCTTACAAGATTCCATCTTCATCAACTTCTTTGCCTTTAGTAACTGATGTTATTTCATCAGAATTGCTCAATTTTTCTGATCCTGTTACATCAGGACCTCAGACTGTTACTCAGTCTTCTAATGCACCTGTTACAGAAATGACAGTTGAGTCCACTGATACAGCAGTTGAGACTTCTACTGTCTGAGTCTGAAATTATGACTGATGCACCTGTCATAGACCCACCTGTCACAGAGGCTGTTAGAACATCTACTAGACTGAGGAAGCCCTCAGTTTTATTAAATGGGTACAAATATACCCTTCCCAAGTCCACAGCATTACATATTCAGGTCATAAATGAACTGAATATGCTAGACAAGGACTATATTTTATCCTTGTGTAATGTTGTAGAACAACTTGAACCAAGCTCTTATAAGCAAGCTATGACTGATAAGCACTGGATTGATGCAATGACTGACGAAATTCAGGCATTAGAAAAGAATGAGACATGGGAATTGACCAATTTACCTCCTAATAAGAAAGCTATAGGATGTAAATGGGTCTATAAGGTGAAGCATAAGCCTGATGGCACAGTTGAACGCTATAAGGCAAGACTTGTGGCCAAGGGTTATAATCAAATAAAAGATAAAGATTACAAATATACTTTTAGTCCTGTTGCAAAATTTGCTACTGTAAGGGTTTTTATGGCATTGGCTGCCATAAAACAGTGGCCTTTACATCAATTGGACATCAACAATGCATTTCTTCATGGATTCTTAGATGAAGAAGTGTATATGTTGCCTCCACAAGGGTATTCTAAAGCGAAGAAAGGACAGGTTTGCAGACTAAAAAGGTCCCTATATGGACTCAAGCAAGCTTCACGTCAATGGAATTTAGAACTCACAAAATTTTTAACAAATGCAGGCTATATTCGATCAAAGCGGGGATTATTCCTTGTTTACACGAGCAGATGCTATAACGGGAAGATTTATAGCAAGTACTAGTCTATGTTGATGATGTTCTAATCACTGGTGATAAGCTAGAGGATATCATTGTTCTCAAGGAAAGTTTGCATGCCAAATTCACTATTAAAGATCTAGGTCCAATAAGATATTTCTTAGGGCTAGAGGTTGCTAGAAATTCAAGTGGGATCATGATTAATCAAAGGAAGTACATCCTTGATATCATCAAGGATGTTGGTTTGGAAGATTGTAAACCTGTTGCTTTTCCTATGCAGAAAGGCTTAAAACTCTCTCTTGTCAAAGGGACTCTCCTAGATGATCCGAGAACCATATAGGAGGCTCATAGGAAGACCGCTTTATCGAATATGACCGGGCGGACATTTCCTATAGCGTACAACACTTAAGCGTTTGTTTCTCAACCTAGACAAGAACACTATCAGTCATAAAGTACATATTGTTAAGTATCTAAAAGGTCTGTCACACCGGTCTCTTTTATTCATCTGCAAAGACAACCGGATCTCGGGCTTATTCGAGATCTTGTTGGGCTAAATGCGCTTTTAGTTGTCGTTCTCTGAGTGGATATTGCATCTTCTTGGGTAAAAGTTTGGTCTCATGGAAGACTAAGAAGCAAAGCGATGTCAAGAAATCAACTCTTTGAATCGAATACCATGACATGTCGTATACAACAAGTGAGATTGTTTGGATTGAGAGGTTATTAGCTGAATTCAAAGTGCAAGTACCACTACCTATTCCTCTATATTGTGATAACCGTGCTGCTGAACATATTGCCTTGCATCCTGTTTTTCACGAGCGTACTAAGCACCTTAATGTTGACTGCCACTTTGTAAGAGACAAGCAACAAGACGGGCTCATCAAAACAAAGACATGTCAAGATGCAAGCACTAGGCGATATTATGACGAAGCCTTTGGGAGCTGCTGAACATAGAGCTTTCTCGTTCAAGCTTGGCCTTCATCTTCATCAAGGCAGTCCAGCTTGAGGGGGGATTATAGGAATATAGGATGTATAGAAAGTCAAGAAGTCAAAGCTAGAAAGTTTGTTACAAAGTTGTTGAAGAAGTTAGTTAAGAGCATAACAGAATTTGTTATATATACTTGAACAATGTAATTCTGTAAACTACAACATCATAATACAAGAATCATTTTTCTCTCTTCTACACATTTCTCTCTCTCGTTCCTCTCTCTAAAATCTTCTATTCATATCTTCATCTTTCTCACCATTCTTCATCATGTTCATCATACTTGATCATGATTGATTAGTGTTTTCATAACTTTCATTAACCAAATCTTGACTAATAATAAACGTGACATCTCTTGGTTAAGTACCAGCCATAAATCAAGGGTGTTGCAGTCGTCTACAAATTCCCTTTGAGAACGACTTTCTCTTAATCTAGAATTAGGCAGACAAATTATGCTGCGCTTTATAAATTAAAACACATGACTCTTGGACAATTATAAACTTCAAAAGTTTCGGCAACCATTTCCCTTGGCTCTAAAATTTAGGAGAGACGGTCTCCCACTAAGTTATTGAGAGACCATTCTTTCGTACCATTTTATATGTTTTTCGTGACCCTTTAATTGTTTGTTATTAATTGACAATTTTTTCCCAACTCGTACCATTCATGATAAGACGATTAAATAAAATGAATAGTTTAATTAACTAAAGCGAGAAATAGTGTAACTGATAAAGTTCCGTTTTCCTCAATACTAAAATTCCGTTTTATTACTTCAGACTAAAAGGGCTCGTATGAAGCCAGACCAACTGTTCTTATATTACCAAACACATTATATACGAGCATACGACTAGGATCCTGAGGTAATCGTAGTTTGGTGCATGCAGACAGCAGATTGCATCATGCCTAATATCAGAGAATCGATCTCTTTATAATGAATGATTGACGAAGACCATGCACTAAACAAAGTCAAGATCAAAAGTTGATCGAATGACATAAAAGATTACTGTGATTGGACAATGATGACATTCATTGGGCCCACATGGGACCTCTATTGTCCACTTCCGTGATATCTAAGGCCATGCCGCGCGTGCATGTCAGAAATTTCGCCATTTTGTCCAAATATTTTCTTGAGTTAGTAGTGGTGGTGTTAGAGGAGATTACGGTATCATATCGTAATATATCGTAATCAGAATAAAATAAGTTATATTATTATGGTTTTCTATATTAGGAGATCTTACGAGTACTATAAATACGGTACGATTGTAATTGTAAAAACACGAACACCGATTATCAATAATACAACGATTACTCTTATGCAATTCTCCCCTCTCGATTTCTATTATGGTATCAGAGCCAGCGTGACCGAAGGTCACGGGTTCGAATCATGGCAACCCCAATAACTCACGAAGTGGAAATTCAGCACATGGTATGAGGGGGCCTGTGCACTAACCACTCTTCGAGCACAATGGACACTCGAGTGAGGGGGCGTAATAGAAATAAATATAATATTGATCGTTTGATATTTTGACGGGTTTGAAAAATTGCGACGTTCCCGTTCGAAGAATTTCTTTTTGATAGGTTCGACAAGAATGTCATTGTCTTCTAAGATTTGAAGATCGAAGAATGAAGAAACCGATTATTTTCTTCATATTTTTTTTGTTATTTGTGTGCAAACTCATGGAATTTTTTTCAAATTACCATGAGTTTGAGGGAGGATGTTAGACGAGATTACGGTATCACATCGTAGTATACCGTAATCAGAATAAAATAAGTGATATTATTATGGTTTCCTATATTAGGAGATCTTACGAGTACTATAAATACAGTACGATTGTAATTGTGAAAACACGAACGAACGATTATCAATAATACAATGATTACTCTTATCCAATTCTCCCCTCTCGATTTCTATTAAGTGGTCTTACTTAAAACCGTCTTGATGACCTTGCTACATATATATTGTAACTATAATTATTCGAATGAATTATATAGTGTGTGGAAAGATATCGTTTTAAGTTTAAAACACTCTCAAATGAGGTTTTTAAACCAATATGAGATGCCCTTCTAATCAGAAACAAAGTGGTTGAACAACGAAAGTAAATCCTCGTGCATATTAAGTAAACTCGCTCCAGAAGAGTATTGTACTCTAGGTGAACTACGGTTGAGTAAAAAGGAGAGCAAAAAACGTAAATAATTAATTACATGAAAATTTCAATACGACTTTGTGTAAATTAAATCAATCAAGTAGTTGGTCTAATGGTTTTATACTCCGTAGAAGATTATTTTATACGGTAATTCTTTGTAGAAAATGCTTCTTACTTATTATTAAGATTTATTGATCAAATAACATTTGAATAATATAATTGTTATGTTGTACGTCATACTACGATCTTATTTATTAAGTTTTTGTGATGAGCATTTGCGACGAGTCGACTAGATAGAAAAGAGCGTGAAACTTACTGGTACAGTGTTTTCATATAATGCCAGTGTTTGGGGACGACAAGAAATGAAGAGAGAATATGTTCTCGTCCATAAGTGTATCAATCATCCTTTAGTAAACTCTATATTGCTTTTATTTTTAGGTCGTATCACCATGCATCCATAAAGAACCCCTTTAACATCTATCTCCCTCTTTCCTTTCATTATTTCACCTTTAATACAACTACAAATTAAAGCTTTACAAGTTGCTTCCTACCTTTTTTTTACTACACAAAATCTCATTGGAGACGGGCGATATCCGTCACAAGCTTGTGACGGATACCGTTTCCTCTCACAAAATGCCCATTGAGAGGTGAGTGGGAAGCACATGAGGGGTGCCCCACCTTGTCCCCTCTCCCTTTTTGTGAGAGGTCACAAGCTTGTGACGGGATTAGCTCATCACAAGCAAGACTAGCTGTTTTTACTAATACAACACTTTTCCTTTGCCTAATTATTTAACCATTTTAAATCAAATCATTTAATTGCTAAGTGCATGAATAATCTAATCTAAAAGCCTAAAATAGAGTGAGCTATGTTTGTATATGGTCTAATTTTCTTTACCTAACCATTATTCCCTCTAGATTACAATAACTTTTCATTTAAATTTTAATCCTTTGATCGATCATGGACAGTGGCGAGGTATGTAGAATTTAAACATAATGAGGGAGAATTTAATTAAAAACTTTGAAATTTATCCCGTTTCAATCTTCTTCTTTTTTTACATTTGATTAGAATATTCTTTAAAAAAAAATTATAAATAAAGGTAAACAAATAATTGGAACATGGGAACAGGGAAGTATTAAACTTGGATAATATACACTTAGTTGTGTAATTAACTAATCCATGTTTCGTAAACACATGCTTTCAATTAATAAAAGAATCCTATCTTTTAAGATCTTATTCCTGATCATGCACAGAGAGAATGTACGTAGCTAACCACAGTGCCATGCACAGTTGTGTGATCACTTGTTAAACAAATATATAATCATCATGATTAGCTAATTGTTATAATAATATTTGTTAAAGTGCATGCACGAGTTGTTATTTCAACTTTAATACGTCGTTGTGTCTAAGATACGATTAAATAAACAAGTTCCATTATTGAACAAAAGTAGCCTTTCGGCCTCTAAGGGTAAATAAAAATTAAAAAAAGAGAGCATAAGAATCAATGTGTCTTAATAGAGATATGGTTAAGGTTAAATTAGATTTATTAGGAAATCGAGTTAATGTATTTCTAAGCATTATTGTCTGTCTTATAATTGAACTGCACCCAATTTTTTTGTGAAAATTTTTAATTAGATACGGAGTATATGTCTTAAGATAAATTTAGGTATATTCTAATTGCTTGAAGTTTGATAGAATTCGAATTTAGTGCATGAGGTTTGGGTCGTCCATTTTAAGCAGGTACTATGAAATTTAGGGTATGTTTTTTCTGCCTTAATTTCAGCTCAGTTTTATATAGTTTAGTTCAATTTATCTCTTCACGAATTAACTATTACTTTAGCTCAGTTAGTTCAGATCAATTATATTTTAGTCAAGTTATCTTAATAAGTCGAACTCAACTTCTTAAACTAGTATGCATCAAAGATGGCTGCTACGAGTTTCGCAACCTAATTTTATTAGTTTAAATAGATGACGTCAAATACTTAGGAGTTAAGGTAGCAAAGGCACACGAGACAAAGGAAGAAACTTGTAGAACACAAAAGATGTCAAACATACAAAGCACTGCCAAAATAATTGTGGAGAGTGTCTTAGATTCTTGATCTTAATCATTCATGTATAAAGGCTTGAGATAGGTCTCCCCTTCAATCCCCACTCATAAAAGAAGAAGATGAAAAAATATAAAGTAAAATGAAAGGTGTCAATCATTCAATTTTTGCCATATGACAAAAATATATGATAAAATAATGTATCAAAATTTTGATACTTTTAAGTCTTTATTATTGATCAAAATGCTAAAAAAAAAACTTTTACATGCAAAAAAAGGTATAAGCACGCAACCTAATGAAAGGTCTTTTTCTAGTGTGGGGATCATTGGATCATCCTCAAGTAGAAAGTCAAGTTAATCGGGTTACCAATATTTTTCTTCTTAATTACACCTTAATTATCTTAACCCACTTTTACTCTCCCAAGCAGAAGGTCACGACATATGTCACCAACCAAATCATTTTTCACTTTTCAGCCAATAAGAGAGAGTGTCACCTACCGGGTCACCATACTCAAACAAAAGTCATCTTCCCTTTGTTTTGACGGTTGTCCTTTTTTTTTTGTTTCTAACCAATGAGAGAGTGTCACATACCGGTCACCAACAAGGTCACCAACTTAACTGAAGGTCACCAACTTAACTAAAAGTCACCAATTAACTCTGAGTAGTTGAAGGTCATCAAAATCATCCCCTTAATCCTAATTTAATTAAGGTTTTATTAAAGTGATCCAACATAAGGTCACCGACCCACTTGAAGATGGTTTTATATACTCCTACATGTTAATATAACGAGCCGTGTTAGGTCGGGCTCTATTGAAACCACATTAGATAATAGATAGATTTATATTGACTTGCGCGAATTGTTCCATATATTTTTTAGACAACAGTGTACTATTATAAACATAAAAGGAACGATCTTTGCCAACTAGAGTACGAAAACAGGGTCACTGAAGGGCCCTAAGCTACTAGAAACCCATGAAACCTCGTTAAAACTATGAAAGGAACAAGACGGTAGATGACGTTTTTTTACTGGTGGATGATAAAGGTTATCAAACTGAATCATTTGAGCGTCCTTTCTTTTATTCCCCTTGCCTTCTGCAACCTTTTTAGTGTACCTGCAAAAAGAAGATAAAAGCTCGACGGAAACCAAAGATCATTTCTTCAAATAACCAGTAGGCCGTGACATATGACCTCGACAATTGGTCAAGTCCACCTTGCAGCTACATTTCTTGCTTAAATGCTCTTTAACTGCCGTAAATTCAAACTGAGTCGTGGAAACCTTGCTAACAGAATATGAATCGGACGTTAGACGTTTCTTCTTATTAATATGAAATATAGCCTCATTGTTCAATAGGTCGACATTATCCTATATCGCAAGACTTGAAATCATATTGTTCTTCTCAGCCGAAGGACCGGAAGAGGGAACCAATGCTTCCCTTGAAAATTCTTCATGGGGAGTTCCCGTCAAAGTTTTCTTTTGAGGAAGGTTGTGAACACTCGCTGACATAGTAGTTAAAATATTTTGCTGGTGAACATAAATTGTCTTACCTTCAAGCAAGTTTTTATAAGAGTTGGCATCGACCCTAAGGTTGGAATAACCTCTACCTTGTTTCTTGAAGGTGAACAGCCCATCCCTTTGATCCTGATTGGAGTAAGGAGCCTCATCGACATTTATTTCTGAGTTACAGCACACTTCATTACTAACACAACCGGTACTATCCAACACCATAGTATTCAAGACGATGCAACATCGTTCTAGAATCCGACTTCACCGATGTACGACTTGTGGCGTCCACTCGCAGAATTTGGCAAAGACATCAACTTCTTGTATACGGGGAGAAGAAACTAACTTTTCACCTTGTTGAACATCACTTGTATCTAAACAATCCACGACAACTCGCTGAGCGTTTTGATTAAAGACGAGAGATTTTTTAACTTCCTCCAACTCTTCAATAATATCCTTATTATGCGGTTCTATCAAACGAGCCGCCTCCAAAGCACACTTTGCCTCTGTAAATCTATTCAAACCTCTAAAAGCTACAGATGAACTGAAAAGAGCCTTAGCATTGTGTGGGAAGAAATTTAAAACCATTGAACAGATTGATAGAGCTCCTTCAAACGCGAAAAGCTTATTAGCACAAGCAACTAAATTAAGTGATAAAGAAACAGCAAGTATAACAGACGATTGCAAATCATGATCGATTTTTTCATTGAGAGTAGAACACGGTAGGCGACATGCCTTACCGTAACAATCACCCGCAAAATCAAACAGATGTTGTCTAAAAAGATTATTACCAAAGTCTTTAAGGGCATTAATCTTAGATAGAGGGAGAAAATCCACTTGTGAAAGAGCTTTATGAAAATCAGCATCACCATCCACCAACTGAGTACAACCATGAACAAAAACAAAGCATCGAAGAAAATCAACACTAGACTCGGAAGACATGGTCGAAACAAACTAAAGCAAGAAAAACCCAAACAAAGAACTCCAAAGCACTAATAACAAAGGATCAGGTGGTTCCTTTGATCATTCGATCGGACGATCAATCGGAGCCAATGATTTGATAAAGAAAAAGAGGGAAAGACTCACAAAAGAGAGGAAAGAGAGAAAAAAAACCTCTCGCCGGCGACTTAAGGAGGTGCGGTGAGGCCGCCAGCGAGAAAAGGAGAGGAAAGAGCTAAGGCGGTGGAGGATATTTTTTGGGGTTTTTTCTACCTCCGCGGTAAAGTTTGCTTCCCACACATCATCTCTTCAATATCCTTTGATGTCAATGTTGAAAATGTAATTGTTCCATACATTATTTGACGAGAACCCATAGAATCGGAGAGGGGTCTATTTCGTGAAAATTTACATGCTAAACGAATTTACTGTTACCAAAATCTAAATCCATTTCACAATGTACTAAGTTAACACATAAAATATAGCATGATAACAAAGCTATTAAGCCAAATTTTACAAATACAAAGTACACGATTGTTGAGGACATAGGCTTGATTAGATCATATACTTTGAATTTAATTTACAGATTTGATATCCATCCAAATCCAAATACGAATTACACCATATTTTTCGCACGTAATTCGACATCCAACCCGATATGATAATGAACAAATATTATACTATCTATTAATATTTGTACGTTTTTTTATCATAATTAAAATATGTGCAAATGATATAAAATATATACTCCAATGATAACATATTTTTACCACAAATCTAATTATATAATTTTCCTAAAAAAAATTTACGATATTTTTTTCTCAAATAAAATGTATAAGTTCTTATATAAATAAAAATTATAAACATCGTCATTTGAATATAAGATAAAAAATTATATCATATTCGGGAGAAAATGATACAAACTCTTAAGAGCTCTCTAAGACAATATTTAAGAGACTCGAAAGATTTTGGGATAATATCTAAATTACAATGATGTCTTTTATATATAATCATAGAATCACCCCATATTATATTAATCTTTCGATGTGGGACAATTCTACAAATTATATATAATATATTCACCACTCCTGGATTATTTTTCAATGTGGGACAAATATCATACCAAGAAATACACCATCTTTTTCCCACATTCAGCCCAAATTCCAAGTACAGACAATTGTTACTTCAATATATGTAATAGTTATATACCATCGGTTAATATTCGTACATTTTTTTTCTATTTCTTTATCATAATTTAAATTAAAATATGTGTAAATAATATGAAATTTATACTCTAGTGGTGGAATTTTTTACGACCAGTCTAGTTATATTATTTTCGGAACTTTTTTTACGATGATTATAATATCATTGTATGATCATGTTTCTCCAACTTACATGAAATTTGTTCTTTACGATGTCATTATATAAGAATATATATTAGTTCTTTTTTGTATGAAATCGGATCGTAGGATCGTAAGATCCAAGGGGATCGTTTTATGATTCTATCTCTATAATTTTTCAAATAAATAGGATCGTAAGATTCTACAACCATGATAGAATCGTAAGATCCAAGAGATTCTGACAATAACGATTTCACAGAAAGGTAAAGTTCGATAAAATGGGAAGGAACACTAATGCGCACAGATGATCACTGTACAGATGATCACAAGCGATTATAATATGCAAACGACGAAAATTACGAGGTCAGTGTGTGACTCTTTAAACAGAAAACTTGTAGGTTTTTATGGGGTGGTGACGAAGGAAAAAGGAAAATGCACTTGATCTCTTGGGAAACGATACAAAAACCAAAAAACATAGGAGGTCTCGGTATACGATTAGCACGTTAGTCTAATGCTGCTTTTCTAGTGAAATTGGGATGGCATGTATTGACAGAACCGTCTAGCCTATGGATTAGGGTACTTCGGGCTAAGTATTACAATGGTTGGCGTAACGTCGATATGTTCCAACCTCATCCGAATATGTCAAATGTGTGGGCCGGTGTTAGACCATTTGGTTGATGATGTCAAGTTTCTTGTCATTTAATGGTTTGCTTCTTAGTTATGTTTAATAGCATTTGAAACTCACAATTACTCCTCAAAGATGGTGCAAGAATGATCAAGATGAAGAAGAGCCATAGCCTAAGTCAAATGTTGTAAACGAAATTGTGCAACATTCTCAGAATGTCAAGTGACAGTAAAACCATGCAATAGTGCAAGACACTGTGGTTTATGATACAACTAAAGGAAAATTTTGAAAATGTAAACAAGTGTTTAATCTTTCAAAAGCTTCATTGTTTTCAAAAGATAACGTCTTACAAATCTGAAGAAACAAAAGGAGATTACTTACAAGTTGATTTTTGAGATAACAATCCTAATTGTGCAAGTTGATTATATTGCCAAAAAATGGATACTTCATTTTTTCTATTTATAGCAAAATTGTGAGTTCCAATAAAAACTCTTGAAAAAATCTTCTTTCATTGGAAAATGATTTTCTTCTTGAGCCTTACAAACTAAATGTACTCTTTATATAATTGTAAATGAGAAAGTATCTTGCAAAAATATTAAAATAATAAAATGAAGTACCATATGATTCTTCTTATGTGCACTTCTTTTCTCTATAAATAGAATCCTCATTTGTCATTTATTCTAAAGACTTTTAAGAGCATCTATTGAGATAAACTTTGCAAATCATTCTACATTTAAAGCTTTGTTTTCTAAGTGTTTGCAAAATAAGTTTTCAGTTTCAAAAGTCTTCATTCGTTTTTCAAAAAGGGCTGTAAAATCTCCATGTATCAATTGGCTACATTGTGGCATATAAGTTTGTTCATGATCTCATATTTAAGTCTTAATCGTGATCTCCATGTTCATTAAGTGAACCACTAAGATTCAAAGACTTTGTAAACCTGTGAGATAGAACACATAAACTCTTGAAGCGGAATAACTTTAAGTTTGAGTGCAACTGGAGTAGGTTGTCAAGTTATTTTCATTGGAAAAGGTTTAGTAGTTTGAGTAAATCTCTAAACAAGTAATAAAATAACGGTTGGACGTAGGTTTCGGAGTAGAAATCGAACCAATTTTTTAAACATCGTCTTATTTGTTTATTTACTTTTGTCTTCCTTTTCCTTACTTATCTCGTTTCAATTGAGCACTTTTGTCTGTGCAACAGTCCATCATATAGTTGCTCACACCTGCTGTTATTTTCTTCCGAACTTAAATTCGATTGAGTTTCTCAAGTTTGTGCTTAATAGTTTTTACTTGTGTTATCAAATAACCAAGCTAAGTATAAATTTTTTTAAAGTACGCCTAATTCACCCCCTCCCCTTCTCAGGTGTTAATTGTTCTTAAATTTTCAGCCGGGATTACTTCTTAAGCAAACATTCTTCAAAAATGTGTCATGGTCGCAGTAGGTAATGGTCGAACAACCTTATTTTAGGATCATGCTTGGGTCGATGAAGGTTGTCTATCTGAAAACATTAATATTCCGGAATCTATCTTAAGAGCGACCTTTAGCGAAGTGGGATGATACGTCGGGATGGAAATGGGACATATTCTCAAATTACCTTCTAAGGGAGGAATTGCGAAATTGAGGCATATTCGTTAGCACCCGAGTCTTACATCGAGGATGCTCTGTTTTGGAGGAACTACTTATGGTAAATTTTCCTTCAAGTCTGCCTACGTGTTTACGCGCACTGATGACTCTCCATCCGAACCTGACACTGTTGAATGTCACTTGATTTGGATGCCCCCCTTTCAACAACGCGCATCCGTATGTTCATTTGGGTTTCATCCCATAATCGTATCATGTTTAATTACAACAGAGTTCGTCGTTGCTTGACTAATGACCCAATGTGTCCTAGATGCTTGTCAGAGGATGAAACAACGGATCACTTGTTGCACTCCTGTCCGTTTTATACCGAAATCTGGTTGCAATTAGGCATGCTCGTGACATATGATTCGTTCTTCTTCGGCCCGTTTCCCAGGTGGGCTTCGGATAGTGTTCGAAACACCTATGCCAATGCCTCTCCTGATTGGACTATGAAATTTGCTATAACATGTTGGTGGTCATAAAAATGGAAAAATAATGTCGTATTCGGTTGCGGGGATGAAAATCTGACCGATCTCATCCGGTTTCTTCAACACCAATTCGTCACCTTTAAGAATGCATTTAATCTATTCTCTCTTTTTAACTCGTCTCCTGGTACATCTTATGAGGAAATTTATGTAAGATGGTATCCTCCTCCCTTTGGCTGGTTTCTTCTCAATACTGATGGGGCTTCAAAAAGAAATCCGGGTCTGATCGGCTGTAGTGGGATTATTCATGACAACTCGGGTAATTTCGTTTCAGCTTATCTTTTCTCTTGTGGTGTCTGTAATTCAATGAGAGCGGAGGTGAGAGCTTTTCTGGCCGGGTTAGAACATGCTCGTACTCTCCATATCACGAAACTTCTTTTTCTTATAGATAATAGTTCATGTGTGGGTTTCTTTCGAGATGACCAGCTCTTAAGCCATAGATTATCCCCCTTTGGTCCAGTGCTGCAAAGAGCTAGATGGATGGTAGGTAAAAATTGACCACTCGTATAGAGAGGCCAATCGTGTTGGTGATTGGCTTGCTAATGAAGGAGTCACTTCACTTTCATCAACAACCATTTTATCCGATCCACCTTATAGTTTACGTTCTATTCTTCGTGAGGATGTTCTAGGTGTTTTCTTATCTCGTATTGTAGCTAGCTAGTTTTGGGGCTCTGCCCCTCTTATGTACAAAGTATTCGGTGGAGGCCCTCAATTACAACCAATAAATTATTAATCCCTTCGTGTGTTTGAAGAGAACCTTCTTTTTTCATGAACTAAAACGCAACTAGCTTCGAGAAAAGATATAGAATTCTAAAACATTAAATTGTTAGATTTGAGATATAGTGACCCTGGCTTAAGACCGAGTCAGTCGAAGTAAATTTATCAACTATATTATTTAAAGAAACCGAGAAATAAAACAAGAAAATTATGCATCCCATAACAAATACAGAAACAACAAATAAATCAAAATAAAGAAAATTAACGAAAAATTAACATCGTAAAACCAAAAACAAAAGAAATAAAACTGGAATAAGTTTATACATCCTTCATCCCGGTATGTGTTTATCTTTAGTTTTGGAATAAATACAATTAGAAAAGTATATCCAATTAGAAAGTAAACAAATAAATAAGATACTCACAAATAGAATAGATAAACAAATGACGAGAAGGACGAAGTATAAATATTCTTCTACGTAGGGGTGGGCAAAATCCGGTCCGGACCGAAAAAATGGACCGGTCCGGACCGGAATTAAAAACCCAGTCCGGTCACCGGTCCACCAATTTCCAAGATTCCGGTCCGGTCCAGTCTGGACCGGCTTGGACCAGAAAGAGCGGATTTAATTACTATTTTTCCTTGAAAGTAAATTATAATCCGGTACAACCTGTCCAATGGACCGGAATTTTTTAACTAGGATTTGAAAAAGTGGGCATATTATGTTAAATTCCGGTCCAACCGATCCAGTTCCAGTCCTTAATTTTTGCCCGTTTCGGTCCGGCCCAGTTGGTTTTAGGCTGGTGCCCACACCTACTTATACGGAGTAAAGAAAAGGGATGAGTTTGAGAAAAAACAAAAGAAATAATCAAGGCGGAAAAGTCAATAGTCAAAATGTGGTAGAATTGGGCTTGGTGCAGGAACATATTTGCGGAATAAAAGAGCAAAAATGAACGCGGTGTCCTTGAACTTTGATGTTTTGCCTGAAATACTCAATTTTTTTATCCGGAAAACTTTAAGAGGCTGTAACTCGTGTTTACGAGCTCAAAAAGTGACGTTTTTTTTCAAGTTGATTATCTTTTCGAGGACTATGACTTCAAAAAAAAATGTCGAGTTTGTAATTCGTGACCAAGAGATATGGTCACTCAAAGTTTGTTCGGTAAAGCAAACTTTGACGTACAAAAACTCCTAACCACATGATCCAAATACGATAATTTTTTTTTTCAAATCATAGTTCTCGGAAAGATAATCGATTTGGAAAAAAATTATCACTTTCTAAACTCGTATACACGAGTTATAGCCTCTTAAAGTTTTCCGGAACAAAAAACTGGGTATTTCGGGCAAAACATCAATGTTCAAGGGCACCGCGTGCATTTTCCCATAAAAGAGATGATTGTTATCCGTTGTTTGGAGCCTCAATAATTATAAGGATAATCTCTCACATGCACCTTTTGTTATCGGGATCTCCACTTATTGTATGTGATGCACCTATTATTATTGGGGTTCTCACTTATTGCATGTAAGAGGGTGACTCTAACTCATTTTCCTATTTATAAGTTATGCAAAAGGTAAAATGGTTATTTTTTCGCGAAAGTGGTAATTTAGCTCCATCACTTTGCCTAATCTTGAGATCAAACCCTTAAGTTTAGATTGTAGCAATTAGGCCTCATAAGTTATGCAAAAGGTAAAATATATAACAATCAATTTGAGAAAATTTTAAATTATTTCATAAAAATAAAAATATTTATGTTTTATTAAAGAACTGAACATTTTTCTTGAAAGTGGTAATTTAGCTCCATTACTTTGTCTTGTAAGAAAATTATCCCCTACATATGCCTACTTTGATTTTTATTTTTATTTTAATATAATTTAAATTAGAATTATGATAAAATAATTTAAAATATTTGATTTTTTATTTGAGTATATTAATATTAGTTTAAAAACAACTTTTTTTATATAGATTTATGTTTTGTACGCGGAATGTCTTTTCATCCTTTTCTTTTTGCAACAGTTGGTTTTTTTTTCTTTTGCAATAAGCCAAACATTTTTTATTTCTTAGACTTCAAACTTGATGTAAGATTTATTATTGCAAAAAAGAAAGATAGAAAAAAAGATGAATTATAACGTAGACTTGTACTAACTTCGATGTTAAATGTTATTCGACTATTTCGAACACAATATATAAATAAAGTTATGAAAAAAGTATTAGTATTATTTTAATAATGTTAATACAAATAAAAAAAACATTTTAAATTCTTTGAGCATAATTGTAATCATAAATTAAACGGAGTTAAACTCTACTTCGGCTTTTAAAATAGTTTTAATCTCTATTCTCTATTTAAATTTTAAGTTTTTATAAAAGAAATCCGGACTTCTATTTTAAAACCTATAAGTTCACCTTAGACTTTGTATTATGTTTTGCTTTCCCTTTTGTTTTTCATTTTTCCCTTTTGTTTTTTCTCGCATTGTAAAGTGTGCGTTCAACGATACTAACTCCGTTTACAGTCCTGTTATGCCATGACGCGATCGTCCTACACCTCCTACGAACTACCCGATAATTTTCCGCCATTGTCTGAAATTATTAACCCAACACACTCATTACAAAAAAGAAAGACTAAAAGATAAGCCAAATACGGTGTTACATTGGGTTTAACCAAACAAAAAGATATGAACTTTGAGCATAGATCTACAACAACAAATCAAATATCTTCCCTCTAATTTAGTTGTTATTATTACAAAAAATTAATTTAATTTTTGGTTTAAAAAACCCACCAAAAATAACAACTACACTTAATAATATAATAAGCAATAATTGTAAACAAACATTTTGGGTTTAAGAAAAACCCCAACTTTTTAAACTAACACCAATAAATGAGGAAGGATTTGTGAGAAATAAATATACAAAATTACTACAGTAAAAAGCAAGTGCATATCTTCAACACCAAAAAAACACGCAAAAGATACTAACTTTGTATTGTATGCATAACCAAAATTTAGATCTACATAAATTACATAAATGTAGAAGAAGTTTAGTTGTTATTATTATAAAATTTTTTTACAAAAGATAAATTGTAAGGTTAAATAAACTTACAAAACTTGGGTGAAGGAATAGGTGAACCTATAAATTCTTCCTCCTTTTGTCTCTCAATGAAATGTTCACATATATTTTATACACAAATATAAGGTAGGATAGAGGGGAGGTGTAAGAAGGGAGACGGGATATAATAAATAAACCGTCTTAAATAAAAATCTGATTTTGTTTAACTTTGAGACGGGATATAGTAAATAAAAATATGAATTTGTTTAAGTGAGACGGGATATAATAAATAAAAATATGAATTTGTTTAAGTGAGACGGGATATAATAAATAAACCCGCCTTTTAAATAAAAAACTAGTTTTAAACCCGTGTAAAAAATGCACGGTTTGTAAGAACAGACGTTATCATTGAATATAGGAGCATATAAATAAGATTCAATATCATGACATTATAAATAGTCGCGATGGAGTATCTAGTTGAGGATCAATATGAATACACGCAGTGATGATACTCGCTTGCTCGCCTCATTGAGCTAATATATAAGATATGAATATTAGGTAATAGACAGTCATTTTATTTTAGTTACTTCCATTTTTTTCCAAAAACGTCTACTTACAATAAAATTTAACATGGTAAAGGCGAATATTGAATAAAACTAATTCAACATGTTAAATACAAATAATGACAATATAAATATTTAAGATGAAAATAATTATGTTTTTAATAGAGTTATTAATAATTAAAAAAAACATTAAAAGAAATAACCCGTTTAACAAATAATTGGGTCGAGAAGTAATAAATTATAAAATGATAGCCTAACTACAAATTTTAAAATCGCATCCCCTAAACCCGACCAGCCTAATAAACTCTTAAGCGACCCTACTAACTCCAACGCCCATAAGTCATATCAGTCACTACTCACTCTCATTTCACCCTCTTCTAATTTGTGACTTTTCCATCTCCATGTATTCAACCCAAAATAACCATAAATATGTATCCTGCTCTTTATTTTATTTTGTAGATAAACAAATCAAACATTGATTTAGTTAGATTTTTTCAAGATTAGATGTTCTAGTTGTTGTATTTTTCATGTAAAATTCGTTTTGTACACGGGTCTAGTTACTTTTATTTCGTTTTGTACACGAATCTAGTTACTTTCTACAAATGGAGTAATTGTTTAAGAAAGATTATAATTTTAGATTATATGAGATCCAAATTTATTTGTAGAGCATATGTTTTTGCAGTTATTTACACGTTGTCGTTTCATTTGAGATTTACATTTTGTTTATTTACGATACTTTATCAAATTCAAAGTATTTTTTTATGTTTTATATTCAAATTTGACATTTTTTCTGAAATTGTACCAAATAGTTCCATATATTTACATCTAATTATTTTCATTCAATACAGATGTCATATCTGTATATTTATTTTGTTAAATTTGTGATGTGGGAGTATAACAATCATGCTAATTTTTTTTGTTTGATTTACACAATGAATTTGACTACTAATTCCGAATGATTAATCAGTATGCATTTTTCACATTTTATTTATCCAGCTTAGAAGTAGGGGGAAGATTATTTGAATTTTTTAAAAAAAAATTAATTGTAATTTATTAATGTGTAATTGTATAATACTCCCTCCACTTTTTTATATATGACGTTTTACATGTACGAGGTAAGCCTTTAACTTTAATATTTACAAAAATATATTTGTTCAAAAAATATAAAAATGGTACCATTAAATTCCTTACGAAAAACTCTTTCATATGAGTATACATATTATAATATTTAGTCTTATATTTTAAGAGATATTGAAGAGAGAAGGGAGTGTCTCGAAATGTGAGAAAGTCATATATAAAAAAATAGAGGGAGTACATGGTTTTATATTATTTTGTGTAAATGCGTAATCTTAATTAAATAAGATTAAGAGAGTAATAGGAGTAGTGTAATTAATTTTATAGAGATAATGGGGGGCGCATTAAAAAAAAAGAAGAAAAAAAAAATCAGCCAATAGAAATCCTTTAAAAACCCATCTTTTATACTATGTAGATATTAATCGGCCTTTGTTCCAGAGATTCATGAAAAAAAATGACGTTTCTACTCTATAAACGTGGGGCTACATTTCAGGAAGATTAATTTCACAAAGAATTTCAGAAGGAATTAATTTCACCCTCGACAATCAATACAAATTTACATAGTATGGATACTACAAATTTACCAATATCTAAAAGTAAAA
Organism: Silene latifolia; assembly: GCF_048544455.1. Classification (NCBI taxonomy): domain Eukaryota; kingdom Viridiplantae; phylum Streptophyta; class Magnoliopsida; order Caryophyllales; family Caryophyllaceae; genus Silene; species Silene latifolia. The sequence goes on along the minus strand of NC_133537.1, from coordinate 1,313,818 downwards.
GTTTCTGAAGAAAAGAAACTATTTAGTTTGTATTTATTTTTTGTACAAATTTCCATTTATTTTATCTTTAGAGTAAGATTGAATGCATTTAATTATTTTTCATAAGCTTTTTAACATATGAATATGAATATATGAATAAGATTAATCACAATAGAAATTAAGTTGATGAGTGGAGTGGATAGAGAGTAATTAAATGTTGTACAAATCATGGAGGGTCTCATATGCATCAAATTCTCTCAAATCCATCAGCCAATCAGAAGTCAAAGAAAAACCCAACTTTTATACTATGTAGATACGAATTTGTCGAATACAATAGTTGTAAACTTTGAACAACAATGGGAGTGGAGAGAGAAAACGACGATGTAGATTTTGAGGTGAGCCTTCCTGGACAACGTTATCATTCAAAAGATGCTCCCTACAATTTTAGGAATTCCGTCGATCCCAGATTTTCCAAAAGTTTGATCGATTTGTTTTTCGTATCTGATGAATTGTAAGTTTTCAATCCTACTTTTCTCAAACCCTAATTTTTGTATCGTTAGATTAATTTGTTATTTTATGTATCAGCTGATGTGTATGGATTATTTTTTACTGCTTTAATCATACTTTTCTGGAACCCAAAATTTCCCCCCTTTTCGAAACCCTAATTTTTTGTTCGTGATTTGTTCAATTTTTTATGTTCAGATTAATTTCCTGTATTTTTTTATCACCTGATGTGTTTTTTTGTTGCTGTTTGAATCATTCATTTCCAAAACCCTAATTTTTCAATATTTATCATCATGTTTTAATCATACTTTTTGAAACCCTAATTTTTCAATATTTTCTATCATCAGCTCCGATTCGGATGCAGAAGAGCCACGGGGACCGGTGGAACTCATCAAACCGACGAAAAAGACGAAGGAGAAGAAGATGAAGAAGAGGTATTTTATCTAATTAAGTAATTTTTTATTAGAATCTTGTGTATAAAACACCAGTTTGAAGTTCTGAGTAGTTTGTGTTTGATTAATCTTACACAGGAAGTTGGAAGGCACCTCTGGAGATTCTAAGCCCGAAACCGGGTAACTAATTGATATTCCCTTTGTGATAGGATCCTTCTGTATATATAAATACATAATTACAACACTTTGTTTGAATGGTTGATGCTTTCGCTTTTTTACTAGTTTGTTTTAACTCATTTGACTTTGTTCTCCAAATTAAATTTTCATTCGGGAGGGAATATTCGATTCATTTATGATATGTTACAGCAAATTTATTTTTGTTTTTGTCGTCTTTAGATGGACTCATTCTATAATTTGTGAACAGGTGTGGAGTTATAAAGTCGGGTCCGGGGGTGAGATCCAAGGAGGCGCATGCTAAGCTCAATATCAATCTTACTTTCAAGTATGTACATTAACCCTCCTCGCAGCACTTATTTTCTGTAGCCGTATCTTCTCAACCCACCAATTGAACTTTTGATTGATTGATGCTTTCACTTTTTGTACGAGATGGGAGTATTTCATTTATTTTGAATGATTGATGCCTTCCCCTTTATACTAGGTTGTAGTCCAACTTTTAACTAGGAAGGGACTAGTTCATTCATTTATTTTGATAAATGTAGTAAAATGAGCAGAATGGAAGGAATGTTATTATATTAGGCAATAATTGTTGCAGTCAATCTAGTTTCATTTCCGTGTCTTTAGATGGACTCGTACTATAATTTGTGAACAGATGCGAAGATATAGAGTTGGGTTCGACGGAGATTTCTAAGGAGGAGCTTGCAAGGCTGCGTTATAAGAATAATACTCCTTTCAAGTACGTACATTCACCTAACCACCGAACATTTAATTTCTGTAGTCATATCTTCTTATGGGTCAACCCCATTCAACTTTCTTTGTCGTGTTGAACACAAGGAAGGAAAAGGTTGCTTTTTCAAACATCCGAACGCCCTACCCCTATCTTCCCGAGGCAGATGGTTCATGCTGTTGTTGACTTGTTGCTCCTGCTGTATCTTCTTAAAACCATTGCGTTCTTGCCTTTACTTTGCTTTTGGAGCTTGTGGAATCCCTGCATATTTATCACTTTCTTTTAATGAATGCCTTTCAGACAGCGCCATAGAGAGATGTTGAAGAAGGATAGGAAGGATTGGGAGGCTAATAAGGAACGGATATTTCGTGACCGGGATATTCGTTGTGCAAAAAAAGAGAGAATTCTACAACAAGAAACACGTATGTTTGTATTATTTTATGCTTATTCTTTTTCTAGTTTGCTCCTTGTTCCGGGGATTTTCCGGCCCATATTTGTTTTATCAATTGTTTGATCAGCTCTTTTTTTTTTTTTTGTTCGAGGTAATCGATTATATAATTGTTGAAACCCTCGGAAGCTATCTTTGCAATGTTTGATGGACTTCACTATCATTGCAACTTCAGAGCTGAGCGTGAATGTGTAATCAATTCTGGAAGACGCCCCTCACCTAAACTCTTCTTTGCCAAGTTACTTAATCAACTTGATCTTTGATTCTGTCAAGACTGTGTTATCTTGGATAACCCCGATCCTTGTAAGTATCTCGAAATTTTCTATGAGCTTTTTATTATTGCTATAGTGCTACCTTATGTCTCTTGCTCAGTGGCTGCTTTTGCGAATGCATTTTCTTCCTCCTAATGGTATATAGCTAGACTGATTATACGTGCCAAGGATTAGTAAATCTTGCTTAAAATTTCTTCCCATCATTTAGATTTCTTAAACTCATGAAATAATGGGCAATTGCATTCATTACACGTAGATGGTAAACAAAGAATATACATGACACATGATTAAAGAACCGACTTGAAATGTTTCGATTCGATTACCTATGTATTCCGGATATAATTATGTTGTTAACGCGTTGTTCTCACATGTAAATCTGCCTAGTATGGAGTATAAGTTTTGGTGATAGATGGCATGGAAAATATGTGTCTGCTTGTATTGTGCTTCTCTACGAGATAATACATGAGGTTTGAAGCAGTCATCAGTCATCACACGTGGCTGGTAAACAGCAATATATACGAAACATGATTAAAGAACTGACTCGAAATGTTTCAGTTCAGTTATCCATGTTTTCCGGATTTAATTATGGTGTTAACGCATTGTACTCGCATGTAAATCTGCCTAATATAAGTTTTGGTGATATATGGTATGGAAAATATGTGGTCTCCTTGTATTGTGCTTCACATGTAAATCTGCCTAGTATAAGTTTTGGTGATATATGGTTTTCCCTAGTTATACTTGATTACGAGACCATTCATATTTATTTCCCAGTTTTATTCTTTGATCAATCCCACATGATTGTTTAACTTTATATGTTCAGGTTACCGTTTTCCCCGTGGCTGTAAAATATGTCCAGATCTGTTGTGGCATCCTGTCAACTACGTAAGTAATAGTTGGATTCCGGAGAAATGAGAGGGTGATATCTTTGCTTGATTCCTTGCAAATGACGTGGTTGGAGGTGAACTTGTATTATATAGACTTAATTAGCAGGGTAAAAGTCTGACTTATATTATATTATGACTTTTAATGTTGGTTCCTCGTGAAACCTGTCAAGTGTTAACTGTATTAAGTTTGGTTGAGACTTTCTTAAAGTTCTGATGATTTTAAACATGAGACTGCTTGTTTTTTGCTCTTATGTATGATGAGACTGCTTGTTGTGTGATCATCTGTGCGCATTAGTGTTCCTTCCTTGAGTAGTTTTAGTGACCATGGTCCTTAGCTACTACTGCATTTTTCGGCATTTTGTCGTACTTTACCTTTCTGTGTAATCAATATCAAGCATCTTCAAGAATTCCTCCCTCTACTAGCAGTTGCCTTATGTTATGAGACAAATTAAGTCCCATCATATGGCTATTTGAAACATAATTCTCACCATTGTCTTATCTTTATTTTCACCATATAGTTAAACTCTACTTCGGCTTTTAAAATAGTTTTAATCTCTATTCTCTATTTAAATTTTAAGTTTTAAGTTTTTATAAAAGAAATCCGGACTTCTATTTTAAAACCTATAAGTTCACCTTTGACTTTGTATTATGTTTTGCTTTCCCTTTTGTTTTTCATTTTTCCCTTTTGTTTTTTCTCGCATTGTAAAGTGTGCGTTCACCCATTGATAGTGCTAGAGGATGATTCATGTCAGCCGACCCGAAATCATTTTGGGGCAAGGCTCTGATGTTGTTGTTGTAAACAAAATTATTCCCTTTAATTTCTGATTACAATTATGCTCAAAGAATTTAAAATGTTTTTTTATTTGTATTAACATTATTAAAATAATACTAATACTTTTTTCATAACTTTATTTATATATTGTTTTCGAAATAGTCGAATAACATTTAACAGTTGTTTTTTTTTCCTTTAGCAATAAGCCAAACATTTTTTTTCATAACTTTCTTTTGTTTTTTAAAACCTATATATTGTGTAGGACGTCTTGATCTGATGGGCGGCTCAACGATATTAACTCCGTTTACAGTCCTGTTATGCCATGACGCAATCGTCCTACACCTCCTACGAACTACCCGATAATTTTACGCCATTGTCTGAAATTATTAACCCAACACACTCATTACAAAAAAGAAAGACTAAAAGATAAGCCAAATACGGTGTTACATTGGGTTTAAGCAAACAAAAAGATATGAACTTTGAGCGTAGATCTACAACAACAAATCAAATATCTTCCCTCTAATTTAGTTGTTATTACTACAAAAAATTAATTTAATTTTTGGTTTAAAAAACCCACCAAAAATAACAACTACACTTAATAATATAATAAGCAATAATTGTAAACAAACATTTTGGGTTTAAGAAAAACCCCAACCTTTTAAACTAACACCAATAAATGAGGAAGGATTTGTGAGAAATAAATATACAAAATTACTACAGTACAAAGCAAGTGCATATCTTCAACACCAAAAAAACACGCAAAAGATACTAACATTGTATTGTATGCATAACCAAAATTTAGATCTACATAAATTACATAAATGTAGAAGAAGTTTAGTTATTATTATAAAAAAAATTTACAAAAGATAAATTGTAAGGTTAAATAAACTTACAAAACTTGGGTGAAGGAATAGGTGAACCTATAAATTCTTCCTCCTTTTGTCTCTCAATGAAATGTTCACATATATTTTATACACAAATATAAGGTAGGATAGAGGGGAGGTGTAAGAAGTGAGACGAGATATAATAAATAAACCGTCTTAAATAAAAATCTGATTTTGTTTAACTTTGAGACGGGATATAGTAAATAAAAATATGAATTTGTTTAAGTGAGACGGGATATAATAAATAAAAATATGAATTTGTTTAAGTGAGACGGGATATAATAAATAAACCCGCCTTTTAAATAAAAAACTAGTTTTAAACCCGTGTAAAAAATGCACGGTTTGTAAGAACAGACGTTATCATTGAATATAGGAGCATATAAATAAGATTCAATATCATGACATTATAAATAGTCGCAGTGGAGTATCTAGTTGAGGATCAATATGAATACACGCAGGTGATGATACTCGCTTGCCTGTCGCCTCATTGAGCTAATATATAAGATATGAATATTAGGTAATATACAGTCATTTTATTTTAGTTACTTCCATTTTTTTTTTCAAAAACGTCTACTTACAATAAAATTTAACATGGTAAAGGCGAATATTGAATAAAACTAATTCAACATGTTAAATACAAATAATGACAATATAAATATTTAAGATGAAAATAATTATGTTTTTAATAGAGTTATTAATAATTAAAAAAAACATTAAAAGAAATAACCCGTTTAACAAATAATTGGGTCGAGAAGTAATAAATTATAAAATGATAGCCTAACTACAAATTTTAAAATCGCATCCCCTAAACCCGACCAAACCTAATAAACGTCTTAAGCGACCCTACTAACTCCAACGCTCATAAGTCATATCAGTCACTACTCACTCTCATTTCACCCTCTTCTAATTTGTGACTTTTCCATCTCCATGTATTCAACCCAAAATAACCATAAATATGTATCCTGCTCTTTATTTTATTTTGTAGATAAACAAATCAAACATTGATTTAGTTAGATTTTTTCAAGATTAGATGTTCTAGTTGTTGTATTTTTCATGTAAAATTCGTTTTGTACACGGGTCTAGTTACTTTTATTTCGTTTTGTACACGAATCTAGTTACTTTCTACAAATGGAGTAATTGTTTAAGAAAGATTATAATTTTAGATTATATGAGATCCAAATTTATTTGTAGAGCATATGTTTTTGCAGTTATTTACACGTTGTCGTTTCATTTGAGATTTACATTTTGTTTATTTACCATACTTTATCAAATTCAAAGTATTTTTTTATGTTTTATATTCAAATTTGACATTTTTTCTGAAATTGTACCAAATAGTTCCATATATTTACATCTAATTATTTTCATTCAATACAAATGTCATATCTGTATATTTATTTTGTTAAATTTGTGATGTGGGAGTATAACAATCATGCTAATTTTTTTTGTTTGATTTACACAATGAATTTGACTACTAATTCCGAATGATTAATCAGTATGCATTTTTCACATTTTATTTATCCAGCTTAGAAGTAGGGGGAGATTATTTGAATTTTTTTAAAAAAAAATTAATTGTAATTTATTAATGTGTAATTGTATAATACATGGTTTTATATTATTTTGTGTAAATGCGTAATCTTAATTGTTGTTGCGGAATCCCTACCGTGTACAAATAGGGGTATCACTTCAACGACCAGTTAAAAGGACAGCCAAATTTAACCATCAATATTTGAGCTTTGGTAGACATTTAATAGTCTTTTCTAGGTTGGCGCTCTGGATTTGAAAGGGGTGATCTCTTTCCCGTTCTCCCAGGTATTCAGGAAGTAGGCAAAGAAAGAGGTTGTATTGCTATGCTATTTACAAGTTACAACAATTTTCATTGGTACCTTCTTGTTTTCATGAGGGTTTACAAGAGCGTTTGTCCTAGGCAGCCGAATATAAAACTATAGTTGATTAGGATATCTTTTGTAGAGATGCTTCTAATGTTTTAACTATGCAATATATACTTACTATTCATATCTTGTCATATGAGGCATGTGACAGAAGGGTATAAGACAAAATTGAGCCATTTTTTGAGGGAGCATGGGATTTCTCGACTGTCATGTTCTTTCTTCTTCTTCATCATTCTCTTTTATGGCGAGTTCCCTTCAACTTTCCCCTCTTTTCTTTACTTTTGGTGGATCGGTTATTGGTTGCTTGTTCTATTGTTTGTCGTCCTATTTTTCATTTTTTTTTAAAAAATTGTATGTCGGGATGTGGATTTGCATGCCGGATTTCTGGGGTTTTTATACGCGTTACTGTAGCCGCCTAATTTCTGAGTTTTTTTGACGCGTTACTATAGCTGGCTGATTTTTTTTTTTTTTTTTTTTTTTTTTGTGTGGAGGTGTTACTGTAGCGTGCGCAACTTATTACTTGATTCATAGTTGATTCATAGTTGCACTTTGGTATGTATCTGTATCCTCCTTTCTCATTTTTGTTTTTGGGTTTTAAAAGTTTGTATGCCGGGATGCTATTATTCCAATTTAATGTCCGGATTTTATTGATACTTATATTTCCTTTTTCAGGGACGATCCTACAAGAAATCAACCGAACAAGGTAAATTATTTGTTAGTGTGGTTTATGAATTAAGATGTCTAGGTTGAGGGTTATTAATCAAGTCGATCAATTTCTCCGAGGGCCATTAATTGTCCAGCAATTTTTTGTCATTTTTTTACGAGTTTTTTTTATTTTTATTTTCTCTGTGTATGCTTGGTTGATTATAATTGCACGTTAGTCTGACCAACCTTTCAAATCTCGTCTTTTCATTGAATTTTGAGCATATTTTTCAAGTTGATACGAATCCTATATTTTCCCTTCAAATTCAGTTTTAAATAGAAATTTCAATGGAGTACATAAATTATAAAGATTTGACATATGGAAAGGCAGTTCAATATTTATGTTGACAAGAATAGAGGATGTTATGAAAATTGTTCCTAAAATATTACCGGACGATGCAGGAGTTAGAGAAGATAAAAGGTAGCTGAGGAATTAATCGTCGATTGCTTTAGGGGTGGTCTCACAGTTGAGAGGAATGGTTTTATGGTTAAGAATACTGTTTTATATACAATGCTCGTTGGCTGATTTTATGTACTTGCTTAAACTTCCAGGAGTTCGGCATTTCAGGATTTGAGCTCTTTGTTGTACTTCAATGTTTCATACAATTATTTTTCTTATTGTTCATCCATCATAAGTTCATAGTCTCGGACCAAGGCTTCAATATATACTCCATATTTGATTTTGCAGTATACTTGTTCCTTTGTACAGAACACAACAAAATAATGATTTGTATTGTGAAGAACCATCCTCTTGCTCTTTTTAGATCATGAATGCAATTTTGAATGTTTATTTATTTGATGTTTCAAATGACATGTTTTTTACCGATCAAGGTAACTGGTTTCCCCCGACTTACTTCCAGTTAGAATTACACCAAATTGGGGCACCGCGCCCGCAACAGCTAGTTTATAAAAAATAATAATTATAGACATCGGATTTTTGCAAAAAAATCGATGTCCATTGATCAAATAGACATCGGTTTTCCTAAAAATCCGATGTCCACTCCATTGATCAAATAGGCATCGACTTTCCTAAAAATTCGATGTGCAAATTTTAATGGACATCGGTTTAAAATCCGATGTCCATTAATCCACAATGGACATGACCAAACTCTACATCGGCTGTGTATCCGATGTCCATATAGCGAAAAGTCCGATGTCCATCACAAGTTTTGTAGTAGTGGCAAGTAGTGAAATGTTATTGGTATTGTTTCATTAATAAAAGTAAAATATTAATATCGGGAGTAGTGAATTTGTCTCAAAATTTATTTCAAAGTAATTTTAGGATATGTTATTAAATATATATTAGTGATAAATTTATGGGTTATGCAACTTTAAGTAATTTTATTTAATGAAAAAAAAATTAATGGTGTGGTGAGTATAGGTAGCCCGGGCGAAGCCGAGCACCAATACTAGTTAACTCCGAAATAAGGAGCTTTTGTTTTTTTTTTTTTTTTGGTATACATTGAGAATTAATAAAATCGAAGCTTAAGCTTCATGAATCAGGAGGCAAGTTACTAAACCACCAATCTTTGTAAAGTGTATTATTTGTATGTGTTTGCTGCTGTAAACTCTGTTGGACCTTCTCCTTCTCTGAAAACAACTCAAATTTTGTTTCAGAGATTTGTTGGAGGGAAGCTTTAGCCTACGCCAGTGATACAAGGCTCAAGTTGCGCAGATTGAAGGCGGGCAGGGGGTGCCGAGTTACCGGATACTCCCACCTCCTCACTCAGGGCCGGGCTCGGTGTGACTCGCAATCACAGAGAAATACTCCTACACTGCAACCGTGTTGGTATGCCCTACCGAGGATAATAGAATGCACTACCGACCTGTTGGATACCGTTACATTTTAGGGACTACATCTATTTGACGTATTATTATCAGGTCATTTAAATAGGCATCGTTGGGTAAATTTGGTTAGAATCTTGTTCCTTTGTGTTGGCTACACTACTCCGTATTTGTTACTACATAAAAACCTTCATCGAGATGACGGAGTTTGGATGGCAGGATACGATCATACGACGGATTTGTCTGACATGGTTACTTATTCATATTGAGATCAGAGATTTTTGGGTAATTGATTTCCTTGAAAAACAGTTTCAGCGAGCAGAAGATCCAGATTGTAGACATTACATGGTAAGGACTAAGGAGTACACTCGGGTGGATGAAACGGTTTTGACAGTAAATTTTAGGAGTTTCGAAAAGTAGATCTTACATTATGAAGGAAAAGAGAAAAGTGGGATAATATACGAGTCAAAAACCAAAACTCAAACAAAATTTGCAGTCACAGAGTTCGAGGTTAATTATCGGCGGTAAGATAAGACACGACAACTGTGATGTCGTCAAGCTTGCCTCCAATATAACTCAAGCCAGCATCATGTGCAGCTGCAGAAAATGGCGACTTCCGGTGGCAATCCTGAGCTTTTTGTTGTGCTATGTTGGCTATATTTTGTGCTGTAATTTGTGGCTCAACACCTTCTTTCATTGCTTCAACCACCAAAGCAGCAATCTCATTATCGAACATGTTGTCAAATAATCCATCAGTGCCAGCAACTAAGACATCCCCTGGAGCAACTGGAAATGTGAAGACCTGTGTAAATCCAGCAATACCCTCTATCAAAACAATCCTCCCTATAAAGATAGGATCGCACCTTGAACTGAATCATTTGTATGCGAAAAAGCTTGTTGAAAATGAGGTTGACATTGTTTCCGATATTTGAATCAGGCAGAATTTAGGAACTCGGACCCATTCCCCAAAAGTAACCAAACATGGAACCCTGCAACGCTGGATAACAGTGCGATAGACTATGCACAGAAATCGCACAACTAAAAACCCAGGTACAACTACAAGGCAAAGCTGTAGAAATTCATATATCCCTTGCATAACACAGGGCTCCAAAAAAACCAGGTTGAAGAAATAAACTTTGAAGTCTCAAGGCTAGCACAGTAGAGAAATGCATTTAATTATAGTGCGCTCCTTTTAACCGCATCGACACAAGATCCAACTATGGGTGAATAACTGAATATTCTACACGTTTTTATACTGCTCCAACTTCTTAAAATACTCAGAACTTGGGTGACAGAATGGTATCTTACTTTGTAGCCTAGAGTCATAGACGATAGTCTCAGCAAGCTCTATCTCAAGTTTGCAACACCTATAGATCTAAAGTCTTAAGAAGCATGAAAACGAGACGCTTGCTGTAAGAAAATATAAATATAATCTCTTAATCTCACATGATCCAGTTAGGTACTTGACTACTAGTGCACTATTATCAGAGTCTGTATTCTTTCTATTCTGCTTTTCTAACAGCCTCTTTTTTATTATCGTTTCTCTTCCCTCTGTGCGTTCACTCTGAAAATGAAATATCTAAGGCTTTTGTAGAATGTGCCATACAAAGTGAGACACTGAAAAGCAAATTTTTCAGAAACAAAAAGAGAGCCATTAATTGAAAATTTGTACAAGATTTTAAGTCGATAACAATCCGTGGCAATTCTAGGAATTAGACGAAAGGGGTGCAAAGTTAAATCAACTAAAAGACATTTAGTAAGAGGCGAACGTTAAATTCGAACAATAGGGGTTTTGAGTCTAAATAAGAGAATTAATTAGGCTAGCGAAATTTATACTAGTAATTTATAAGTCGATGAGTCAATCCTATAATATGAGACTATGAGGCCGGCCCAAAAGAAATACTCCGTATAGTCCAAAAGATTTCTACTTGCATGTATGAAGAGGCCCACTTTTTACTACGATATGAGTCAATAAAAGCGAACACAAAATGTGTAGTCTAACAATCGAACTTGAGAACTCGTGAGTCGTGACCCAGGTTTATTACTAATCCCTAGAAGCCTAGACTCCCTACCACCACTTAACAGAGACTATCTTACTGATCCTTAATTACATAAATTATATTAATATCAGATTCAGAGGGAGCGCAGGTGGATCCCATACACCCTCTTGGAATGACAGTATATTTATCAAAAGTACCCTATCAAAAGGTCACTTATATTCTCCTTAAGTACAAGCAATCACATGAAAGTACACAATGGCAAATGAAAATTATGCAAAGAAGTATACCTGACCCGAACTGGGTGAATCCCCTTCACTGCCACTTGCCAACTGATACGGAAAATTGAAACCATACTGCTGTACAGGGGACCGAAAAACGGTACTTCCATCTCTTATTACTATGAATGCACTATCACCAAGATTAATTGCATTTATTCCCTGCCAAAAGTAATAAACTGGTGAGCCTCTGACAACAACAGTTGATAACATATTCAGAGATGTTATACGCATAGAGACCCAAGAAGAGACAAAACAAGCATAGAAAACAGACTAAGGAAAGCCACATAAATTTGCAAGTCGTAGAGTTGGTAACATATTCAACAACACTGCCAGCCGAAACCTACAGAAATAAAAACACCCTCAGTTTCGTAATAATCATGCTAATTTACTCTCTGGTTCAATGTTTACCGCAAACTTAATACCAAAATGTGTAGGTATTTTGTATTCTTGTTAAACAACACTGATTACAGTAACCAGAAATTCAAAATGTAAGCTTCATCATTCTAAAGTACTCTTAATATATTAATTTATTAGAAACCTTAGAGTAGAAATATGTGGTAAAGATGACAGGGTTTGATTACCAAAGAAAAAATAAGGTCAATTAATTTGACATGGACGTAGAGTAAAATAAAGGCGTAAGGTGCTTCACAAGGATGTCGCAGAATGTAATATTTACTAATCGTATAATGTTACGTCCATATGTCAGGTAAAAGATTTACTAATTCTATATTTTGTTACTATCGCACTTCAGTTATAAGATTTACTAATCCTATTTTATGTTACTTCCACACTGCAGTTTAGTTGGTGTCGTTTGTATCCAGCACTTTGAGAGTCTGATAAGCAGAGTCCTTTGACATAAACCAGTGCGAAAGGAGACATAGTACTCCCCTGTCCATAGTTTTAGATATTGGCCGTGACACCAACGCGACCAAGTTATAAGGGTTTTGGAGTTTAGGCGATCACATTTTACCGTATTTTAAGGCAATATTGACCTCATTTAGCGAAAATGCGAGATTAGGTGCGACAGGCAATACCGTGACTGCAAGCAAAACTGCGATTCAGAACTATGCCTCCATTCTACTTAATCGTCCCCTTCCTAAATATAGAGATAAAGAAGGTTCGAAAAGATGAGAGGATCAATGAGTATAGACTCCTATAGAGTATCATTGATAACTAGATCAATGTTCCAAGAAGGGAAGCTAAACACACCAAGGAGAGGGATAGCCAAGTGATAAAATCCGTAAGTCAAAAGTAAAGCAACTTACACTAAGGGTGATACGATGCACTATAATCCCCAACTAGAAAATCCAACTCATTTTACTTCTCGAGCATCCTCACGCAAATCTACAACACTACTCCAAAGAACTTCCTCAACCTCAAACACCGTCAAACTCCACTTACAAATTAATCCTCGAGACATTGGTATTCACCACAATTGTAACTTTCGATTTCCAATCAATGAGTTCCTTCAAACGTTTTTTTACAAATATCCAGACCAAAGCTACTCACAAAGAATGATCCCAGACAAGCATCGACTAGTATTGACATTCTCCCATCACGCCACAATCCTCAAATGATGATCCACAGTCAAGAATCCTTACTAAGTTTTATCAACCCAAATTCCAGCATGTCTACACCCAAAACCACAAGCACAAATGATCACAATTAAAAAACAAAAATCTTTACCAACCTCAAGGCAATGAAACCACCGTTCAGGTTATCCAGCCCCACTTAACTCGGATTTTTGCGGTCTTATCTTACAACAACATTTCACATGCCCAGATTACTACACCAAAATATCGTAAAGTAAGGCCTCTATAGTTGACATTAAACTCTCTCCTATAAGGGCTTTGAAGTGAATATTAGAACTCTCGACCAAAGTGATCGAGTCTCCCTCACAAATGAACCTCAAGGTAGCACTTAAACCACCAGCCTGGAAATGGCGCAGATCCTATATTACTCCTAGTTAAGTAACAACTAACATTTGATCCCAATTCACTGCTATTATCTAGCTATCTTCTCTTAATAAAAGGTTAATAATTTTAATTTTCACGGCATTTTCTTAAATCGAACTTTTTAGTCAAACGGAAAACCATAGGACTGGAAGGAGTAATAGATACAAAGTGATCATGATACAAACAAGTCAAAAGTACCATGGCAGTCAATGTCCCTCATTTATGGAAAAGATAGACTGCACATAAATTCAGAGGAATTCATACACAAAAGCAAACACAATAATCATCAATCATAGTAAAAATATTTACCTATTACTGATAGGATCATAACATAGAAAATGTACCAACCTGATCTGTAAGAGCGACAATACATGCTGTTGAGGAACCCATAATGTTGGTGTTAGCGTGAGCTTTTACCAGAACATTCGCTGGGTCAACTGAACCCTTGGACTCTTCTTTAATAGCAATTACAGAGTTGGACATGAGTAGCCGAGCATAAAATCCGGCATCAATGCCAACCTCTGCCCAACCTCCAACACCATCTGCGACTCCAATAACTTGTTTTTCTTCACAAATGAAGTGAGCATCCTCCCCACCAGTTTTCAATTTTTCAGGATGAGGCAGGTAACATGAGCCTGAATTGAGCTTCAAATTTCTCGTACCCACATGTTTACTTCAATCAACAGCAGAAAATCCAATTAATTCAAACCATCTAAATACTGTTGTTTTTTACTATTTTTTTTTTTCATTGAGCAAACAGCCTATGAATATCTTATGTTAGATTTTAAAGCATGAAGTATGTCCGTAATCATTACTCCATAATGGCAATTAATTAAGAGTATATTTTAGATGTATGAGATTGCTATCCTTTTGAATAAGCTAATAATATCAGAGCACAACCAATTCTACAACAGCCAAATTACGACACCAAACAACATACCTAGCTGAAGAATCAACAGAATGCTCGTCTCTAACAGAAATGTCAAGTGGGGCATCAGCAGCCGCAGCAGGAGCATTACTAGAAGAACAAGACACATGATAATGCCTTGAGCATTGTCCAATGAACAACCTAGAATAGCGACCCTTGTGAGCAACAACCCTTTGGACACCTTGATTCCCCAAACTAATATCACAAACTACGCACCTAGAATCGCGGCCCCTATGAGCAACAACCTTTGGGATATCACCAGATAACAACCTAGAATCGCAACTCCTGTGAGCAACAACCCTTGCAAGAGTTGCAACACCTTGATTCCCCAAACTAATATCGCCAAAGAACGCCGCAGCTGGCTTTGCAAAATTCCCAACATTCCCATACCCCCTCTCATGAACGTTACAAAAAGACGATGAACTAGGGTTTATCACTGGAACCTTATTATTCCTATACCTCAAAAAATTACCTCTTTTACTAAAAATTTGAGCATCCTGCTCCAAAGATTTAACCTGCCTAATTACAGCTCTTTGAAAAGAATTACTGCAGGCATTGTTAAGCTTCGATATAGAAATCAATTGCATCTTTCAAACCCTAAATTTAACAACTTCGCTAACTAATTAACTATAATAACAGAAACTATATCAATAATTGATTCAAAAAAAAAAAAAAAAACTATATAAATAATAATTTCGACAATTCTTCAACTTCAACAGTTTAATAAGATTACAAATTACATGTATCAAAGCTAATTAAGAACACCTTGAAATGTTGAAAATTTAGAAAATGAACTTACGAATTACGGTAGTATGAGGTTATGAGCAAGGAAGGCGGAGTGTTTTTGGATAATTTTTGAACGGAAAATTAATTTGATGGATGCCAAGTTTTGGGTTAGAGGATGAATGAGGCCCGCTTGTTTGTGGATTGATCGATGGGCCGAACGGGTGATTCACATTTTTATATGTTTGATCATATTTTCATTACAGTCCGTCTCATTATAGACGGATAGTGTCCTATCTGTCTATAATGAGAATTTGTGTTTTCATTAATAGGTTCCGATTTCATGATAAAACGAGTTCAAATAGAGAATGATTATCAGATATGAATACGATACTAATAGGAACCTAAAATTTTAAGTTGAAAAAGTATTTTGTATAATGATTATCGAATTTTTTATTAATGATTATCAAACTTTTATGCGTCAATTATCATTATCAAAGGTTTATCAAAATAAATTTTATAATTTGTACATTTAAGTAATACATCGTATCTACTAATTTCATATAGAACAACTAGAAAATTATCGAATTGAATGTTTATGTCATAAAATTCAAATTTATCAACGTCAAAATTATTTATTTATTAGTTTTTTTTTTACTCAAAATATACTCCCTCCATTCATATCTAAACACCCATTACTATGCATGAGTAAAGAGGATCTCACGATTCCTTACAATGTATAAGAAACAATAAGTTATTTGAGACTTTGTTTGATTCATCTTTAAGAGTGCAATAAAAATACCAAACTTTTGTATTTCTTATAATGTAAAATTATTAAAACTAACGATGTTTCTGATTTAAAATGTGCATTGACAAGTGTGCAAAAGTCAAATACTCCATTTCAAAAAAAAAACCGTCTTAATTTTAGATTTCTTACAAACTTCTTTTATTTTCTTTAATCAAATATAATTATCATTTTTAATTAAAACGGTCTTAAATAAGAATGGATAAGGAACTAATGTCTTACTATTCCTCTTTGGTTGTTTCCTTGCCTTGAAGAATTCTTCTTGTATATGAACAAATAAAAAATTTGGGGCTCTAACCAAGAAGTTTGACCAATAATGAAAAAAAGTCAAAGTGCATTAAAGCACCGATGCGGCTTTGTACGACTTACACCCTTACTCACATCACAAATTCTTGTTTCAGACGGACACTTTTAGTCTTATTTATTAGACGGATAAAATATTGCCATTTTTTAAGAAAATGTAACCAATTAATTCACAAAATGTTATGACTAGAAGTGTCATTTTTTACTCTGAAAATAATGTGAACAATAGTGGTAACATGTTATCAAAAAATAACAACATTTTATTGTAAAATGATGACATATTACCCGTCTTATTTCGAACCAAAAACAATGATCTTAAGAAAAACGGACCGTACTCACATAGTCACATAGGCAGAGTAGGACAAATTTCTTAATCATGTGATGTTTGTTAAACAATTATATAAACCACAATCGACGTAACGTAAACAAAAAGTACATGATTCTTTGATTCATGTATCATCCAAAAAGGAAGATGCATCATTCTAATATCTAATGTGAATGTGACATAAGCAAATTATATGATAAGCATTGTTAATTATTGTAAAACCTTCGCAAAATTACAAGATCGAGTGATAAGAGTATCACTCGCCTACGCCTTTCTAATTACGTACTCCTAATTTAGTCAACCTAATTAGCTAGCTTACTACTTACTGTTAGATAACACAAATTCTCATTTGTGCGAGGCATATTCGTTGCAACTTTGTGACGGGTCAAGTATTACTCATGTAAGGTAGATAAGACAAAAGCAGAATGTCAGGGGAGTAGCAATCTGTTTTGTCTTATTTACCCACATGGTTATTTAATTATTACTTGACTCGTCACAAGAGAGAGTCGCAAGCTTGTGACGGATACTTCTGTCACAAGAGAGACATGTTGTAGATTTAATCATTCGACTAAAGGCCAATAACTTCATATTAAATTATTCGGTAAATACTAGATGCGAAAGCGTACCTGAATATATGACGAAAAGTTGGCCTGAACCGCCTAATGGGAAGCGGAGAGATTAGGTAATTGTGTGCTACCAGAGGTCATAACCCACGTGACTACGGAGTAATATATAGTCTCCTAGTCTAATTGTGTCCATCATGCATTAGCAAACCCACCCAATGAGTATCTACACTTAGATAATAGATTGACTCGTACTTTTTAATAGACTGACTCGTACTTTTTAAGACGTATAAGTAATCAATCAATCAATCAATCAATCAATACTATATATTAAATTCAGAAACCAAAGGATTTCAATGTAATTAAAGAAAGTTATACAAATTAATTATACTATATAGTTTTAAATCAATAGTACCATGTGATGGACCCGATTAATGGATCTCAATGCAAATATTATATAATTTGGGTTAAAATTAAATTATATAAAAGTTTGGTAATTTTCCTAAACATTTGTAAGAGACTAAAACATGGTCAATTTCCTTAAAATAAAATAATTAATTAAGATGGACAATTTCCTTAAAATAAAATAATAATTAATTAAGATGGTCAATTTCAAGGAGACTAAAAAGAGAGAAGATGTTTGGTAATTTTCCTAAATATTTATAGAAGACTAGAAGATGGTCAATTTTCTTAAAATAAAATAATTAATTAGTATAAACATGCACACTTATGGTATTAATTATTATCATCATAAAATTATATATTAAATTTAAAATATATACAATTTTATTAAACTTTATAGTTTATTAGATGTGTAGAAACGTTAATTATTTAACATACACAAATATAATAAGTAGGTTATAAATAGTTCAAGTTAGATTCCATAATATATAATATTGCATAATTCTTTCGATTTGATTTAATGCATATATGTAATATATTTATATAAATATATAATTCTTTTTAAATTGCATGACTGAGTAGTAAAAGTAATTTCGTCAGTAAGAAAAGAATTGTAGTAACATTGGATATAGTTATATGATAGTAATCACTCATTTGAATAGTAAAAGTAACAATATTATCAGCGATATTAGTGAAAGTGATAGAAACAACAACGGGAGTAGTGAAATAATCAATATTAATGCGTCAATAGTGAAAGTAACAATAATTACGGCGGGAGAAGTGAAAGTAACAACGATTACGGACAAGTAGTGAAATGTTATTACTATTGTTTCATTAATAAGAGTAAAATATTAATAACGGAGTAGTGAATTTTCTCAAAATTTATTTCATCGTAATTTTAGGGTATGTTATAGAAAAACATATTAATGAAAAATTTAATGAAAAAAAATAAAAATTTATTGGTTGTAGAGGTAGCCCGGGCGAAGCCGGGCACCAATACTAGTAAACCCATATTGTATACTCCCTCCTATCCATAATAACTCTCCCTCTTTCATTTTTCATCTATTCATATAACTCTCTCATTTTCCTTATTTAGTAAGTTTTATACTTATTTTAATTACTTCACCTCACAACAATACCCCACAATACTCATACTTTATCTTATTTTAATCAACTTACCCACAACAATACTTATTTTAATCATCTTACCCCACAATAATATCTGCCCTCTCTCCAATTACCTTACACCACCACAATACTTTACACTAAAATAACTCTCCCCTTGATGTACGTGCCCTTTTAAAAGGGGAGAGTTATAATGAATAAGAGGGAGTATATCGTACTAGATCACTTTATATTTGAGTTAAACTTAACCGATAGCGCATAATTAAACAAAATTAATAATTTGTCCACATATATTAATATATTGAGACCCATATTTCTTACATTTACTACTTACTAGAGTTACCACCTTTATTTTCAGACACGAAAATTAAGGAATTCAAATACCGTTATTACCTCCCAAATAATAAGCTGATTCAAAGACGAAGTTAAAATACACAAAATTGAAAATGAAAAAGAAGCAACTTTGAGAGTTTGATTATGATCGGGCGGTAGGGTCAGTCACTATGGGTGATCAATAATGTATGATGAGTTTTCATCAATTGTCGATAAATTAGTACTCTGCATTTTTTTTTTCTTACGTCAAAATCAGAAACTGGCAAAGAGCTACCATCCAGACATCCATCACTTGTTGGCTTCGTCTAATAAATGTTCTTTTACATCATCAAAAGCCACACCTTATTACTCCCTATCAATGGATGTTTTTTACTTTTTTTACATAGATATTAAGAATAATATTCTATATCTCTAATTCTCTATCATCTTAGACTTGGCAAATGGATTATTGTGATTGGGTTATTTTTGGTCGGAGGAAAAAATCCACTTGGAGTCATAGAGGTTAGCATACTTTAATTAGCAGGCTAATGCGTATTTATATTAAGTGCTTAGTAATATAATCGCAAAAAGTAAATTTGTAAATTGTTAAAGGATGATTCCTTAACCATCTAACAATTCTTTTTTTAACCTAAACATCAATTGGCAAATTGAAAGTAAAAAAAAAAGATAACAAGTGGGAAAAAGACTGATTGAAAGCAACAACAAAAATATGATGGATCATATCAATATATCAGCCATTAGCACATTATCTTCCAAATATGAAAAAAGCATAATTGACCTTTTGCTCATTTTACAACTTTGGATTCCCTCGAATATCACACTGAATATGACCTACGAGTACAATCTAAATCCTTCCTCTTAAAAACCATCCTTAACCATAATTCTATTTTATTTAAACTAATTATACATCGTCATTTCATTTTCGATTTCCATACTAAACTATTTATTGTTATAGAATAAGATAGAGAAGGAGTGTAAATAGAGAATTAAAGGAGAAAACTCAACCAAGATGTTTATTCATCTTTGACATGAGGATATGTAAAAGAGTAAAATCCGTATGTGAAAAAGCACGACCCTATATAATACATTGAGTCTTCATGTGATAACCCTAATTACATAAAGTATCATAATGGATCACAAAGCCCAATAGACATCCATTTAATACATTTCATAACATTTATAGGACGATCATATAGGAGAGTTACTGTATTACATATATTAGGAGTAACATTTTATTTTAGTAGAAGATCAATTTCATCAACTATAATAAGTTATGTCATAGTTACAAAAGAAATCGAAATCATCTGAATACAAAGTTGTAAATATAATTCTATTGATTAGAGATAATGATAATGTCGTGCAGAAAAATGCTACTAACCATCGCTTTTTTTTTGCTTGAACCTGGGACTCCTGCGAATTTCACCAGGGCTTTTAACCACTAGACTCTACACTTGCGGACAACTTTCATTTTTCTACCTTTAACATATTCTATGCTTTTTTTTAATGAGTTGACCCCTCTCAAGTTTGACTTTTTCATTCGTAATAATCAGAAATTAAACTCGTGACCCCTTGTTTAAGAGATAAAAGTCATTACCACTCAAATCAGCCACCATATTCTATACTTCTCCAGCTAACAAAAGACTCTCATGAGAGGAGAATGTTTGAAAAATTGTTTCATTGGTCATGTTATTCCTAATTTGATCATGAATTCGTGGTAAAATTGCAGAGGATACATTACATGCTTAAAATCAATTCCTTTAAATTGATCTACTGTACTCCCTCCGTTCCAGTGAGATGTTTACACTTCCTTTATTTTGTGAGGGGAAAATAAAGAAAGTGTAAACATATCACTGGAACGGAGGGAGTACTTCTTTCGTTTCAGTCATTTATTTAGTTATTCCACTTTTTCAATCTTTTGCTTACCTTTCTTTTATATTGATAAGTTCTTTGATGAGTAATCTCATCATCCAATTGCATTATTATCTATTTATTATTATTATTAGCGAGTTAACCACAACCGGAAATTTTCACCCTCTCTTGGTCTTTTTGTCGAAAATAAAGATAAACAAATAATCGAAATGAGGGTGGACTCCTTTTCAGCAAGTCTCCCTTGTGACGAACAAACTTGTGATGGATCAAATACTACTTATACGGGTAGATAAGACAAACTAAATTGTTATTTCCTAAATACTCTACTTTTATCTTATCTATCTATATGAATAATACTCAACCTGTCGTAAACTTGCGACGAATATACCCGTCACAAATAAAAAAAATGTGATTTTTTTATCCTGATAAACTTTTGAGTCCACTCACTTATCCACACATGCTCCTTATCTCCTTTTTTTTTTCCATTGTTCGTAAGACCAACTTTTGATTTGGTCCATATACTCCCTCCAATCTTAAAAATGGAGTATTTAAGAAAAGATGGAAAAAATAAGCATAGAGAGGGAAAAAATAAATGAGCCATGTAATTATAGGATAACTTGGTAAAATTATAGGCCAAATAAAGAATCTTACCTTAGATTTAAATCGTTCGTCTATAATAAGTGTTGTTTGTTAGATTTAAATCGTCAGTCCTTTTGAGGGAATAATTTGGTTTGGATGCTATAAAGGAATACTTAATTGAGGCAAATGTGTCAACACAAGCTGACAAATGAACTTAGGAGACAAGCAACAAGTATAGTACCTGTCAAAGAGTAACCACATTAAGGGTTAACAATCAAAGTATATCAGCTTCCGCGCTTGACCGGGTGTCTCTCTTAATCTTAAATTAAATGCAAACTTATCTGATTGATAGTTGGAACATCAATAACTTACTCGTATTTAATTTAGAGCATATTAATTTTAAGTTTCAACCCATGGCTCTCATCTGTTGCGGTCGAATGATTTAAGAGTAAAAACAAGGCAAGATCTTAGTTCGGGATGTCAATGAATCGGTTTTAATATGATCCAAACTCGGTCCAATTTCTT
Source organism: Silene latifolia (assembly GCF_048544455.1). NCBI lineage: Eukaryota > Viridiplantae > Streptophyta > Magnoliopsida > Caryophyllales > Caryophyllaceae > Silene > Silene latifolia. The sequence goes on along the minus strand of NC_133537.1, from coordinate 1,291,690 downwards.
ATTGAATCATTGATTTGAATCCTTAACACGATTCATCATTTCGAATGAAATTTTGGCCAGTTTTGTGGATGAAAAATCGTTCAATAACGGATTTGGGAAGTTAAGTCATGTTTTCTCTAACTTCATTTCAGCTCATTTTAGTTCAGCTCAATTTTGTTCAGTGCTCAGCTTCAGCTTGCTTCATTTCATCTCAACTCTTACTTCAGCTCTATTCAATTGAACTCAGCTCCATTAAATTCCGTTCAGACTCTATCAACAGAAAAGAACACGACCTCATAAGAGGTTTGTGTATGTTTAACGTTTCCTTCAGACCGAGTCATCCATACACCGCCTCATAAGAGGTTTGTGTATGTTTAACGTTTCCTTCAGACCGAGTCATCCATACACCGACAAAACATTTTTGTACAGGCAGTCGCGTTTGTATCGAACTCATCAACCAAATTACACAAACACAAATAGTCATTTTGAATTATATGTTGTTGAATGTTGACTATGTTAAAAGTGTGTCCTCAAAAGTGAATAGCTGGGTGGATCGCAGTGTTTGTCTATAACACATTAAAGTTGAGGTGAATAGTGTTTACACAGAGGGACCATTAACATTTAACACCACTGTTAACTTCTGTATTTCTGTTTTCAGCATATATTGTCATAAAAGCAATGAGACTGAGAGAGCCAGAACACTTTACAAATTACTAAATGCAGTAAAATAATGGCAGCAATCAGCAAGCATTAAGATTTAAGACTAGAAAAATATAAATATGATAAGACCTTGATTATAGTACTAATTAAGATAATGGCCCCCTTTTTTCATATACTCCCTCCAAATAACAATGTTTGCCCTATTTCTTTAATATATGGGTGGAGTATTTTATTGAAATGGGGCAAACATAGGTATTGGGAGGGAGTAATAATATTGGGGGAAATCGATTCCTACAGTTTCTAACAAGTAGCAGTAAAACTGCATTATCACATTGATACAAAGTAGTCATTTGCCCTTTTCTTCATCAAGGCAGCAGAATTATCAAAATGTTCTAACTTACCTCTGGTCGATTCGAACCCGGGGCGAAAAACAGTAAAATACAAGGAACCTACTAAAACTATTAACTTCTTAGATAGAGTTGCCCTGTACAATGTGCTGCTGCTTGTCTCTTTGTTACTTCTATTATCATGAGTTTCCTCCGAGATTGTTCCCGGAGAATTCTCCGCCTTGATATGAGGATGCTGCTGACATGTCCAAGCCGCCACCAATTGATGTCATCAATCCGAGGAAATCGAGGGTTGGCTGATTCGACATGGATGAACTTCCGATCATCAGCTCTTTCAAACCCGAACCTTCATCACAGTGAAGGCCTAACCCAAGTCCAGATGTAACGGGGCTGTTCTCTGGCTTTACTTGGCGTGCAGCCCATGGTAAAGTCTCCGAGGGACCAGAAGATGGTCCTGACGACATAAGCCCAAGTCCACGAAGCAACGATCCGCCACCGGCTGCACCAATCTGAGCAGCTTTCTGGAGTAGGGCTGTGGCTGACATTGCTGGCTGTGGGGCTGGTGCTACATACTGTCTGCATTCCTGACCCGCAGGGGCGAAAATGGATGACCCGTGACTTGTAGCAAGGCAAAGGGATATCATTTCAGACGACGAAGGTGGAGGGAGTTCCCTGGGTGGGCATTCGGGCGGGCCCATTGTTTGGATGAAGTCTGAATATCCGGGATTTGGGTTTGAAGGTAAGGTAGACGTAGACGGTGCTGTTGAAGAAGCAAACAAGCTAGCAAAGACACTACTGCTAGTGTTCCCACTGCTGACTGAATTGCAACTGCTACTGCTGCTATAGCTACCATTTATGCCAGTTGAAACAATCGCAACAGGCGGTGATGGCAATGCTTCCTCTAAGACTGGACTTGACTCTTCTATCAACTCTGTATTAAAAAAATAATTAAGAAAACCGAAAAGAAATGGTTGTTTCAATAAGCAGCAAACCCTTTTGTTCAAAATCAAACTTTATGAAGAAAAAGCTAAAGAGTCAAATTCTTCAATCATATTCTCCTTTCTCCTCAACCACATCCACATCTTTCCAGTTGCACCCCTCTTTCTTTTCGCTTTTGAATCAATTAGATCAACCCATAAAAAAAGACTTGAAAAAATAAACAATATCATTGAATCTTTAATCATTAAAGCGAAACCGAACATAGATCTTCCCATTTATTTCCAGACTGTTACACAGATTAAAACTCAAGATGAATCCACATTAATAATAATAATATAGTATAAATGTATGCATCCAAACTACCCAAAAGAGAACAAAAAAAAGAAACAGTAAACAGACAAAATAAACTAAATCCAAATAAACCATTATATTTCCATAACAAACAAAATTAAGAGAAGACAATAAAATGGAACATCCATTTGAATATAAATACCACAATTCACATCTGACAAAAAACTAAAACAAACAAAAATAACCCGAATTTTCCCCCAATCAAAAGGCTCAGACAAATATGTTTCACCTGAATTTTGCACTGGTGGAATAGATGATACTCCCACAGTGGCTGATTGAGCCATTGTTGGTACTGGCATGGATACGGGTGTCGGTGGCAGAGACAGAACCGGTGACAGTACAGGTGACGGTGGTGGTAGCGGTGGTGGTAGTGCTGGTGGCGGGAGTGACGGAGATGCAATTGAATTGGAAGGTTTGGTATTTCCGTCGATTTTGTTATTACCACTAGCAGCAGGATGTTTTCTTGCACTTTCTTCAGCTAAAGCATCACAGAATGCTCTATGAGTAATAAAACTATCCCTCCTGCCAAATCATCAACAGCACAAAAACCCCATCAAATTATAAACAATTTCACTAACAAAATCGAAACCCCACCAAAAGCCGATACTAAACCCAGATTAAAAATTAAACAACCCTAAAAGAAACACTAATCAATCAATCAATCAATCAATCAATCCATATCCATTAAAAATAGATTAATAACCTTGAAAAAAGAGTGCCACAATCACATTTATACTCCCTAGTCCCACAAATCTTGCTATGAGCTTTCCAATCGGATTGAACCGCGTATTTCTTCGAACATTTCTCACATTTCCACTTCTTTTCACCGTGTTTCCTACAGAAATGCTTCTTTATTCCTGTTAAATCTCCCAACGCTCTAGATGGATCATTGTGCACACAAGTTGTTTCCGGACACACGTATACTCTCTTCCTCACTTCCTTATTCGATCTCTGCCTTAGCTTCCATGGCAAGTTATGCCCTCTTCTGTGTAACTGCAAATTTTGGTCTCTTTGAAACCCTTTGTTACATATCTCACATACGAATCTGTTTGTCGCCATTAGCGTCTTTGGCGACAACGCTATCACCTCCGCATCCGGATCTATACCCCAAACAAATAACCACACAACTTATTCATTCTATTAATTTAATTAAATTAATTAAATTAATATTCTCTCGTCTCAAGTCATTTCCATACCATCAAATATGGAAATGACTTGAGACGAGACTCATCAGCTTCTTTACAGTTTTGAAAATGTAAAGAAGCTGATGAGACTCATGGAATAACAAAAATATAAATTACCAGGCATGCCGGGTTGATTACGCTTCTTTTTGGGAGGAGGCGGTCTGGCGGAGGCATCAAAATGATCGCCGCCGCCAGAAGAAACACTAGCGTCGCCGGAAACCGTGGCGGAAATGGACATGGTGGTATCGTCAACATCGGCAGCAGGCATAATTAGTAAATAGTAACCCAAATTTGGAAAAAATCTAGGGTTTTTGCTCAAGAAAATTGACCTCAAAAATAAATCAAAAACTAACTTTTACAAATTAAAAAACAAAAAACAAAAACAAATAGTTAACAATAATATTGAGCTACCAGTCAATCTACTTTAATTATTAAAAAAAGGGGAAAATGAAGTTCAACTACCAGCTGGTCCCTGAAGTGATAAGTTTTCTGACTAAGGGAACATGACACTGGAAAGAAGATTTCAGCTCTATCTTATTAATCATTATATTCATATATATACTGGTAATATATTATTACTGTTTGACTGATTAAAAGCAGTCATTTTTACTGGTGGTAATTATTTTTTCACAAGTGTTGTGGTAATGATTATGGAGATAAGATATTTATATGGATCAAGTTTATTTATTTATTTTTTGGAGAGAGAAAATGAAGATCGGAGGAGGAAAGTAGAGAGAGGATTGTGATTTGTACAGACTACAGAGGAAGAAGAAAAGGAAGTCTCTGTGTACTACTATTGTCAAGTCACCGCTCACCGGTCTTCCCTATTTGATTTTGTTTTTGGTTTTTTTTTTTTTTGTTAACTCGGAATGTTCAACATTGACAACATTAAATAATTCGTATGCGAGTAAATGTATACAAGTACTTTTGTAATTTATTTGGAGTTTTGGGTGGTAAAAAGGTTGAGATGAGAACGGTTGAGGAGTTGGGGAGTTGAGGTGATTGTGGAGTAGAGTTGGGACTTGGGATATATATACAAATTCACAAATTACAATGGAGAAATATTAGCTAGTCTTGCTATAGACGATCCGTCTATAGTTAAAGACGGGTCAAGTAGCTTGAAAGTGGTGACATTTTTAGCCCACACTATCCCACTTATTGCTTGTCCTATTAGGAATGTGGTATTGTATTTGGCCCGTCTTTAGTTATATATGGATATGTGCCGTCTATAATTAGATTTTGTAGAGAAATATAGAGTTTGCTTGGTTTTTAAAGGTGAAATTGCAAGAGAGTTATTGTTAAAAGGTAAATTTAGTTTGGAGGGAGGGAGTAAATTGTTGATTGTGGAGGTGTTTTGTTAAGGGTAAGAAATCAAGGAATATTGTAAAGAGGAGAAGGAGAAACGATTTATTGTGTAAGGTTCTGTTTGGTAAACGGTAGAAGTATATTTATGATAGTAGATTGCGGTTGTCAGATTTTCATAGCAGGTTTGACTAACATGTTAAATTAGCATAATTAAGAAAACGTGTTTGGTAATTAGCAGAGTTATGTGACGAATCTACCATTTCCATGTATAAACTCAATATGTTATTACCTGCTAATAACGGTATATTCAAAAACTGTATATTCCGATCAATATGTTATTTGAATATGTCATTAACCAAATACTTATGGGTCGTTTGGTTCAAGCACTAGGAATGGAATGAAATTGATTCTAAATCTAAGGAGGTATGGAGATAGAACCCCATTCGTGTTCATAGTTGTTTGGTCGAATTCGGGAATGGAGAATACTAGTATTGGTGCCCGGCTTCGCCCGGGCTACCTCTACTTACCATTATTTTTTTTTTTTCATTAAATAAAATTATTTAAAGTTGCATAACCCATAAATTTATTATTAATATATTTTTCTATTGCATATCCTAAAATTACGATGAAATAAATTTTGTGACAAATTCAGTACTCCCGCTATTAATATTTAACTTTTATTAATTAAACAATAGTAATAACATTTCATTACTTGCCCGTAATCATTGTTACTTTCCTTGCTCATGCCATAATTATTGTTACTATCACTACTGTCGCATTAATATTGATAATTTCACTACTCCCACTGTAATTAATTAATTATTGTTACTTTCACTATTGTCGCATTAATATTGATTATTTCACTACTCTCGTTGTTGTTTCTACGACTTTCACTGATTACTATCATATAATTATATCCAATTTTATTACAATTCTTTTCTTTACTTACGAAATTACTTTTACTACTTAGGCATGCAGTTTTAAGATGATTATATATTTATATAAATATATTACATATATGTATTAAATCAAATAGAAAGAATTATACAATATAGTATAATTTATAGGAAATTGACCATCTTAATTAATTATTTTATTTTAAGGAAATTGACCATGTTTAGGAAAATTACCAAACTTTTATATAATTTAATTTTAACCCAAACTATATAATATTTGCATTGAGATCCCTCAATTGGGCCCATCACATGGTACTATTGATTTAAAACTATATAATATAATTAATTTGTATAACTTTCTTTAATTACATTGAAGTCCCTTGGTTTCTGGATTTAATATATAGTATTGATTGATTGATTGATAGGGGGTGTTTGATTGGCTCTTTTGGAATGGATTGGAATGGATTTGCTCCATTCCAATGCTTGGTTGGAAACTTTTGGAATTGAGTTAGATACTCAATAGATTCTAACTTCATTTCGGCCATGTTCTTTTGGACTTAAAGTCACTTAATTTAAGTTCAGTTCAGATCCTATAAGTTCAGTTCAGCTCAGATCAGATCCTATAAGTTCAGTTCAGATCTTATAAGTTCAGTTTAGTTCAGATCAAGTTCAGTTCAGGTCTTATAAGTTCAGTTCATATTCTATAAGTTCAGTTCAGTTCAGATCCTATAAGTTCAGATCCTATAAATTCACTTTAGAAAAGTTATATACAGAGTATTATTTTTAAAAACCGACGCAAAAACATTTGACATTATTAATTATTCGATACATATATACATTATTATTTTTAAAACAAAATTATCACTCTTCTCATTATTTTTTATCGTAATGTAACTGTAGTATAATGGATGAACAAACTAATATATATAAAGCGGAAAAATGTTATTATCTTACCTTGTGTTTTAAACTATATTTTCTTATCAGTGTTCTCTCTTGGCTACCCACTAATTTCTTGTAAATTTTTTGTTTAATCTCAGTAAAAGTTTGCGTTTTTTATAATAATAATAATAATAATAATAATAATAATAATAATAATAATAATAATAATAATAATAAAAGTTGCGATTTTATTAAAAAATAATAAAATAATAAATAATAATAATAATAATAACAAGAACAATAATAACAATAACAAATAAATAAAAAAAAAAAAAATAATAATAATAATAATAATAATAATAATAATAATTTTGTTAAATTAGTTTAAGTTAATCTAAATTCGGATCGTGTAAGTTCAGTTCAAATCTTGTAAGTTCGATTGATTCGAGATCCTATAAATTCGATTGATTCGAGATCCAATAAGTTCGATTCGATTCAGATCCTATAAGTTGATTCGATTGAGATCCTATAAGTTCAGTTCAGATCAGATCCGTTTCAGTTCAAAAGAACAGGGCATTCAACCCCCTAGAATCCCATACTCAATTTCCCCCCTTGGTATCAAACTTCATTCATCCCTTTTACAATTTTAAGATGAACCAAACAAGTTTATGAGGGAATAGATTTAGAATCCCATACCATTATGGATTCATATTCCATTCCATGCTATTGAACCAAACGCCCCCATAATGTATTAGGTGGAATGAAGTTAGATACTTGGAGGGAGAGATGGGTATGAGATTCGATCAGGTTGGAATGGAGTTAGAATCCATCAGGTATCAAACTTCATTTCCAAATGCTCCAACCAAACACCCCCTTAAAATCAGTAGATTGATTGGTCAAATTACTATTTAAGCCGGAATCTACTAATTTCACCTAATATGTTGTTTAACAAACATGACCTAAATGGGGATAAAATCAGTTGGGTGCTATTGGCATGGTAAAAATATAGAAAACCATGGATAATGCGATTTAAAGAAGATAATGTAATACAGTAAAGCCGCCTCTGGCAAGCGATAAAAACAAATTTATAATATCGGATAACGTTAGCGTAATACGGTTATTAGATTCAATATCATGTTTAACTATTGAATTAAATTAGCAAAAAAAAAATAATGTTTGATAAGTAGCTGATTATAAGACAATTAAATTGTTTTTGTGTATTTATTGAATATGTTACTACACTATGTTGTTATTAACAACATATTCAAAAACAGTAGAAAAACAGTAGATTTCGATCATGTGCTATCAAAATATGTCATTTACCAAATACATGAAATTAATATGTTGACTAGTACAAACCCCGCGCATGCATTGCGCGGTATATAGAGTTTTTATTTATTTTTAGTGTATTATTTACACTTTATAAATTTGCACCTCATTAATATTTAATATTTCAATCAATTGTATTTTGGTATGAAAAAAAAAAATGAAATGGAAAATTAATCCAAGAAAATTAAGTTAAGTTGTGATTTTTTTTTTAATAAATTTGGTTTATTGTCATGAAGCTAAAAATAAGTATGTGTGAAATCATTCTCTACGTAATAATTATTGCATTAATGAAAAATTTAGCAGGTGAATTTATAAAAGGTGAACTTTTCTATACTAAATTTTATACGAGTTGAACTGAATTTAAAGAAATGACCCTAAGTCCAAAAAACAAAGTTTCAAGTAGGGGTGTTAATGAGACGAGACAGCTCGCGAGCAACTCGAGCTCGGTCAAAACTTGCCTGGAGAGCTTAACAAGTCAAGCCGAGCTAATGTTGACTCGGCTCGAAAAGTTCGTGAGCGGTTTGAACTTTTGTAATTACAGAAATATTACTCATATTTTATAAATTTTTTTTGTCATGATTATATATTTGTATTATCAAACATATAAAAAACACCTCATTGATTTTCCAATATTTGTATATAAAGCCTTCGAGCTTTGTTATTGAAAAAATCAATAAAAAAACGAAAATGAAACAATTATATATAGGCTTGAGTTAAGTTCGAATTTGACTTGAACTCGCGTTATAGCTCGCAAGCTTGATAGTAAACACAATTTTTTCAAGTTCAGATAAGCTCGAGATTGGCTCAAACTCGAGTTTTACTTTATGAGCACAAGCCAAGCAAGACGCTCGACCTCGACTTGACTCATTAACACCCCTAGGCCTACAGCCTAAGTCGGCCTCCGGCCTCCAAATATCCCTTTTCAAATCGGTATATCCGTATATATAAGGATTTAAGAGCCTTCCAGAAGAAACACTCTTATTTTGCACATTATTTTAGCTTATATACTCGCAAATCCTCGTTACTTTGCTCCGATACGCGGAAGAAGCTCGGAAAAATACACAATAACGAAAGAAACATGTCGTATGAAGATAGGTACGATACTAACGGCGTAGATCACGCTTCACCGCCGCCGGAACCCACCGTCGGAAACGGCGTCGCCTCCGCCGACATCCATGATGATAACCCTAAGGTACTTTACTAATTATTCTCTTTGATTAATTACAATACGATTGATAAGATTTTTCCAAACTATGATCAATTAGAATTTGGAAATTTTTTCATTGAATCATGTAATTAATGATTGAATTTGTGTTTTTGAAGCTGTTTTATTGTATGATTAATTGATTATAGCTGTGGTTGTTGATATGTTAATACCAGGGTTTAAACTTGGTAATCTCGTTTGAAAGATTGAATTTGTGTTTCGAGTTGATTGTTATAGCTTTAATTATTAATGTACCGATGTTAGGGTTTAAGCGCGATAATCTGCTTGGGAAAATTGAATTCGTGTCTAGAGTGGTTGGTTTTTCTTAAGGGAGAGCCTCATTCTATTCAACTGGAAGGGTTCCCGGACTATGGCTTGACTTTCCTTCCTCCACTGACGAACCTAATCTCGAAGGCAGCTGGCAAACAAATAGGTGTCGCATATGATCATAGTGTTTGTTGTTAATGCACCGATGTTAGGGTTTAAGCACGATAATCTCCATTGAAATATTGAATTCGTGTTTAGATGACTAGAGGAGTTTTTTTTTCCTAATATGATCATAGTGTTCGACTGTTCGGTGTTAACGAACCGATAGGGTTTATGCGCCATAATATCCTTTGAAAGGTTGAATTTTTGTTGCGAGTCATGAAAAAATGAATTATAATACTAATGTTATGATCTTTCTAACGAGGATCAATTATGACTAAGAGATATAATTTCAAGGGGTGGAACCAGGGATTGGGTTTTTGATCTATAGAATCATAAACATGCCGGGGAGAGTCCTACTGTCTATGAGGTCAATTTGTTCTATTTATGTGGTCTACTCACGAGATCTTCCCCTTAAGTTTCATTGAAACGAATGATTATTTTTGTATATCAAGTTGTTTTTTTGTTGGTATGATTACAATTTGTTGTTGATATACCAGTGTTAGGGTTTAAGCGTGAGATCTCCTTTGAAATATAGAATTTGTGTTTCAAGTTGTTTTCTTTTTAATGTGATCACGATGTTCGTTGTTAATGTAGCGATGTTAGGGTTTAAGTGTGATAATCTCCTTTGAAGGATTGGATTTGTGTATCAAATTGTTTTTTATGTGATTATAGAGTTTGTTGTTAAAGTACCTCTGTTAGGGCTTAAGCACGGCAATCTAGTTAGGTTGACTCTCTATTGTAGTGGAGAGCCGGGATTGTGGAATGTCATTTATTTTGTCTCAATTTTCATCGATTATTTGACTCAACTTTGTGATATTATATGACATCTACGTTGAACCGATAGCTTATAGTGCACACTTAATTACTTTGTTTTCGTGCTCAATGTGAACTTGGAGTTTGATGATGCGTGCGTCATTTAGCTGTTGCTTCACTAGTCAGCGTGAATCATGTAGTGCGGCATATCATTTAAATGTTGAGTGTGTTTCGAGTCTGTTCTAGAATAGCAATCTTCTTTTGACATTGGGGAATACAAAAGTCGAGTGGGTGTTCTGTTCAGTTTTTCTTATTCTTGCTCTGCCTCAGAGCTTTATGATCATGTAACAAAGATATGTGCTTCCCTATGTTTCCTTTTTCGTACTTAGGAAAATGTTTCGTTTCATTGTGTGTAATTATTGTTTTTATTGTTCTCGCGGGGAGTGAATGTGTGATTGAATATCCAAAAAAATGTGGATGTTTCTTTGATATTAAGTTAATATTTTTGCTTATTGTTTATGAAAGTTTGCTAACTATTAATACATTATTGGCAGCTCAATTCCGAAAGCAACGAGAAGGATTCTCCAGGAAGGAGGGAAAAGGATCAAGACATAGAAAGAAAGGGGGACAAGCACAGGGAGAGAGAGGGGGGGAAGAGCAGGGACAGGGAGAAAGAGAGAGATGGGGAGAAAGATAAAGACAGGGAGAAAAGCAGGGACAAGGAGAGAGATAGGGACAGGGAGAAGAGCAGGGATAGAGAAAGAGATAAAGAAAAGAGCAGGGATAGGGATAGGGATAGGGACAGGGATAGAGATCGAGATCGTGATCGCCATAGAGATCGGCACAGGGAAAGGAGGGAGAGGAGCAGGACAATTGATGATGATGATTATCGTCATAGTAGTCGAGATTATGATAGGTAAAAATGCACAATTATTAAACCTGTCTTGCATGTCTTTTTCTGCGTTTTTTGCATTGCAAATATAAGAATCATTGTATATTTGTATGTTTGTGTTATAGTGTTTACGTTTAGCTGACTGGTGATGGTTTTGCTTGAAAGTTGTAATTCCTTTTAGCGTATCACCCCTGTATTTTTTTGGGGGCTGTATTGCCATTTCTTTGCTCCATGTTGATTTTGGATCGGGGTTTAACTTGCAGGAGAAGGGACTATGATGAGGACAGGTATAGACGTAGCTCTCGATCTCGATCTAGGGCAAGATCTCATCATAGATCAAGATCACGCTCTCGTTCAAGGTCACGATCTCGCTCACGCTCTAAGAGGTACTGCAATCTTTGACTAGCTAGTTTGCACTGCTTGGTGCGTGTTGATTATTTAGTCATATTGCATCGCGCTTGAGGCTTATTTATCATTGCCATCACAATTGATTTTTGTGTGATTTCTAGTTACTCCTCATTGCAATTTGTCGAAACATGCTTCTGTTTCTGTTGTGTGTCAGACAAAAGGTTGTTGAACCCTAATCAAGGGATTGGAAATATGATTCAAATATTCAGTGCATATAAGAGATAGTCTAAAAGATCTGTTTATGCATTGCTATGTTGAAGGGTAAGCTTCTTTGCTGAAAAGAGATGTTCAGTGGCTGGAGTTTCCTTTGTCTCTCTATTAAAAGTTTTACTGTGGCCAGCATAAATTTTTAGCTTCCCACTTCAAGAAAGAGTAACTATCTTTTAGATCATCTACTTCGTATTTTAGCATATGCATAAATTAGTTTTTGAAGATGATCAAAATTTATACTTGATAAGTTGGTGTTAGCTTAAGAGCTCTTTCCATGGCTTTGTTTGGCTTATTATAGGAAGCTTGGTTTTGGGAAGTTGCGTTTGGAGATTGTAAAATGACTACATGGACTTATGAAGTTTGGCCTTATCTGCATGTCATTTACGTCATGTATATGATACTGACTTTGGGTGGATTCTCTCGTTTACTCGATTTTTTTTTTTTTAAATATAGACGATCTTTGACTGTATAGCTCATAGTATATAAGCTGGGAAGAATCTGGCTTGTCACCATGAAGTTTATAGCTTCCTTGTTATTTGTACACGAGTTGTAAATTACTCTGAATATATCCAAGGTTTCACTAGCTTATATTTTAACTTCTATTACTTGATGTTGGTGCTTTTAGAGCATTGTGCCATTGTCACTGATGTGGTTGTTTCGTACCTTGATACTGACTGACTTTGTGCTGCAGTAAAAGGATTAGCGGATTTGACATGCCTCCACCAACTTCAGTGCTGCCTGGCGTTACTGTTCCTGGTATAACATCCTCTATATCAAAAGTTGTTTTAGTTCATAACTGTTGCTTCTTTTTTGTTGCTTTAGTGTGGAAAGTTCATATCAAATTACATGGTTTCATTGGGTAAGCTTATTCATTCACCCTTTATTTTCATTGTTGACTGCAGTGAAGTGTATGCAGATGGGTTGGATTTTTTCATGTTTATTCTTTTTGTTTAATTAGACAAATAACACTGGTACTGAGAGATATTTTGGTTTGTTCTTGTCTTTGTTGTTTGTCTCTTGTTGGTGTCTTTTGTTTGTTGTAAGAAGGTAACGTTGGGCTGCTTGCCCCACTGTGCCGACATTAGGTGTGAGCCGACTTCTGTAGCTTTAATGTACAAGGAAGAACCAATGCTCAGGTTGGGTTTTGTTCATCTTTAATTGGCGACTAGTGTGTCTTTCAACAGTTATTACAATTGTACCCCAGAAACAAGACATGCTTCATACTTTCTTGTACAATGTAATTCTGCATACCATCAGAAAAGATTATATTATCATATCGGTTGTTTAAAGTAAAAGGATGTGATACGGTCAGTCTAGATAAAAGGGGAGTCTTACTGTCTTAAATTAATGAATGAATAGACAAATAATGGTATACTATCTTTTATCAGAAGGTCTCACTTGTGACGTCTCACAAACACCTTCTCCCACTTGCTCTCCCACTTGCATCTTGTGAGAGGTCACAAGCTTGTGACGAAAAGTGCCCGTCACAAATGAGAATTTGTGATCTTTTATGTTGGTTATTTTCTTCATGGTCATTTTTCTGACGTACATGTAATCTTTACAGGCCAGATGCCAGGGATTGCTCCTGCAGTTCCTAATATGTTGCCAAACATGTTTCCTTTAGCTACAGGGCAGGTGTGTATTTTTTTTGTTAAATAATTTTTTTGATCGCCTTGTTATTTTGCTGATGCGTGTTTTTATTGCAGCTCCCAGCTCTTCCGGTCATGCCTGTACAAGCGATGACTCAGCAGGTTATCTATAAAATTATGTACTCTGTAGTTTGCAGCTTTGTATGATAGGTTCTTCATCCAATATATCACTCACGCTGCTGACATACGAAAATTATATTTGCAGGCTACTAGACATGCTCGTCGGATTTATGTTGGTGGACTCACTCCCACGGCTAATGAACAGGTTCCAACATCTTTCCTTCATATTTTGTTCTCACAGGATCGTTCCTCTATTTATATTTTAGCATATTACTGGTAATAACCTTGATTTTTCTTTTGTTATGTAGTCTGTTGCTACCTTTTTCAGTCATGTTATGGCCGCTATAGGCGGAAATTCTGCTGGCCCAGGTACTCACTAAATCCGTGTTACATATTATTGTATTCATTTATTTATCTTTTTCTGTATATGCGCACTTTTTCTTCTCAAATGAAAATGTTGTGATGTTCAGGTGATGCTGTTGTCAATGTGTATATAAACTATGAAAAGAAGTTTGCTTTTGTCGAGATGAGATCTGTGGAGGAGGCCAGTAACGCAATGGCACTAGATGGTATTATATTTGAGGTAAATTATCTCTCTTTTGAGGAAGCTGCTGATTTATTACCCTTTCTGCTTTTATATGCCTGCATGCCGGGTTGAATTAAATATCTCTTAGGAAACTGGATTTCTCAATAATTTTGTTAACTTAAAAATGTTTTTGGCTATCCCAGGGGACTCCTGTGAAGGTGAGGAGACCAAGTGATTACAACCCATCTCTTGCTGCGGCACTCGGCCCAAGCCAACCCAGTCCAAACCTGAACTTGGCTGCTGTTGGCTTGACACCAGGATCTGCTGGTGGTCTTGAGGGTCCTGACCGGATTTTTGTGGGTGGGGTTCCATATTATTTCACAGAGGTTCAGGTGCGTGAGCTGCTTGAATCTTTTGGACCTCTTCGTGGTTTTGACCTTGTCAAAGACAGAGAAACTGGGAACTCCAAGGGCTATGCATTTTGTGTGTATCAAGATATAACGGTTACCGACATAGTTTGTCAAGCGTTGAATGGAATTAAGATGGGGGATAAAACCCTTACTGTAAGGCGTGCAAACCAAGGCACTCAACAACCTAAGCCGGAGCAAGAGAGTGTTTACATGCATGCATATCAGCAGATAACACTGCAGGTAATATTGCGTATCTTGCTTTATATTTTTCAGTAAGTCTTGTCTCTCGTGTATGATGGTTGTATCAATATATTGTTAATATGGCCTGTTTAAATCTGAAATTGACCTAAAAATCATGTTTGGCAATCAACGGATTTTAGATTTTGAATTTTGGCAAAATACTCGGAATTTGATAGAAATTTTGAGTAGCCTCTACACATGACACTCTATGGCCTCTTTTTTTAAATTCAACTTCACCCTTACCTTCTCGATCCTCACTCGGTCTCATACTTTCAACTTTTCTCATCAATGATGGAAATACTTACCTTTGCCAAACAATGAATTTGCGTTTGAGTTTTATTATTTCAGTTTTCCCATTTCAAATCTGGATTCTAAAATGAAAATCAGGTTTCCAAACACCCCCTAAAGGGAATTAATGACCAATTATTGTTTCTGTTCTTGTGATTGGTTATTGGCATAGTGGAAGAGATCGTGTTCGGGCATCCTTCTATTTGGTTATAGTGTCTTATAGCTACCTAAGCAAGTCCATAGTGTATACTATCTACTTTCCTTTCAGAATATTGTATGAGAAGTCGTTTAACCGTATGCCTTTTACCGTGCAGAAAATGTTGTTCCAACCAAGTGGTCTCGCCACAAAGGTTATTTGTTTAACCAACTGTGTGAATCCTGATGAGCTCAAGGATGATGAGGAGTTCGAAGATATCTTTGTAGACATGAAAGAAGAGGGTAAAAAATTTGGTACGTTTTTCACAATTTGCATCATCTGAAACTTCATTTTATTTTGGAAACATCTTCGTTGTTACCCCAGTGTCATTTGTGAGTTTTCTTTATTGTAATAAAGAGGCCGGCGGAGATGCAGACGCACAGTTGACATCTTGTACTTGTATAATTCATTTTTCTGTGGATTGTTACTGGTATCATTCTTGAGCATGAATTATATTTTGTTTACAAGACGGTTTACTGTTGTACTTGTTTATTGTAGGAGCTTTGGTAAATGTTGTCATCCCACGTCCGCAGGCAGATGGAGGGCCATCACCAGGGCTTGGAAAGGTTAGTTTTTCTGCTGGCATGATTTTTACTTTACAAAACACCTGATGATGGGGTAATTACTTAATTGGGTCAGTAGCCCCTGTCAGTAAACCATACATTACGGTTATTGACCATATATGGCTTTGGTCCAGCCACTTCATTAACAGAATTAGATTTGATGTCAGTTTTCACGTATATATATGGGATTCTGGAAACTTGCCCATTTATTGATACTTGATCTCGAAACTGGTCGCTACTGCTTCCTGATTTTGGGGCCTAGGGCATTGTGCCGTAATTGTAGCGAAGAATGCCTTATAATAGGTTTCAGTGGCATTCGAAATCTGTGTGTACAATTCGGTTGCATATATCAGAGAAGTTTATAATATTGTTTGTGATTATGGACTTGTGGTGCTTTGCCTAATATAACTCGAAAGCATATCCCAGGTGTTCTTGGAGTATGCTGATACAGAGAGTGCTTCGAGGGCCAGAGCCGGGATGAATGGAAGAAAGTTTGGTGGCAATCCAGTTGTTGCGACGTACTATCCAGAAAACAAATTTGCTGAGGCCGAGTATGATGGCTGAGGAGGATCTAGGACGGGTTATTCTTTCATTTTCAAAGGTTTTAGATGTGGTAGATCCCCCTCCGTGAACCCTAAGGCAATCGTAATTAGGTAGTCGTCTAGAATTGATTTGTATGGATTGTGTTCTTGTGTAGTCTTAGACTCCTAGTTGATGAATACAGACGTTAGTTCTTTGACTCGAATCGATTCAAGTTCATAATGTTCACATCTGATTGTGTCTAAACTCAACTCACCACAATAATCTCAAAGCTCTCAGGTATGATCCCAACAAGTGAGCTGTATCATTTTCCAGAATGATATCCCTTCCAATTTAATCTCGATGGTCGATGAGCATAAAGTTGAAGGTTAATGAACATGTTTTTGTGAAATTATATACTCGTATAAAATAGCAAGCTTTTGAACTAAGCCTTGTTGAGCTCAAGACGTCTCAAAAACCGATCCCCATTTTTCATCAAGCGGGCTCAACTCGTTCAAAGCGTCTTGCTTGTGACGGGCTAATTCCGTCACAAGCTGAAGACCTCTCATGGATATTTTGATATCGCCGTCTTCAATGAGATTTTGTGCAACTCCAACACCACTATCTGTAATCTCCAAGCCTCTACATTCCTCATTCCCCATTTTTACACCTTAAACCCTAAAAACCCTCTTTCATCACACACCACCATGAAAATCCTCTCAGCACAGATTTCTCGCCGCCTTCTCCGCCACCTCTCCACCACCGCAACAACCGCCGCACCATCATCAACAATAACAATTAACAAAGCAAAACATAAGCTCCAAAAAGAACACGATCCAGATAAAGCCTTAAAAATCTACTCCTCTGTTTCCAACAACTCCACTTCTCCACTCTCATCTCGCTACGCTCAAGAACTCACCGTTCAACGTCTCGCCAAAGCGCGTCGTTTTGATGATATTGAAACCCTAATTGTATCCCTCAAAAATGACCCCAAAATCACCCAGGAACCCTATTTCTGTACCCTGATTCGTTGTTATGGTAAAGCTGGTATGTTTGATCATGCCATTAAGTTGTATGATCAAATGGAGGAACTAGGTACTCCTCGATCTTGTCTTTCTTTTAATGCTTTGCTTGCTGCGGGGAATAATTCTCGGGTTTTCGACCGTGTCCGCCAAGTGTTTGATGAAATGCCTGAGAGATATGGCTTTGATCCGGATAAATTTTCTTATGGGATTTTGGTTAAGGCGTATTGTGAGAAGGGGGAACCTGAAATGGGGTTGAAAATTATTGAGGAGATGGAGGGGAAAGGTGTTGAGGTTACCGCGGTGACGTTTACGACTGTGTTGGATTCGTTGTATAGGTTTGGGAAAGTGGATGAAGCCGAAAGGGTTTGGGGTGAAATGGTGGAGCAAGGGTGTGTCCCTGATGTCGCGGCGTGGAATGTTAAGATTGGTCATGCTCATGCTGGTGAGCCTGAGGAGGTGATGGGGTTGATTATGGAAATGGAAGGGGCCGGGTTGAAGCCGGATACGATTAGTTATAATTACTTGTTGGCTTGTTATTGTAGGAATGATAGGTTAGATGAGGCTATGAAGGTTTATGAGGACTTAGGGAAAGGTGGGTTTAGGCTGAAAGCGGCTACGTTTAGGACATTGATATCGTATTTGTGTAAGAAAGAGGACTATGGGAAAGGGTATGATGTGTTTAAGAGGAGTGTGTTTCATAATAAGATTCCGGATTTTGGGACTCTGAAGCTTTTGGTGGAAGGTTTGGTGAAGAAGAAGATGAAGAAGGATGCAAAGGGTTTGATTCGCACTGTGAAGAAGAGGTTTCCACCTAATTTTACGAATGCTTGGAATAAGGTTGAGGTTGAACTTGGTTTGCTTAATGAGGAGGGTTCGGCCAATGCCGATGCTCCTGCAGTGTAAGAGGTGCATGATAGGGCTCCTCATTAGAAGCTGAGGACTAGGAATCACTGGAGTGGATGCGAATGCGAATGTGGATTCCTCATAACGATTTGTGGCGTATGATACCCCGTTTGTTAGAGAACAGCTGCTGCTTTGAGTTATCTGCAGCTCAAGTTTGTACTGGTTATTCCTTTCATTAACACAATTGAAATGTTGGATCGGATTCTTTTGTTTGCATTGTTAAGTTTCATGATTTCGAGCTAATATTTTTCTGAAGTCCAGAAGAAAAATAAGTGATAAATGTCCCTGCCATCAATTTATTAGACAATGTAATAACTTTCTTCGAGATTTTGCTGCATTTGAATTTTGATGTTCAGTTCTGAGTTATCTGTTTAACAATTCGTGTTCCGGCATGTTATGTTATTTAATCTCTATTTGCTTTCATATGTCTTGCTGAAATTTCTTCTGTGATGAAACTAGTTCTATAAATTGAACATTCTGTTGTGTTGTAAGTTGTAACTCCCCTTGAGCAATCTTCAGTTGTTTAGATTAGGATTTTATTTTGTTTCCTTCAAGCTAAAATCGAATTTGGCTGCTACCAGCCTGCTATTCAATAACTGCTGTATTGAGCCCTGATGTGGAACTAGGAGCTATGTTACCTGGACTCAGGCATCGTTGTCGGACATGGATATACATCGCAAGTGTTAGAATTGGCTTGACCCATGTTGTATTGATCACTGGTGAGAGTGCGAGACCCATAACTGGAGAGAGGTGAGATTAGACTGCTAGTCGAGTTCAGTATATTATTTGTCCTATCTTTTTACTTGTGCCTGATCTTCTTACCATCTATGTAGTACGACAATGCTAAATTTCAGGTAGTTTTATAGGTCAGTTGATGCTTTCCTCTTTGACAAAGGTAGGTCTAGGAATGATCTATATTGATCTCCACAGCTGGTGCGACTGTGTCCGTAGTTCTAGCCCCTGGCGAAGTCTAAAGTTGCACTATCTCATGACATGATGCTCTATTGTTTTGTTATAGGTTAAAAAGTTCCACGACGGCCAAGCCATCCTGAGTGAGTTAGAGCAGAGATGAAGTTCGAACTACTCCAAACATATTTCATTTTATCTGCATTTTGGAGTGTTTAGTTTTGGGGCTTCAGCTTATGCTTGAGTGTTTTACTGCAACTCCGTCGTCTCCGTGCCCCTAAATTTGAGCCCCTAAATTTGTGTGAAATTTGAGACTCTCAGATAAGAATATTTTAACACTGAAAATTTGTTTGCTTCTGTTTTCAATTCAGCCTCAGAAATGCAGAATTTTTTTGTCATAGAATAGAGCAAAATGGTTTACCTAGATATAGGTCATGTTCTTTCTGCCTTATTTTCAGCTCTATTCAGTTAAGCTCAACTCAATTCAGCTCCGCTTCATTTAGTTCAGCTCAGCTCCACTAAATCCAGACCATTTTCGCTTTAGTTTTCGTTATAGATGATTTGGAAACGACTTCTCTATATTGTTTACACAAAGGAAATATTTCCATGTTTAACTTGAGACGATATGGGGGTAACCCATACTGTGCCGTGAACCCTATCCTTTTTGTAACTCAAGCTATTTGGAAGTCGTAACAACTTTTATACGAGTGTCTAATACGAAGTACATCTCATCTAATTCAAGGAGTCTTTAGTACGGCCTTAGAAAACGGCTTAACGAAAGTTTGCGTATTGAGGACAAAAAAACCTACATTTTAGCACCGGAAACGCATTTGATTATATTTATGAGGTACAATTATATGGAAAAGAATTTTAGCAATTTGGAACTTGATCTTCTAATTGGCCTTATTCTCTTTTCTCGGTCTTTGTGCCAAAACAAAAGGACATCAATCTTTTCTCGTCTTTGTGTCAAAACCAAAGGACAACAATTTGGAACTTGATCTTTTTTTTTCCATTTTTTTTTCACAAATGAGCGTGAATTTCGTTCACCCAAATTCCTAGTTGAATTCTTACACATGGAATATCTACATTCAAGGGCTACCTTTCACATGTTGAGTTTCTCATCTCATACTTCACATTTCACTTTTTTTCCCTCCCCAAATTTATCCATTTTCAATAGTCACAGTTACTTTCGATATCCCTTGTTTAGTTAAACCAATAACTTATGTAACTCTTTTAATTCATGCCTTACAAATTGTTAGTCGTTTATACCATAAGACCACTCCTACCGTGTTCGGGAAAAAAAAATACTACTTCTAACGAATCCATCATTTTTTCCACTAGTTTTTTCCTTACAAAATTTGATTTCTCGAAATGAGGAAACTATGTCCGAATTTGGACAGAGAATATTCCCTTGAGACGATCCTAGAGGTACCAATTCCAGAAGAGATGTTCAATAGCATGGGCAACAATATCGCGTTACGTTGCCAGAACATGCAATCTTGGATGAAGGCCCAGACGTCGGATAAATGGTCGTCACCAGTCATCTTGGGGAGGATCAATGAGCTTCGGTTTCTTCTTTATCATATCGGGTCTCCCCTCATTCCTCTCCAGGTCCATATCGACAAAATCAGTCAACCCGTTAAGGATAGCACCATTGTAAGCTACTTTTTCCGCTCTTTACCTTATAAGCTAAGTTTGTTGACATTTGCTTGATAAAAATGTGGGGAATCGGAATGCAGCAAGCGTCAACAGCGAAGTACATAGTACAACAGTATATAGCAGCGACAGGAGGACCGGCAGCAATAAGCTCAATACAGAGCATGTGTGTAATAGGGCAAGCTAAGATTGGTGCGACACCGTTTCATCTTGGTGATCAAGCTGTTAAAGGTAATGCAACAGATGAATCTGGCGGCTTTGTTTTGTGGCAAAAGAACCCTGACTTGTGGTGCTTGGAGTTCGTGGTGTCCGGTTGCAAGGTCTTATCTGGCAGCAATGGAAAGCTATCATGGCGCCAGTCGTCCAATCAGCTTTCCATCACTGCTGGGCCCCCTAGACCCTTGAGACGCTTTCTACAGGTACTTATTCAGTCTGTTTCGATAGATTGTTTACACTTCTCAAGAAATCTGACAAGAATTTAAAATACGTGTAAAGTAAGTAACCTATCGAAATAAAGCTAAGCCATGCTCTAAAATGGGTCATTTTCGTGTGAATGGTTACAATTCGAGTCATTATCAGGTCATTTCTTGTTGATTCTAATAGGTTGGTACAATTCGAGTCAGATCAGTTTTTACTAGGCCTAAAAAACGATATGTAAAACTCATATGAACATAATTATGTCGAACATTGACCAGGGATTGGATCCGAAAGCAACAGCAAACTTATTCATAGATGCAGTATGCATAGGAGAGAAGGTGATAAACAATGAGGATTGCTTCATCCTTAAGCTGGAAACAAGCCAAGCCACACTAGATTCACAAAGTGGGCCGAAGTACGAGATAATCCACCACACACTATGGGGTTACTTCAGTCAAAGATCAGGACTCATGCTGCAATTTGAGGACTCGAGGATGCTTAGAATGAAGAACGATGTTGATAATGATGACGGAGGTGGAGTGTTTTGGGAGACAAGTGCGGAGTCAGTGATAGAAGATTATAGGTACGTCGATGGGATTAATATAGCCCACTCTGGTAAAACTTCTGTTAGGGTGTTTCGGTATGGAGAACAGTCTGCTAATCACCAAAGAGAGATTAAGGAAACTTGGATGATTGATGAAGTCGGTTTTAATATTTGGGGTTTAGATTCTGAGTTTTTTATGCCTCCGAAAGGGGATTTGGAGAGTTAAGATCTCATTTCAAGCCATTCTTCTTTCCTATTTTTGTTTTTAGACTTTAGTAGCTAGAGATTGTGTTAATCAAGGTTTCAGTAGAAGAGATCATGTATGTGTAATGTCAGTTTTAGCGACAGAAATCGATTCTAATCTGTTTTGTCTTAATTCACATCCGCTTTTAATGATTAAATCGATTCTAATCTGTTCTGTCTTAATTCACATCCGCTTTTAATGATTAAACTACGCATTCAAATCATATAAGCTGATATATGAACCATTTTCTAAGATAATGCTCAAACAATATAAAAGTGAGCCAAATGGGCAGGTGCGAAAACTAATAAGCGAAGCAGAGTATTTACGACTTGGTTTACCATCACGCTGATACAAAAATTCTCACTGATCTTTCGATTCTGGAATAAAAGACAACTGCTTACCAGCATTAGCATGGTCTAAGAACTAAGAAGGCCAGTTACGTTGCGCAAATGGGCAAATAATGTATTACTGCAGTAGTTATATCAGCTAAGGGAGCATTATAACAAAACAACAATACTGATTATTGTTTCGGACAGAAACCGATTTAATGCAGAATCACAATAACTATTTAGTAGAATTTTCTTTCGAAATTTGCTTAATTTCATTACATGGTTACACTAAAGAGAGATTCGTAGAAAGGCTTCTAGAAATATGTTCGATACCAAAGAGGTCTTAGCTTAGTGGTTAAGACTGAGATATTCTGATAATAGGTGACGTATTTGAAACACCCCATCCCCCCTATTTTGTATTGGCCTTGTGAGTAACAAAAGAACTTAATTAAACTTTGTATGATCTTAATTCTTAATTGAATCTCAAAATGTGTTCAAAAGTTTTCTATAAATAATGTTGTATAACTAACAAAACTAATTAATTAGCTAAAAATGATCAAACTAAACCAAAAATAGGATTGTTTAACAACAAATTTTCCTAAAATTAAGATGGATCAATGAAAAGAAGATGGGAATTAATGAGAAAAATTAAGGAAAAAAGAAGTTAGAAATGAATGAACAATTAGAAAGCATTGATCCTAATTTGTAGGAATAGACCTCCTTTCTATGATTGCATCAATTTTCTAATGCAATTTTTGCTCCTCTTTCATTTGAAATTCCTTTCAAACTTTCTTCTTTCAGGTTTATACTCTTCTCTCTATTAATTATCTATCTATTACATATAAAATTGATGTTATATTTTCATGTGGCATGTTTAAAAACGGACTATGAGTTTGTTGATTTAACGATTTATTTTTATTGTTTTGTTACGGTCTTATAATAATAAGTTTATCGTGAAATCAGTGTTATTCTGAGGCGGTATTAGTTAAGAATTGACCATATAAGATGGTTAATGTTGATTGTTCTTGTGTTTGTGACGTAGATATTACAATGTGGTTGGATTGTACAGGGTCGCTAAGCTAGAAAGGCGAACAATTAAAGAGGAAGCCGAAGGGGAAATCCAAAAGCATTTCATGGGGAAGACGGCTTAAATTGCCAAAAATAGTAAATAAAAAAACCGGGAGGTTGTAACTTGTAACAATGTCGGACGGTTCATCTAGCGCTCCGGAACAATCACCAGATTCACCACCATCAGATTCAAGCGAAACACCGCCACCACCGTCCGATTCAACTACCTTGTCACCGCCGCCGTCCGATTCGTCATCTTCACCACTACTGTCGTCACCACCACCGCCGGAAGCCGATGTCGTGCCAGAGCAACAGCCGCCGACGGTGGAAGCTCAGCCGTCTCCGCCGCCACCTGACGGTGGCGGTGGTGGTGATGGTGGAGGCGGTGGAAATGTGGGACAGTCGCCACCAGTGCCGGCAGCACAAGTGGTGGGACCGACACCTCCCGGGGCTGGACCGCGTGAAGTACCGCGATTGGCGCCCCCGCGTTCGTCTCAGACATCTTCGACGAATGGAAACGAGGTTTCGACACCAGAATCTACCTCGAATAATAGTCATGGCACTAGTAATAACACTGCGTTAATAGTCGGAGTGGTGGCGCTAGGGGGGATATTATTATTGTTGGTTATTTGTTGTGTGTTGTGTGGGAGGAAGAAAAAGAAGCCACCTAGTCATGGCCCTCCTTATGGTTGGGAGGGTCCTCCTAAGCCTCATCCTCAAGGTAATTTCTCGAACAATATGTGTTCTCTCGAAAATAATACTCCTCCGTCGCAGTCATTCATTAATGAGTAAAATTATACTCTATATGTCATGTGATTAATGAGTAAAATTATAAAAGAAATTCGGACTTTGATTTTAAAACCTACAAGTTTACCTGACTTTTGTATTACGTTTCACTTTTTTTTTCCGCATTTTTGAGGTGTGCGTTCAGCCATAAACGATTCTAAAGGATGATTCATGTCAGCCGACCCCAAATTATTTTGGAATTGAGGCTCTGTTGTTGTTGTTGTTGTTGTTGTTGAAGATGTCATGTGTGATGGTGTATATCATCCCTCCGTTGTAAATTACAACAGTTATTAGTAGGACCGCTGCACTAGTACAATTGTATTGATATATTGTTGTAATAACCATGAACATGTAAGGAGGCAACCAATATTGGCAATCATCGGCCCAAGACCACGTAGTAAAAATACCCCCGCCTTCCGGTGGTTGGGGACAACACAGCAGCGGGGGTGTTGCCGAAAGTGGCGGGCTAAACACGGGAGGCGGAAACATAAACACATCATTAGCGCCATCACCAAGCCTAACACTAGGATACAACAAGAGCAGCTTCAGTTACGAAGAGTTAGCAGCAGCAACAAATAATTTCGACAAGTCGAGAATGCTGGGACAAGGTGGATTTGGGTATGTTCATAAGGGTACCTTGCCAAATGGTAAGGAGATAGCGGTGAAAAGCCTTAAATCGGGAAGTGGACAAGGGGAGAGGGAGTTTCAATCTGAAGTCGAGATTATTAGTCGTGTACATCATCGACATCTTGTGTCTTTGGTTGGGTATTGCATTGCTGGTGGTCAAAGGATGTTGGTTTATGAGTTTGTGCCTAATGATACTTTGGAGTTCCATTTGCATAGTGAGTTTTCTTTCTTCTTGGTACTGGCTTATAGGTAAAACCGTCTTACAGTAAGTTACGATAAATAGGTAATGTATGGTGGCTTTCATGATTGTATGTGAAGGTAATGACACAATGAAGGTGAACTCGATCTGTTTGTTCATGAGTTAATGAAATTTCGAAGTTTAGGGCTACCAACATCGTATTGATCAACGGTCAACCGTCTCAATTGAGAATTCGCGAACAATAAACATGTCATTTAAGTTGGTTTGGGTTTGTCATGTGACACTACGTTATTCTTAATACTACTTATTCTGTTCAATCATTTGTTTACTTTTTTTTATTCTTTACGAGGAGTATTGTAATCAAGGTAAATAACTGATTGAGACGGATGTTGGTAGGACTTAAGGTTAATGGGTCTTAATTAGAAGGATTAATCATCTTAACTTAATATCACAGTTTTCTTGAATCTTTATCGCAGAAAAGGATCCGCCCTTGGATTTCCCAACTAGGCTTCGCATTGCACTTGGTTCGGCTAAAGGGCTTAGTTACCTTCACGAAGATTGTATGTTCTTTTTCATTTCCTGTACCATCTTCCAACATACACAATACAAGCCGGCCTACTTCCCCTACATAAATCATTTTAATTAAGTTCTTTTTTTAAAAAAGTTATTATACGCCTCTAAATAATAAGAATTCTGCTATAATTTCTATGAAATGTTTACTAGGTCACCCAAGAATCATCCACCGAGACATTAAGGCTTCTAACATTTTACTCGATGAAAATTTCGAGGCTATGGTACGTTTTCAATGTACTACAAGAAATGATGTCTAATTTGAAGTTCTCAAGTCTCTTGGAACTACTCTCTAATAGACAACTCTTTTCAATGTCTCAGGTTGCTGATTTTGGACTAGCTAAGCTTACAACTGATACAAATACTCACGTCTCAACTCGTGTCATGGGAACATTCGGGTAATTGATCATATTTCGGCTTGAATTGACATTCTTAAATGTAATTGTCTGAAAACATGGAGTAGCACCTATGCAATACTACAAGAAAAAGAAATTGATAACATAAATTGTTTTTTTTTTCTTGTACAACTGCCAAAAAAAGAAAAAACTTAAATGATTACTAAGGATATTGTTCATAATGACCATTTCTATATATAAGAGTATTGTTATTATATACAACACTAAAATTTTGGAGAAACGGTTTCTTACTAATTTAAATTCAAAACCAGGTTAAATGGTGAACTGGCTATCATAAATCCTTAGATTAAATATATATGATGGACTATGTTTTCAATTCTAATGAATTACTTGATAATGTAGGTATCTGGCCCCGGAGTATGCTTCAAGTGGCAAGCTAACAGAAAAGTCCGATGTTTTCTCCTACGGTGTCATGCTCCTAGAACTCATAACGGGACGTCGACCCGTAGACCCTAACATGAAGTACATGGAAGATAGCTTGGTCGATTGGGTACATATCTTTAACTGTCCATAAATCTCGTTCGGGTTTTAAGAAATGTTTCTTAAGAGAAGAATTTTATACCTAACTAGCTAGGTAGTGTAACACCCGTGAAAATTCACAGAATTATTTTTAATTTTTCTAACATAAAATTGATATGAAATTGTTACCTACTTATACACAAGTGTTAATGTTAACTATGTCAGTCAAGGCCACTCCTAGCAAAAGCATTGGAGACCGGAAATTATGACGAGTTAGCGGACCCACGCTTGGAACGGATTTATAATCCTCCAGAAATGCAAAGAATGGTGGCCTGTGCCGCTGCCTCTATCCGGCATTCAGCTAAGAAACGCCCAAAAATGAGTCAGGTTTGTATACTTGCTAGTTGCTACCATTTAACTACTGTTTCTTTACAGGCCGGTTTATACGAGTATATTAAGTTTATGACCGAAATATTTAAATTTAATGTTATTAACATCGCATTTATCATGTTACATGTAATAACCGAGTGATATTCATAATAATAATAATAAATATTTTTTTTAGATTGTTCGGGCTCTAGAAGGAGACGTGTCATTAGACGACCTAAACGAAGGCACAAGAGGAGGCCAAAGCACGGCGTTTAGCTCATCAGAAGGAGGCTCGGACTACGATACTCGTCAATACAATGCGGACCTGAAGAAGTTTAGGCAAATGGCTTTCGAAACTCAAGATTTTGCAAGTAAAGAACATGGAGGAGACAGTAACGACTATGGATTAAACCAATCTTCTAGCTCTGATAATTCAAGGGAAATGAATGACAAGTTACACCGACCATTTTAATAATACATTTAAATTAAATTAGGCTTACTAATCATTTTTATTGGGCTGTTTAATTGATGAAAGGTAGTTGTCTAATTGATTGAAATTGGTTTAATTTTTTGTGTTGGCAACTTTAGTTGCAATGGGTTGAAAGGAAAAAAAAATGTTAACGTGCTCATCGATTGTAATTTTATTTATTCTTACCAAGTGTTGAAAACACGCAAAAAAAAGAAAAGAAAAAAAAGGCAACTATTGAGAATTCGAGTTGGAAAAATGATGACATAAGTTTATAAGAAAGTTTCCCCTTTACTTTAATGGATATTAACTTTTGTATATAGTATTATAAGAGTAATTATGTTATTGTTAATTTGGTACATTCGCTCTTTTTTTTTTTCCGTTGTTATTTTTAGGTTTTTATTTAGGAGAGTGTCTTATTCATTTATTTATTATTTTTACTTTGAGGATGTTTCAGTTGCAAATTTTAATGGTTTGTAGGCATAAAAGGTAAATAAATGTTTGAGATGAATGAAATAATTTGTTATATATTTCTAACGATATACACTGAAGCTGTTTATTTGATTCGGAAATTCTAAGATCACATGAAAAACAAAATCACGAGGAGTAAATTCACTTATCTAATTCATGGGAATTTTCAAATTAATTGGCTGCTAACGTGGAAATTCATTTCCATTAGGAACTTGAATGTTACTCCGTATCATATTTGGGTAAAACTACACCGTAATTAAACCTTACATGGTTTGGGCCTAGCCCACCTGAAGAGCCGGTCGATGAGGTGGGCCGAGGCAGGCTGTATTAAGCCTGACCCTAAATCCGACGCATAATTTAATTGAACTTGGGTCAACACTCAACATGCAACTAGGGTCACCAGTCCAGAATCAGTTTCACATCGGTAAACCCGAAGACCGGAAATTCTAAAAATACGAATTCCTAGACCGGACTAGATGACAACCAGTCCGGTCCGCTCCGACAACCGCTTTTTTACACCAAGAAGGGTTTGCTTCAACCAAAAAGTAGAACGGATAACCATAATATATGGCTTCGTAGACCGGTCCGGAAAGAAACGGACCAGTCCGATTTACCAAGTCACCCAGTTTTTAAACAGCCGTACCTACAAGCCTTGGACCCTAAACCATCCCAACAGAGGAGGTCGTCTGGGCTTGGTCGGACCAGCCCATCCAAATAACTATGTACTCCTATCCGTAAATCCCGTAATTAATCAATTCATACTCGGTACCCAAAAAACACGACAAAACCAGTAAATAAAGCAAAAACCCATCCATTCTCATCGAACTCCACAACACAAATTCAAAAAGAAACTCAAAAAAGCCAATCCTAGAGAATATCCCTCTTTTTTCCATCAATTCCCCCCAAAAGTTTCAAAAAAAACCCTATGAAAAGGGTAAAATTGTCCAAAAAACCCACTTCATTTTCCCGCCCACGCCCATCAGTACATGTCCACAATTACATTAAAATAATCAATTTATTATACACGGAGTATCCATTAATTGTGCCTTTTAATGAACTTTTGCTACTCACACTTCCTCCATTTTTTCTTCAACACACTCTCTCCCTCTTATTTTTCTCTCCATTTTCAAGGTTATTCTTTATTTTCTTATCCTCTTAAATTTTGTTTATGTAAATAATTGTACACATTGTCGTAACGGGAGGCTAACAGGGACGCTCGCCTCAAATTAAAAATCCGAAACTTTTGTTTATGTTTCGGATTTTTTTTTTTTTCAGTTTACATTATATGGTGAATTTTGGAGACATTTTATCCGGTGTTGTTATTGTTTTTATTTTCTGGTATATGTTTGACTAATTTTGTTTGAGATATTAGGTACCGAAGAAATTAGGGTTTGAAAATGGCGGAAAACAACGGAGTCAAGGCAGATCTTTCAATTGATTCCCCCATTTCCGTCTTGGCTGACGAGGTATATATTATACTGAGTATTTTTCTTCACTAATTATTGTTTTAAGACCGTCTTACCTTGAGACGGCTCTCACACCCGATTAAAATCAATTAATAGACTATATCACCAGTTGTAGGGTGTAGAATCCGAGCTTTGTACTAAAGTTTTCTAGTTTTGTTTAAAGAATCTGAGCAATGTTAGAAGTTTTTGAACTCACGCACTCTTAACATAAAAAAAATAAACTATTAGAAAACTCAGAAAAATTACACATAAGCTCGGATAAATGTATAGTGGTTGTACAATACTTATTATACAACTGGATGTATAGTAGTATTTGTGGATTAAAATAGAGATGGAAATAAAGAGTGAAAGGTCTTGAGTTAAGACGTCCTATTTTCTTGTTAAGTGTACAAAATGTGGTATAGTTCTTTGTTTTTTAAATGTACGAGTACTTTTTATTTAAAGTTGGTTGACTTGATTGGTAAGCTGTTGGTTTGTAAATAAGTGGTAAGAAGTTTGATTTCTAACTTACGTGATCACAAAAGCCAAACTTGAGAGCGGTCTTTCCATTAACTGGCATTTAGTATTACCTTTAGGAGATTTCCCTAATTGTCATCGTCGCCCTCGTTGGTAGTGCTACCATTGGTCAGCACCCCAAAAAATATAGAGAAGTGTCTAAATTGATGTTCATTTTTTTTTTTGTACTTATATACTTGGAAGTTCTTACAACTTATGTGGTGGTGTGGACAATTATGAACTTATGGTCTCAATGTATGATTCTTTGCCTTGTACGGTTTTAGCGAGTTTTTGTTGTTCTGAAGAGCTTTGTGTATGTGTGGTGTTGTATGAGTTTCAAAGTACGAATCATGTTTTTTAGTTTATTACTAGTAACAGAAACTTCCATGCGGTCACATTTTGTACGGCATATAAGTTTTTTTTACATGTAATCGAGATTGCATTGTGTTGTTTCAAAAATTGGTTAAGTAACCTTTACTGGTTCAATGTAAAAAGATTCTTCTTGCTTTATATACTTCATACATGTTTTTGCTACACCGATCAATTAAAGTGAAAACAAACTAAAAATCTATAGCTTTGCTAATCAAAAACTGATTATTGAAAAGGTTCTTGGTTTCTTTGTGGATTGGTACAATGAAAAGTTTTACTTCCTAATTAACGTTGGAGTTTAGACTATAGAGCAGTAATATTTTAATGTGAAGCTGTGTACATATGCTCTTATTCCTTCGTTGAGAATTAGAAATCGAGTTGCTGAATTGAAGTTTTTTCTACCAGTTGACACTTGGTCAAAAGTACCTCATAGGCTCACCTGTCATTATTGCATTTGATATTTGATAAGAAATTTGCGTTTTAATTTGTAGGATCTTATCAAGGAAGAGGCTGAAGTAAAATCAGAGGATGATGTGCTTGTTGATGCTAAGAATGGAGATTCTACTCTTATCTCTAAAAAGATGGCGGAAGAAGAAGAAAAGTTACTTGAAGCTAGAGTGCAGGAAGAACAAGCTGAGCTAGAGAACCTGCCAAAGGATGCTGCCCATTTAGACGACATTAAATTCTCAAAGCTAGATGATCTTTTAACTCAGACACAGCTATACTCAGAATTTTTGTTGGAAAATATGGATGACATAACAGTGTCTGCGGTAAGTTATTAGTTTATTTTCTTTTAGATGAATGCTTTGTGGTTAATTTTCTTTTTGGAGTTATAATCTGCTGTATATTCCAATGCTGATGCCACCTTATATTGACGGTTGTTGTAGAATGGAGCGGAGGAAGAAAGAGAGGAACCCAGTAAGGAGAAAAAGAAAGGACGAGGTCGAAAGAGAAAAGCATCCCAGTATGATGATGTGAGCCTTCTCTCTCTATATCCGGCTAATGTACATTGCATATCTTTAAATTTTTACATGTGCAAGCACCATTACATAACATGTATAGGAATAGGATATAAGCTTTTATGAATCTGTGAAAATGATAGTTAGCTCTAACAACCTAAGGTAGTTAGTTACATCTAACAGAATCAGCATCTTGTATGTATACCTTCTCTGTACATACAATCTTAATACAATCATTCTTCTATTTTCATCCTCTCTCACATTTTATCTCTCTACAAATCTCTGTTTAACTAACAATGGACCTCGTTTACGCCATTGTAGTTAGCGTAAGCTTGGGTATTAATCTTCACAGAATTGCATGTTCCTGGTTAGAACTACATAAGAAAACTCAAATGTGTTATATTTGAGTGAGTGAATCTACTTGCAAATTATCAAGACAGTTGACATTGTAGACTTCTACAAACTTATTTGATAACTGTAGACATTTCTCCGTACCTGCCTTAAAAAGATTGTTGTGGGAGTATATGTGACTATTATTGACACCTTCCAAACACTCACCCTGGCCTCTTTAATTTAAACATAACGTGATGATTGATGCTTAGGGTAGACTGTAGAGTAGTGATGTTGCTAATTATGGCTCTGTGTTTCTATAGATGAAAGCAAAAAGAGCAGTGGCAGCTATGCTGACTAGATCTAAGGAAGGGACGGCTGGTGAAGATGCAGACCTTACTGCTGAGGAAAGAATCGCAAAGGAGCAGGCAGAACTTGTACCCCTCTTGACTGGTGGAAAGTTGAAGTCTTACCAGATCAAAGGAGTAAAGTGGCTGATTTCTCTTTGGCAAAATGGATTGAATGGTATTCTTGCTGACCAAATGGGACTTGGAAAGACAATCCAGACCATTGGGTTTTTGGCACATCTGAAGGGGAAAGGTTTGGATGGGCCGTACATGGTTATTGCTCCTTTGTCTACACTGTCTAACTGGGTAAATGAGATATCTAGGTAAATATTCACAAATCCTCCGTGTATTTCTCTCCTTGGGGCGTTATGTTTCAAAATTTGCTTATTTTTCAGATTTACCCCATCACTGAAGGCTATCATTTATCATGGCGACAAGAAAGAGAGGAATGCGTTGCGGCTGAAACATATGCCAAAAAACATTGGTCCCAATTTCCCGATTGTTATTACTTCTTATGAAATTGCTCTTAGTGATGCTAGGAAATGCTTGAGGCACTACAAATGGAAATATCTTGTTGTGGATGAGGTATGTGTTCAACATAAGACTTTGCAAGACTGGCTATCTTTTTTGGTTGCCAGTTTCATATGGCTTGTATCTAATGATTTGTGTGAATGTGTGTCTTCATAGGGCCATCGCCTGAAAAATGCAAACTGCAAATTACTGAGAGAGCTCAAACTTTTGCCTATTGAGAACAAACTTCTACTGACTGGGACACCATTGCAGAACAACTTGGCAGAGCTTTGGTCGTTGTTGAATTTCATTTTGCCCGACATATTCTCTTCTCATGCAGAATTTGAATCATGGTTTGTCTCCACATTCCTTCACCTTCATTTATATCGTTTCTTAATCCTTGCTCTCTGTCAATGTTTATTTCGTACTTTTTTAATTTTCTATTTCCTTGCTTCTCGTCATCATTGTGCTGTGTGTGACTGTCTGCTTCACTACCCATCCTTGGCATCAGCAGTTTTTAAAAATCACAACGCATTCCCCGGGCTTCAAATATTCTGATAAGGTAGTTTGTGTTACTCATGTTCCGTAAGTCATGGCTTTGTGAAGTGCAAGATGTGGATTTAACTATAGCGTTATAACCTGATCAGTACGTCCAACTAGAAATGAGTCTATGTACGTAGTTTGGAACCTAATGAAGTATCTCTCTATCATGCACTTTACATGTGTTAATTTCTAGTAAAGTTGGCTATCTTAGCTGTCCCGGCAACAAGTTAAGTAACATTTATTGTATTGCCATCTTCATATCATATTTATATCAATGTTGTTACGATGATCTGGTTGGTGTATGAAATTGTAGCTTTCTCTGTGCTTTGACATGCCGCGGTTGGTGGCTTCACTGTCTTATATGATGCCATTGCATTGAATTCAGGTTCGATTTGTCAGGAAGGTGCACCAATGAAGCTGAAAGAGAGGAAATGGAAGAAAAAAGGAGGCTTCAAGTATGCAAAAAATAAATAATTTTTGTGACCTATTCACCTATATTTCTGGTATCCCTCCTTATCAACTAATCTGACTATGTATAGGTAGTAGCCAAGCTCCATGCAATATTACGCCCATTTCTCTTGCGAAGAATGAAGTCTGATGTTGAGTTATCGCTCCCACGCAAAAAAGAGATTATTTTATATGCTTCCATGACTGAGCATCAAAGGAACTTCCAGGAGCACCTAATTAACCGCACTTTGGAAAATCATCTAGTGGAGAATGTTAGTCTTGGTAAGGGTTTAGATTTGATGTTGACACTATTCTATATTGTTTTTATGCCTTGTACTTTCTTTGATTTGTTACGATATTATGTGTAGGCCCAAAGTTTACTTTGTAATGTGTGCTGTGGTGTTTTTAGTGGCTATTGCTGGACATGGGTTCTGTCTACACTTGCAA
The DNA here is from genome assembly GCF_048544455.1 of Silene latifolia. Classification (NCBI taxonomy): domain Eukaryota; kingdom Viridiplantae; phylum Streptophyta; class Magnoliopsida; order Caryophyllales; family Caryophyllaceae; genus Silene; species Silene latifolia. Next base: position 1,258,106 of record NC_133537.1, on the reverse strand, counting down.
ATTTAATACATAATTACTTTGGTCATTTATATTTCTGGTTGGCCTTATAGATGCTACTGTTTCTATACAAGTAATAAATTGCACATGAGTGTTAGATTTGGTAGAGACAATATAGAAGCTAACCTAGGGACATTGGGACATTATAATAAAGGATCATCTGTCAGGTTGCATTCAATAATTAATTGCAAGGGAAGGCTTAGGATGGTGTGACTTTTAGTTTTAGCTGGATACTGAAAACATTTTATCTGCTGGAGACTATACAGAGCAATATAAATGGGTATAGGTGGTGATGGAATTTCATGTTTGTCTCATCTAAATCTTTTGGATGAACTGAAGTCTGCATGATATTAAGACTTTTTTGACGGACTAGGAATTGTTTACTTGATCGTTGCTTACTAATGGATTATATGTTTATGCAAAACTGCTGATCATTATTGCTGCCAACTTGCCATGATGTGCTGTTATATTACCTTGGGGAATGTCAGTATTGTGCTATTGTTGTATATTAATGTCACTTTTTCTCATATGCTTCTGATGAGTGTCAAGTATCAGCCCTGGTTTGCTGATTATGCTATTCCCATCTTTAGAGCCTGCTTAATGCTCACTTAAAAACACGCAGGCACAGCACCACGTGGAATGAAAGGAAAGCTAAACAACTTAATGATTCAACTCAGGAAAAACTGCAATCATCCTGATCTGTTGGAGTCTGCTTTTGATGGGTCATGTAAGTTTCTAGAATGTGCAAAATATAGAGATTCATTAATGTTAGGAAAATTTGTAACAAACTGACTAATTTAGTTTCAGCGTAAGATCCACCTAATAAATTTTTTAATTCGGCCAAAGACTCATTGCTCTTTGGCTGTGAATTATGATGGAATCAAGCAAAATGGCTAACTAAAGTGGCTGTGCTTCTTTCTCTTGTGAAGTACCACTCCTTTGATGCAATTTTGACGCATCTTGGGTCATTTGGAAACAGTCTCTTTGTGTTGCTAACACAAGGGTAAGACTGCATACATCCGAACCCTCTTTACAAGCAATTTGCGGGAGCCATTGAGGCACTGGGGTAATGTTGCTGCAGCTGTTGTCACACTTTAAACACTAAAGGTCCTAATTTCCTCTCATGTAGGGATGACATTGGATCCTGGATTTTGGGATCGAGATCTTACCCTTGCCATCCCTAATATTTTTATGTGACTTTTGTTTAGATTCCTAATTCTTATCTCACCATATTAAAACAATTATCAGCCCTGATCAATCAATTTCCCCCTTAGTTTTACAAGGCACGAGATGCACTGGTGACGTGGGCCTGTGGTGGTGGTGAGGTGTATAGCGAAAGGCGAAGGCAGGTCCTTCATAGACACGAGGCGTACTGTTCTACAAACCAAAATAAACTTTTGTGCAACGATACCCTTGTTGGATTTTGAAGAGGTCTAACATAAGAGAGTAAAAGCTACAGTGGCAAAGAGAAGGGTGCAAAAGAAGAAAAAGAAAATGGAAATTGCATAGTAGTCGAGTCGGTCGTCCTAGTTGTGTCACATTCAGAAGCCGAACTTAAGAGATTAAAAGCTATAGATAAGGTGGCGAAGAGAAGGGTGCGAAAGAAGAAAAAGAATATGGAAATTGCATTGTAGTTGAGTTGGTCTTCCTAGTTGCGTCACATTTAGATGGCGAACCAATGTATTTTGGTTAGTGCCTCACTAGTCCTCGGGCTTAGTTGAGCTTGAAGCTTTTTATTTAATTTTTGTTAATTTATTTAAGCTTGCCTTGAGATTCTCCAAAATTCCGTCCACCTAAACTAAATGATTACTCTTTTGGATAATGATGTGACCGGGATGATTAACAATGATATATGTTGATGGTGAGGGAGATGATGACTAGGGGAGAGGTTGTGTTAGGGGGGTGGAGGGATTGAGCCACAAACAAGAGACTGGAGGAAACGGGAGCTGGAGAGATTGTGTGCAGAAGGTACCACTGATCAAATAGTTAAATTTGATTTTGATGATGTTACAATGATGATGATACTGAGATTCATGATGATGAAACATAGATGATGTAGGAATAGGGCGTTGTTGATGGAGGTGGAGAGGTAAATTATTCTGTTTTGTGATGAAAGATGATTTAAGTTGATGAAAGAGTTTTAAGGGCTTAAATAGGTCATATTTGATGATGGTGGAGGGTTAAATTGTTTGTTCACTTTATTCTATCATTGAATGTCTGGCAGTGAACAAGGTGTGACTGTGTGAGTCGGGTTAAATGAAGTTTTTTATCAGGCAATTCTTTACAAAATCAAATTTGTGTAAGGTGCTTTCTACAATTTATCATATTTGTTACTTGAGATTTTATTCATCTGGCACAATTTGGTTGTCTCTTTTTGGCAGATTTCTATCCACCTGTAGAACAAATAGTTGGGCAGTGTGGCAAGTTCCAGTTGCTAGATAAGTTGCTGACTAAGCTTTTTGCCCGCAAACATAAGGTATGTGTTAGAAGCTAGATTATATAATAAACATGCATGGAAGGAGGTTTGTTCAGGTTACTTCCAGGTTTCTCCTGTCTAATTAACTTATTTTACCAGGTTCTAATATTTTCTCAATGGACCAAAATTCTTGATATTATGGACTACTACTTCAGTGAAAAAGGATTCCCAGTTTGTAGAATTGATGGTAGTGTGAAACTTGATGACCGGAAGAGACAGGTAAAACTGGACTGGTTTTGAATCTGTTTCATGTTATTTTCATTTTGTTCATGCATAGGTTATTCTCATAGTTTTGTGGCCTGTGTTTTATTTTGTTCTTTTTTTTTAATTAACATATATGTATATCCAGCTTCTTAGAAATTGTATCTACCTTCATTCGGTTTTATGTAACACCATATTATTAAGTTGCCGGATATTGGATGGTTGCTCTTTTAAAATCTCTCTGTATTCATTTTTCTTTGCTACATTTGTTTTTGGAGATGCACGTCAAGGATCAATTTTGCCGAAATAATTTATTTTGGCGATGCCTTGGTTTTGCTTTTCTTGGTTTGTATTACTTTTATGACATGTTTGCAATACGTAGCCGGAGTGAATAGTAAGGGCTCCAACAGTGTTTAGGTGTTGATTACTTAGTTTGTCACGCGAAATAAATGTTAAGGCCACTTAAAATTCACTGCATTGTAGATGAGGTCATGAGGATGATGGCTTGGTTACGATGGGTTCTTAAATATGGGCAGACGTGGAAATTCTAATACGGTTTTGTATGGATTTGCAACTTTTTCTAGACCTTCAAAGTTGTCTTTTTTGTTTGTAGTGCCATTGAGTGTACTGATTTGATTTTTTATACCTATATACACTTGACCATAATAGGCGTTTATTTGCATCAACAGATACAGGAGTTTAATGATATCGATAGCAACTTCAGAATATTTCTCCTCAGTACAAGGGCTGGTGGATTAGGAATTAACCTTACTTCTGCAGACACTTGCATTCTTTATGACAGTGACTGGGTATGTTTCTCTCGTGTTTTTGATTGGTCCGAAAGGACAGAGTGATGATATATGCTATCGATGGAGCTTTTACGTTTAATAGGCGATCACTTTTATTTTTACTATATTTCCGTGTTCTTTTCTTTTCCCTTGGTCTTTTCCCTTCTTGCTTGTGATGGCCATGTTAGCCATCCCTCTATTTTGGAAGACTAAGGCTGTATTGTTGATGGACTTGTCTTTTTCTATTAGTTCTAAGCTCATGACCTTTATTTATGTTCCTTGCAGAATCCTCAAATGGATCTGCAGGCAATGGATCGCTGTCATAGGATTGGTCAAACCAAGCCTGTTCATGTTTACAGGCTTGCCACTGCACAGTCTGTCGAGGTCCTTCCAAGCCCTAATTGCTGTGTAACTGTGTAATGATTTTTAATTCCTTCCGTGCTTGTCTTCAACAAAATTCTTCTTCGCAGGGCCGGATCCTTAAAAGGGCATACAGTAAGCTGAAGCTTGAACATGTTGTGATTGGGAAAGGGCAGTTCAAACAAGAAAGGATAATGGACTATGACATGGAGGTCTGTAATCAATTTGTCTATTATTGTGGCCTGTGGGCTGTGGTGCTGTACTCTTGCTTTTCTATGTCTTAGAAATTTCAAGGCTTTCCCTAGTATAGTAGTATCTTGTTAAAAATGCTTTTCCTAGATATGTGGCTACCTCTGTGTTATAACTGGTCCTGGCAAGTTCAATTTTCAGCAACTGCATTTTATAGAGCTTGCATGTGTATATTAGTGTGACTGACTGAGTGGTGGGAACCGGTGAACGAGTTGTTATGGATTCAGCTTATTTTGTGCGCTGTGATTTCATGTCTTCATGCTAGTGAGCTCTTAATTTTGCGGTCATAGTGAGTTCAAGCCTTGTTTGGGTCAGGACATTCCGCGGTCAATCTTAATTTTGCCAGGTGTAGGTGTACGGCTGCCAAAAAAAAATTAGGGCTTCCTTTTCCCAGCTGAGTTCATTGTGGACTCATCTTGTTTTATTGTTTAGTTGCCTTTATATTTTGGTGGGCTGTCTTACAATGGCACTAGCACTGAATAGTAGTATCCTGACCACATGAAATTTGGATGACATTGACAGGAGGATCTGCTGGCTCTCCTTCGCGATGAGGAGGACGAGGAAGACAAAATGATACAGCAGGACATCAGCGAAGAAGATATCGAGAAAGTAATGGACCGAAGTGACCTGGTGATCAGAACAAAGGAAGAAGAAGAGTCAGATGCCGCCAACATATATGTGTTGCCTCTCAAGGGACCTGGCTGGGAGGTGGTGATACCAACTGCGACCGGAGGTGTCTTGTCCACCCTCAACAGTTAGTTAAAGTGGTGGACGACTGGACGCCAGCCGGCCCCTCGTTAACTTCTTGGTTGCAGGGGGCTAGTTTGATTATTATCAATTTTTGGGTATTTATTTTGGTCAATCTAAGACTAGAAGGGGTGGGATGTGAGTGTGACATAGGATGTCGAAGCGCCTTTCATTTTGTATATGTGGCTTTGAGTACAGCAGGCCTTGGGGAAAGGATGCTAGTTTTTGCAGCTTACCTAAACTCTTTATTTTTTAACTATTTAGATCCCAAAATCCCATGTTCCTAGTCTTACTAGTAGTACCCTTATTTTTAATGTTTTCTACTAAGAAACTACTTTTAATGAGATTTTTTAATGTTCTAATGTGCTGTGTTGATATTTGACACCTAACCATAATTAAATGTCAAAGTACCATAGCCACAGCAAGCACAGCTGTGTTGTGCTATTGTTATATTGTACTCCTATTCACTTCAATAGGCCAATGATTAAGGAAGAAAAACCTTGGAAATTGTAGGTTAAATGAGATAATAAAATCAACTATTCCTAGTAAATTTCCGAGCTGACTAAACTCGAATCCGTATTGAATAATAAGTCCTACTATCCCTTTTAACAAATGCGAACATCACTTTATAATTCAAGAACAACACACCAATACAACAAAAAATGGAAATAGGCCGTGTTGGGTCGTACTTAGTGCTGGTCCACGGTACCACAACCCCAAAATGGCAAGAGAAGGGAATGTTTAGTTGGATGTCGTGCTGTACCGTTGAAATGTCTGTGTTGGCCTTGACCTTGCCCAAGCATGCTGGCACGTTGAGCCATGTTGTGTCCTGCTTGGGCTAGTTGGTGTGCTTAAGCACGCACATAATGGGCTAAGAGTATAACTACAGGCGTGAAACACTGCTAGCCCACCAAGTAAACGTTAATATCTTTTCTACATGTTTATCAGTTTATGCAGCGTACCAGTGGGCGAGGCCACCATATCATACGCTTTTTTTATTAAAACATCGGTCTCAACATGGAACACCGGAATACAACCCATCTCATGTCGTGTTAAACACTAATTTTCATTGAAGATGGACACTTTTCGTCACAAGTTTAAAACGGGCAAAATGTCATCATTTTAACGACAAATGTGACCATTTTAACGACAAACTGGTATTGCGTGTTAAAATGGGTGATGGCCTGATGGGCGTAGCAAGCTCAATGGCCCGCGTGACTGCGACCTCAATAAAATAAAATAAATCCCTCAAAAAGTATATAAATAAAATAAAATAAAAGAAATATTTCTTTCTCTCTCTTGATCTTCTGAAGAAAAACCAGTAAAGTGAAATGGCTTCAAGTCCTCGGATGCCGTTAACTCCGGTAACAGCAACCCTAAGACCGTTAACTATGTCACCGGAATCAAGTAATTTAGACGTTTCTTCAACTCCGTTAACTAACGGCCGTTTCGAGATCTCGAAACGTTTTGGTGATAGTGGTTTCGACGAAGACTCCATTCGCCGTCGTGATAAAGCCGCTCTCATCGCTTATATCGCCAAACTTGAAGCCGAGGTATATACATTTATCGTTATAATTTTTTTTTTGATTTAATTTAATTTTATTCTTATTATTATTGTTGTTTTTTAATTGTGTTATAGGTTTTGATTTTGATTCTGTTTTTTAGTTGTATATAGGTTTTGATTGTGAATGTAAAGCGGTTTTACAATAAAACATTGTAGAATTGTCCGGCAAAAACAATGATAGTTGGTGGAAGTTTTGCTAGTAGGAATATTAAGTAAAACAACACTTGTGTAAAACGGTTTTATTCAAGAATTTGTGTTTTTTGTTTGTGCTGTTACTGTTAGTTGTGGATTAATTTTTATAGGTGAGCGAGTTTTGTTAATTACACCCTCAATCCTAGTTAATAGTTTATGTTTACGTTTATTTTGCGAGGGAAAAGTAAAGCAAACATAAATTATTGACAGAGACGGAAAGACTACATTTTAGTTTGGTATCTAGGTATTGAGAATTCACTCTCAGTTACAGGTTGATGCTCTTATTTTTGTTTGTGCTGTTAATTACGGAGTATTTGAGAGAATTTTGTTAATTACTCGTACATTTTAGTGTGGTATCTAGGCATTGAGAATTCGTTGTTCGTTATTGATTGATACTATGGTAGTTACGGGTTGATGCCTTTATTTTTTTTTTTTTTTTTTTTTTTTTTCCGGTTTGAGCGGTTAACTATGGTAGTTTGGCATTCTATTATTAGCTATTAGTATATGAATGTTGCCAGTCATATAGAAGTATATGCTGATTACTCAATTTCCACGGTTCCACTTAGAATTAGGCTCAGATAACAAGCTACGGTGGGTGGAGTTTCTTATAAATATGGGGTTGTCAAGCTATTCATAGACGTATATGTACCCCCTTTTAATTCAGCATGCTGAAAGCTGACTTTAAATTAGCCGACTACTGAAGAATTTGGTGGAGTTACAGATATATATGCGCATTTCTCTGTGAAAATGCAATCTAGGAGTAATTGACAGTTAGGACGTCGAATTACAAGACAAATTGATGAACATTGTTTTGGGGTTTGTTCAAGAAAGATCAGTTTAGGCTCATAAATAAAATTCAAAGCACTTATAAACTTTTGACTCTGTAATTGACCTTGGTAAGATAACTAGAGAATGAGTGATATTTTGAACGAGGGTATAAAATATAAGACGTGTACTTGGCTTTTGACATATTTACTTAATTCTGCTTTGTACGTTCTTGTAGATTTTTGATCTTCAACACAACATTGGTGTTCTTGTTTTGGAAAGAAAGGATTCTGCTTCAAAGTACGAGGACAGTAGATTATCTACTGAAAAGGCTGAAGTCAAACATTTGCGCGACCAAGCTGCAATTTCATCTGTCTTAGCTGAAGCAAGAAAGCGAGAAGATAACCTAAAGAAGTTGCTAGGAATAGAGAAAGAGTGTGTGGCTAATGTGAGTTTTCCATCATGTTCTGAATAACACTTTTCATTTGGTTTCTGTTCTATTGTAATCGGTCTTATAAACTTATTTATGCTCTCTAAAAAGTTTATCTTTTCCTATTGTAGATTGAAAAGGCCTTGCATGAAATGCGTGCTGAATCTGCGGAGGTAAAGATTGCAGCTGATATTAAAATGGCTGAAGCGCGCAGTCTTGTTGAAGATACTCAGCAGAAGTATGCAGAGGCTGAGGAGAAGTTACGTGCTGCAGAATCGTTACGAGATGAAGTAAGGAGATCTGAACGAGCTGCTGGAAGGAAACTCCAGGAAGTTGAAGGCCGTGAGGATGATCTTCGTCGTAGAATTACATCTTTTAAGTCCGAGTGAGTCATTTTGTTGTTCCCTTAATTTTTGCTTTCAGAATGTCAAAATTTGTTTTGGCTGTGTATATAGTTTGTTCAGTGCGTTCCACTGTGCTAGTATATGTATTTTGGTCAATGCATATGCTTTGCCAGTATATTTAATTTGCTGCCTATTTTTTCTTTGGTAGTGCTTGACCAACCCCCTAGACTGTTTTTAGTTGAGGAAGATGATATTCGTAAACCATCAACTCTGCAGTAGCATCTTACAGTTTTATATCTTTTATGTGCTAGTTGTGACGCTAAGGTGAAAGAGATTATGCTTGAGAGACAGTCCTTGGCAGAAAGACAGAAAGTGTTAAGTGAATCACAGAATAAGTTGCTTGATAGTCAGGCTCTGTTAAACCAGAGGGAAGCCGATATTTTAAGTAAATCACAAGCACTGAAAAGGCTTGAGAGAGAGCTGGAAGATAAGAAAGAGAGTATTGCAGCTGAAATGAGGGTCTTTGCAGAGCAAAGATCTAATTTGGAGCTTAATGCTATTTGTCTGTCCGAGAGAGAAAAGGTTTTGTGTCCTCTCTTCTATTAATACTATTTGCTTATTGGAGGTTGTGCAATTTGTACGTCTCCAAATATCTATTATTTATGATGCCAAAAATACTTATTTTGCAGGTCGTGGTTGAGAAAGAGGTTTCTTTGAACAAGAAAGAGCAAGAGTTGCTTATATCACAAGAAATGCTTTCTAGCAAAGAAAATGTACGTGTTTACGTGTTGACCTCTTTGTTAAACAATCTGTTTATGAGATTCCGATAATCTAATCTGAATATGGTTTGATGTTGTTTGATGAGATGGATAATTTGTGAACCATGCAGAACAAAATCCAGAAAGTTCTTGCTGATCAGGAAATTGCTCTGAAACGTAGAAGAGATGAATTTGATGTGGAGCTACTGGCAAAACAGAAACTTGTAGACGAGGATATTGAGAAAAAAAGAAGGGTATGGGAGTTGAGGGAGTTAGATCTCAATCAACGGGAGGACAGTATCATTGAGAAGGAGCAGAATCTGGAGGTGCAATCTAGGGTAATAGCAAATAAGAGTGAAGACTTAGCGGAGAACATGAAGAACATGCAAGAGAGGGAGTATCATCTTAATCGATCTGAGACTCAGGTTGAGCTAACTAAAAGCCTCTTGCAACAGGAGAGAGAAGAGATCAACAAGTTAAAGGTGGAACTGGAAAATTCTTTGATTTCCTTGAAAGAGGAGAAGAAACAGATTTCAGAAGAAAAAATGAGGTTTGAGGTAATGAAAAGAGAGACTGGTGAGCTTTCGGTTTTGGAAACAAAATTAAAGGAGGAAATTGATCTGATCAGGGCTCAAAAACAGCAACTTGACTCAGAAGCTGAGAAGTTGAAGGTTGAGAAGGCCAAATTTGAGACTGAGTGGGAGTTTATTGATGTCAAAAGAGAAGAACTGTGCAGGGAGGAAGAACGTATAGCTGTAGAGAGAGTGGTGATCGAAAATTTTCTCAAGGATCAACGTGATAGCCTTAATCTTGAGAAAGAGGCCCTGCGTGAGAAATTTAAACGGGATCTTGAATCACTTAATCATGATAGAGAAACCCTTATGAGTGAGAGTCAACATGAACGTTCTGATTGGTTCTCAAATTTTCAAAAAGAACAAGCAGATATGTTGCTGGAGATCGAGTGTCGAAAGAGAGAATTGGAGGATTCTGTTAACAAACAGCGTGAAGATATTCAAAGCTACTTACGGGAGAAGGAGAGAACATTTGAGGAAGAGAAAAAACGAGATCTTCAATATATTAGTTCTCTTAAGGAAGATCTGATTAAGGAACAAGAACGAGTTGCTGTGGCATTAAATAAGTTTGAGGCAGAGAAGTTGGAAATTAAAGTGGATCGTGAGCAAAGGGACAAGGCATGGGCGGAGCTGCAGAACCTGATCGAAGAGCTGCAGGTTCAAAGGATGAAATTAAAGGAGCAGAGGGAAATGCTGCATGCTGACCGAGAAGATATACATTCTCAGATTGAACAGCTTAAAAAATTGGAAGATGTGAAAGCCGACTCTGATCGTGTCTTAGTTTCTCAAATTCAGAAAACATGTGTAGATTCTACTCCTCAAGTCCTTATACGGGTTTCTCCAATCAAGCAAGCTCATAAACTCTCGTCTTCGGAAAAGAGCCCAGGACCGCCCTCGTGGCTTCGAAAATGTGCTTCATTGGTTTTTAAACACCCCCCTGGAGAAGTTAAGCACATGGAATCATCTTTGGATTCCACGTACGAGGTTGCAAAGTTGGGATCTGTTGAAAAAGAATTGATGAGAATAGATGAGAAAATCAGAAGACAGAAGGAAATGCAAATGGTTGCTCCTTCTGCTGAAAATGCTGCCCACCAGCCTGGCAGAACGGGTTCTGGAGAAGCGAAAGTGATTCATGAAGTCCCCTCTGTAGATGAAGAGGCAGCACCTTCAGAAGTGAGAGAACATGTGCATAAAAGCTCTGATCCTTTTCCCTTAACTTCTAGTGCGAGAAAAAGAAGAATCGATAATTCGTCTACTCCTGGGACTGATATGGAGCATCAAAATGATGCCAGTTCAAACAAGAAAAGGCGGCAGGAAGTTGTTGATGCTCATGATAGCAGGTATCAAACTTTTCCCATAACATCTAATTGGAAGAAGAATGCAAATTCTTTTGTCTGCTCATTGTCTCTTGTATTTTATCTACTACTTAAATAGTTCCTCCGCTTTCCCTGGCGATTTACGCTTTTGCCTTGGTATATGTTCAGTGTGAAATCCAAGCAGTCAAGTGGTGATGGTCTACATGTTGTCAGTTTGTCAAGCCAAAGTGAAAGTACTGAAAAAGTGGTCAATAGTCTAGCTGAAGTTGAGAAACACTCTAAAATCATTTCAGAAATGGTTGATACTAGAATAACTCAGACGCAGGTTCAGCAAAGTGCAGTTGACAAATCTGTACTAGTCGAGAATGAAGCAGTAACGCGTATCATAACGGAGCAAACTGTGATACAGCAAGTGCATGTAGTAAATTTTGGGGAACCAAAGAAGCCTAATGAGGTAACTTGAACTTCAATCTGTGATTCTTGTCAAATTTACAGAGTGAATAGAGGAACTGTCCTCCATTTTATCTTTCCAATTTTGTACTATTTGTGATATAGTATTTCGAAGGTAACCTGTGTGTGTAGGTGTTTGTTTTACATGTGTGGAAGTATTCATCTGCCCATCCCAAACTAATAGGAGAAACCATACAGGCACTCTCTTTAATCCAAACATACTCTCAATGCAAAAGTTTTAAGGTAAAACTGAAAAAGTATTGAACAATTATCTAATTTGGAAGGGGGATATATCATTTAGAACAAATATATACTGAACACATCAACCCATCACTGCTGCCATTCCCATGAACCCAATGCTAGCACCGCCGGCGTCAGCCATGATCGATATTATCCCCTGTAAAATAAATTAGTTATCGAGGTTCGAAATTCTCCGGCAAAGACAATGGGGTGATTAGTTTTTTGACTTGGTATTTGTTTATTTTTTGTTTAAACTTGAATTTCTAGTATTTCGGGAAAAAAATGTAGAGGGGAATGAGAGACAATTAAGGAAGTGTGCAGAGGAAGGTTTATCTAGGTGAGTGACGGTTGGGGTGGGTGGAAAATGGCCCACGGAAGGTGGGTAGGGATGTGAGGTAGAATGGAATAGTTAGAATGAATTGGATTGTCTCGAAAAGGATTGGTAAAGTGGATTGGATTGGAGGGGGTTAATACCTAAATAAGCCACAACTTACTCTATCTCTTATACTAATAGACATCCAGTTTGTATTGACGCCTCGAGATGCTGATATATAGAGTGGAATTACGAAGAAGGCGGTCATTGCTCTTGGCACAATCATGAAAAGGTGCTGATGTGATTTGAAAATTTCCCTCTGAACTTGCTTACACCTTAGAACAGCGTGTAGCGCTCTTGAGTCTTGACACTCAATCACATGTTCCCACAATTCAGAGGTTGCTACAAGACTACAACGTTACTGTCAAGAAAAGCAAGGAGCAAGTTCTGTTTGTGGTAGCCCAAATTAGTACGTAAAGTCGTAAACGATTACTTGACGGTGGGGAGGACTATTACTTCTTTTGGGACCATGTAACTGTATTGCCATTTTCTAATCTTCATTTGAATTGGATAAGTTAGGTTTGCTAATTCGAGAACTGCCAATTTGGCTTCAGTATTCCTATATTAGTTTAAGTTACTTGACGGTTGGATTGCACATCCTTCAGACTAATGTTTTGTCTCCTGTTGTTTAATACTCCGTACTTGTTTCTCCCTTTGTAACTCACAGAAGGCATCTTGTCTGGAGGACGCTTGAACTGATCTGTTGCCATTTAGCAGAGAAGTAGCCGATTTCAAAGTCAATCTAAACATTCAACTGCTCATCAGTGGCGACTATGGTTCTGCTTCTTTCCTCGGTTTGACCAACTTGTGTCTTTGCACATGCTAGATGCTCTTTCTGATTATAAAGTTTTTTTATAGGGTCGCTTTATGCGAGATTAATTTTGACACTGGTCTTCAGTAGTCTCTGGCGACTCATTTTGTCACATACCAACCAGTACATAGTTGAGTGAGGTTTAGGATGTAATTTTGTTAAGTGATTGGTTTGATTGTAATATTGTTGGGCTCTTCGTTGATGCTCCTCATGATGTCCGTGTAGAGGCGCCGTTGTGTTCTTGTTTACGGCTGCAGGGGCTGTCCTGATAGTTTGTTAATCAACTAATGTCATTGATCTATATATCTTTTTTTTTTGTGCACAAGCAGTCCCCTACTTGTAGACATGTTGACGTTTCACCCTCCGAGACGGGTTGTAAAGCAAAACATGGATTTCTTTGATAAAGTGCATATGGACCCGTATTCGCCATTTTCAAACGTTTGTTCAAATTATTTTTCTCACATAATTTGAAAAAACGCATGAAAATCTCTCAAAACAAGCAAATATTTTCTTTACATATTAGTCACCTACTTGCCTACATAGATGATCATTTACATGACTTACATCCGTATAAAATCACTTGCATACTTGTAATAAATTTTTTACGGGTTTTTCTAACATGTTATAAAACATCAACATCACTTGCTATCAATAACAAAACAAAATATCAATAAAATGGGGGAAAAATATTTATGGACAAGAATGTACAAAGTGAAAAGTTGTCACGAGATTCTTGATACTATATATAATACCTAGGGATGGCAATGGGTGGGATATGGATGGGGTGGAGCCATATCCATATCCATATTCATTTAATTTATGGTCATCCATATCCCACCCTCATCCATTTAATATTTTTTCATCCATCCATATCCATATCCACCGGGTGAAGCGGGTGGAGCGGGTACCCGTTGGATATTTTCACAGCGTATAAAATTTAAAGATAATATATCGTAAAAAAATTGTGGCGATAAAATTAAAAGGCATACATAATTCAAGTAACAATATGTGTTAGCAAATAGCAACCTAGTATATATCCAACAACAAAGTGTCTTTGCAAAGCAAGTGACCATACAAATACGCCACGCCAACTACAAAGAAACCACCAACGCATTATATTATTGATTAAACTAACAAAAGTAAGTTACTTTGATTAGTGAAAATAACAATATCCACCTAAATACAAGTTTTACTTTTCCTAAATAACAATATGATATTAAAATTAAGTAAAATTTCTGATAAAAAAAATATACTTTTGAAGGGAAATCATTAATGACCTAAATAATTATTAACTTAATAAAAAATTAATTATAAATATTAATTTCGGATATCCACAAAATTTAAGTTAAGCGGGTGAGAGACGATAATCCATATCCCACCCTAAATTCACCCATATCCATATCCTACCCTAAATTCGAAAAAAATTCGTCATCCATATCCCACCCATTTAATTTCGGGTGGATGGATATCCACAGGGTAAGGGTGGGACTGCCATCCCTAATAATACCAAAGAGAGCCCAACTAGGCAAGTAGCCAAGGGGCATATCAAACCTAATTTATCATTTCTTAATTAAACGGAATCTATTTAATCCGTTTTTTATTTAAACCAGATATTATCCGCCTTAAGTATAAGTGTATAACACAAATTCTTATTGAAGACGGAAATTATTCGTCACAAACGAATATTTAATGCTCGTGCTAATAAACCAACGCACTAACACAAACAAGTGAACGACAGTCTATAGATAGAGAAGGAACGAAAAACAATGGAGAGCAAAGCCGCCACCTCTCTGCTTAGTCAAACTTTTCTATCTCCTTCTCCTCTAAACGACGTCGTTTATCACGCTCCTCTCTTCTTCCCCTCCTCCAAGCGCCTTCGTCATCCTCTTTCTCTCAAGGTTTGTCGTTACTCTTTTTTATTTTTAATTTCATTTTTATTTTTATTTTTTAGAGTTATTTTGATGAAAATTACTGTTTCTGATGAATATTTTTATGTATTTGATTTGCAGTTTCAAAAGCAATTATCAATCTCAAATGTTAATGTTCGTACCGCTTTGTCTGCGAAATGTGCTGCTACATTGTCCGATACTATTAGGTTTGTTATTTGATTTGATTTTATTTCGTGCAGTGATTGTTTTGCAGTAATTTAGTGAGACGGTTAATTTATTTATATATAAAAACACTCATATATTGATAGTAATAAACGAGTGTTTAATTAAACAAGTGTTTAACCAGTAAAATAACATATTCTATATTTTTGTTATTGATTTCTTGTCATTGTATTGTACGGAGTAGTGATTAGTGCGAATTTGAAGTGAATTGTTTTTTTTAAGCGAATTTATGTGATCTAGTCATTGTTTATTAAATGTCATTTGAGAAAAATGAGGACTGATTTAGGTAGAAATCATACTGTTTTGTCCGTGTTCAGCAAGACGTGTAATGTCGGTATTTAGGGGATGCGTTGATATTGTGTGGTGAATATGAAGCGAGATGGAAATGGATCACTTTTGGTCACTGAATGTGTGAATTTCGTTATATGAAGAATGTGATACCTATATGAAGCGAGTTAGAAATCATTACTGTGTTGTCCATATCTATCAAACTAGTTATTTACTCTATAACAGCTATCTTGAGCTATTTGAGTGGGTTAAAGTCCTGTTCTTCATTATATGAAGAATGTGATACCTATATCATTCAGAATTCATCGCTTTTGGCAAACATTGCAATCGTCTTGCTACGTTCTTTCAAAAGCAGTTTTATGACTTCTAGAATTAGTCTGTTTTAGTCTAGTTTTCATATTTACGTTCTGTTTTGGCTTTTACATGGTCCTGAGCTTATTAAGGTGTATGATTCTGAGCAAGTTTTAAGTGCCTTGTTCCACTTGGAAAGTTAGGACAGCATTGAATATTCACATGTAGCTAACTTTCTTCCTTGATGGATTTATATTAGAGCAGTGGAGTTGCCATTTGGTTTACAGAAGGTACTTTCGGTGTAGAAAAAGGTCCACTAGGAAACATGGCGAAATTAGAATAACTCCGAGTTCAGTTGGACAGCAGTTTAAATGAAATTTGTCGATATCCTGTTAATGTAGGTTACTCGGACTCGGTTACAAGTGTTTTGCTCATTTTTTGTAGGTAAAAAATTACAATAGACCTTACTTGAATAAAAAAAAAAAATAATTACACTAGACCACTCTTTTTCTCTTATTGCTGGATGCTAGATATAAAGGTCATCCTAAGCAGTTATATATCCTTCTCTTGCGTGGCACTCATATTTATCACTGTTTGCAGTGAAACATCCACATTAGCCGATATTGACTGGGACAACCTCGGATTTGGACTCTTGCCTACTGATTATATGTATGTTATGAAATGTGCTCGGGGTGAAAATTTCCAAAAAGGCGAACTAAGACGATACGGGAACATTGAAATGAGTCCCGCTGCTGGAGTCTTGAATTATGGACAGGTGCAGTATCCTATTCTTTCACCCCCCATCCTACTGTCTCTCCTATCCTGGTTGATGGCCCTGCATATCTGTGCTGATGCAATATTTGTCCTTCCCTAATTATCTATGCCCGTGTACTTTTTCTTTTCTTTCACCAAATGTACCATACCGTTCCCAAATGTCTTTAGTGGAGCTCTTACATAGCGCAAATTAAGGAATGGAGTACTAATGCGTGCAGACTACCCATGGATTTGAGAAAACCCTTTTTATCACATAACAGATGGTTTCAACTTTCATGTAAAATCCTGTTTCGGATGATAATTGAGCGAAAGATACTGATGGCATATGCTAACATTTTTGTTTTTCTTGAATTGTTGTATCCCATCTTTTACTGTCCTGAAGGGTGTTAGTGGTGTTGCTTCTGTACAGCTATTTGCAAAAGATTGAATTCTTATCTGATGTACTATCTTCAAGTTTATTCATAAATACTAGGAAGAGGGTTTTAGGTTTATGACCAGCTTTTATGGTCAACCTTTGTGGCCTGTTGGGGCTTTCGTTTTATATAATCAATTCAATTCTTATTTCAGGGGTTATTTGAAGGCTTAAAAGCGTATAGAACACAAAATGGTAATATTGTACTTTTTCGTCCAGAGGAGAATGCCTTGAGGATGAGAAATGGTGCAGAGAGGATGTGCATGTCTGCTCCAACTGTTGATCAATTTCTGGAGGCTGTTAAGGAGACAGTGTTGGCAAATGAGCGTTGGGTATATAACAATTTATCTTTCTTGGCTGCAAACATCCTAGTTTAATTTTTTTTCCCCCTGTTTGCTGTGAAATAATTATTAAATTGGCTACACTTTGTGCTGTAGATTCCACCTGTGGGAAAAGGCTCTTTATATATCAGGCCGTTGCTTATGGGGAGCGGGTCTGTTCTTGGAATTGCACCAGCTCCGGAGTACACCTTTATAATTTACGCTTCACCTGTTGGTAATTACTTTAAGGTCAGAAAACAGTCGTCCTCTTTGTATACTTTTCTTTTCTGTTCAATTGTGAATATGTTGTCACATATTAAGATCTTGTAACAGGAAGGTCTTGCGCCCATAAATTTGGTGATTGAAACTGATTTTCATCGTGCTAGTCCTGGTGGAACTGGAGGAGTCAAGACTATCGGAAACTATGCAGCGGTATAGCACTCTTAAATCTTTTTGATGTGTCATTACATATACTCTTGTGTGCACTATTTTCAGATGATTTGTTTTTTCTTTTTAGAGTCTTAGCAATAAAATGTTGTTTCACTTGCTCACATTGCTTATAGTCTAGTCATTTCATTTTCTTGCCAAGGACAGGCTGAGTATCCAATAATCAATTATTTGGTTAGATTGTTCTGCACAATTGAATTTCTATAAATAAAATGCTGAGGAATATTTTTGAAATGTGGTCCTGATGGTATACTTAGCTATTTATATAGAAGATATTGGTTAGAGTCATGGGTAAAACTTGACCAAGTTGAAGTGTATTTGCTGAATTCATAAGACGACGCTGGAAACCACCACTATAGTGATTAGTAGTTAATGCTGTCAACTTTGCTTGGTGATGCATCTTTACTAAGATACTCTCTGCCTCTCTGGTGTTCGTTGTGCTTTTGTTTAACTTATCATTCTTCTCTTGTAGGTTCTTAAGGCTCATTCTGCTGCTAAAGCCAAAGGCTATTCTGATGTACTATACCTGGACTGTCTACAAAAGAAGTACCTGGAGGAGGTTTCCTCTTGTAATGTCTTTGTTGTTAAGGTGTGTTCCTCTCTTCCCTCTCTCTTCACTCCCCTTATTATCTTGGCATTTAAATATGTAGACAGAGTCCATTTGGTTCTTCATACTGTGTTTTGTATACCTTGTTATTTATTTGAGCATTCTGTAGCAGCTCGCTGACCATGCTTTAATTGAGCATTCTGTCCCGGTTGTCAATTTTTTCTTCTAAATCTGCAAATCACAATTCTAATGTTCATCCGGTAATATAATTTTGCAGGGTAACAAGATTTCTACTCCTGCCATAAAAGGAACCATTCTGCCTGGTATAACAAGGAAAAGTATAATTGATATTGCTCGTAGTCTAGGATTTGAGGTATTCCGTAATCTCTCAGGCTCTTTCTCATCAAGTGTTTATTACATACACAATTGCTTACTTCAAGCTTCTAAACCGTGTGTGAACTGCCTAGTTAGTTTTCCTTCATGGCAATCAAGTGTATTAAGATCATTGTTCACAAGTGAGCAACCGTTTTGTTTAATTCTAATTTTTAAATATACGTGAGGACTTCCTTTGGTGGTTGATTATATACCCTATTGAGCTGTTGCTGACTTCCATTGCACAAAAATGTGGTCTCACTTTCATTTGCCATGATGATTAGGATGTCACAGTATCAGGATGTCAAGGATGTAACACGAAAAGTTTTGGCCTATGCAGCCAGAAATTTTCGAAACATTTTCCAAATGTTTTAGTTACTGACGTCTTATTGAAATCTGAATTTTGAGTTGATGTTTCATGTTTTAGTTCATATCCCCTCCTTTTCCTCAAATACATACACCATTTTAAGTTCCCCACTTTACCAATTTTCATTTGGAAAGTAACAGGTAGTATGACTAGTCACGCATAGCGCTATAGTGATGTACAAAATATAGTAACCCAACATTTTTATACCATGTTGACTTAGATATATTACGTCTTGCGTCGTGTTGAGTAGTGCCTTGAATAAGTTTACACTTGACAAAACTAGTAATTACCCAATCATATGTGGTAGTGGTGACATCTAAAGGACTAATGTATCAGAACATGGAAGTATGGAACTCATCAATCCATTTCTGTCTTTACCATTCCTCATGAAGTTGACTTAAAAGCAAACAACTGTAATAGGTGTTTGTTCGGTTCAATGTTTCTGCGACTTTCTTATTGAATTATGAGCATACGTTGCATCATAGTTTTTACAGCTTTTGTAATTTGGTTTATTATTGGTTTTGCTAAATAGGTTGTGGAGGAGCCTGTGTCAGTGGATGAGCTTCTTGATGCTGATGAAGTATTTTGTACTGGCACTGCTGTTGTTGTGTCGCCTGTAGGAAGTATCACATACAAGGATGAAAGGTAACCTTCATATGCTTTTGCTTTTATTAACATGAAAACGATTTTACTTGTGTATTCCTAGCCTGTTTGGAGCCAAAGACTCGTTACTCTTTGGTTCCGGATTATGATGAAATAAAGCAAAATGGCTTACTAAAGTGACTGCGCTTCTTTCTATTGTGAAGTACCAGTCATTCGATGTAGTTTTCGACGGAATTTTCATCTTGGGTAGTATGGGTACAGTCTCTTTGTGTTGCAAACAGGGGGTAAGACTGCGTACATTTGACTCCCCTTACCCCGCAATTTGCGGGAGCCATTGAGGCACTGGGGTAATGTTGTTGTTGTTGTTGTTGTATTCCTAGCCTGTTTGGAAACCAGTGTTTGAATTTCACATCTGAATTTGACCCAAAAATCATGTTTGGCAATCAACTGGATTTTGGCAAAATACTCGGAATTTGATAGAAATTTGGAGAAGCCTTTTACATGACACCCTATGACCTTCCATTTTTAAAATCAACCTCATCCGTACCCTCTCGATCCTTACTCAGTCTCATACTTGTAACTTTTCTCTTCAATGACGAGTTATTTAATTGAAGGTTGTAAGTGTCATGCTACAATAATGATTAGGTGAGATCAATTTCAAATTTTGGTTCAAATTTTAGGGTTATGCAAATCAACTCAAGTATCTTGCCATAGGAAGTTAACACAAAGTGGTTGTAAAAGTCGACATCTTAGAAAGAGAGAGAAAGAGGTGAGAGAAAGACTCCCTCAAATTTCCAGAATATTGGAAGAGATCTGAATTTTTTTTCCTATCTTCTTCCTTAGTACTCCACCTCTCTTCTTGAACCCATTTCTTTATAATCATCTCCCATTCTCCCCTCATCACCATGGTTATATAGATTTCAGGTCATTTTTTAGTCCTTTAATTGCAAAAATATCAGTTTTCTTTCTTTGATTTTCACTTTCTTAAAGACTTGACTTTAATTTTACTCTCCATTTTAGCCTAGGAGAGTTCTTTTTTAGTCATATGACTTTACATTTGATGATCATTATTTCAGTTTCCCTTCTTCAGATCTGGGTTTTAAAATGAAATTCAGGTTTCCAAACACCCCCTAACTGATTTAGACAACCCGAGTTCAAATTATCAATTAAAACACGCCTAACATTCACGTGATAGAAGTTCTACTTGATGCCCATTTCAAGTGCATTCGGAAGTTTTTTTGGGCAACTATTCATATTTTTTTTTTTTGGCATGAAGAGCTGAATTAATAGTGGTTCCTTTGAGATCTAACCCGTCTTCAGTGCTTGGAACTTGGAAGTCAATTGTAAATTTGCGATGTTGTGAATTACAGGTACAGTTTTGGAGATGGAAAGGTTGGGGCTGTAGCACAGCAGCTGTATAGTGCACTTACCAGTCTACAAATGGGTCTTTCCGAGGACAAAATGGGCTGGATTGTCCAACTTAAGTAATTCCTGCTTTCATAATTTTCCTCTTATACAATGTTCTTTACACAGTCCAGAGAATGTTAAATATTGATCTTCTGCTATTTGTTTACAGTTCCTTCTATATATTATCTCAGTTTTTGTTTTGCTACTTGCGCACCATATTTTTAGAAATACTCGATTATGTAATCACCACAGAAAATATAATTTTCAGAAATTTCTGAAGACGAAAAGCGGTTGAAATTCCTAAGATAAAAATGTGTATTGGATTCCTAAAATCCTCTGTCCCACTTTTGTGTCTCTTATCATGTCCTATTGCCTTTATCTTACGACACATCATCCTTCACAAGGAAGGATAACGGTACATAAAAAGGAATACAAAATAGGAAAGAGAATCCGCTCTCCAACTAAATGTCTTAAGAAAGGAAACGCCATCAAAATCTGCCATCTAAGAAAGCATTCATTAACCCAAAAAATTTGGAAGATAGAGATACATTTACTAACCTTAATAACAATAAGGAATAATAAGATCAATATATATGAATTACAAGACGATACCCGTCAAATATACTACTCCAAGACCCAATTTGGTTTGGCTTAGTGAAAGACGGTAAGAACTAAGAAGCATTTACAGAACAAAAAAGTGAGAAAAAGAAATGGGCTGATCTCTCTTTCTACTACTTCCACACATGACAATTGCTATATCCTCTCTTACAAGTAGCTAAGATCAATAGCAAGAAAACGTGAACCCAGATATTGTAATACCCCGTATTTTTATATAATAAATTAAACGGATATTATTATTATATATTAATTATTATACAATTCAGATTACAAATTATATCGAGTTAATGGTGAGTCGATAATTACATCCAACGATCGTAAGTTTACGTTACACATAAGATAATTAAGTAAGGATTACGGGTATTGGTTAAATACAAAATAAGAAGGCATGCTTGATTATTTTTATAGAACCTAGACTACCCATACTCCCTTGTTCACCCCAACCCATACTCCAAAGCCACGCCTACATCACCCCCCATACAAACCATACTTCATTGTTCTTCTATCCCCCTCATCCCGTCTCCCTCCTTAACCAACACCAAAACTCCATCTTTCACGTTTAGAGAGAGAGAGAGAGTGGTCGTGGTTGCTATTGGCGCAGCAAGGAAGGGATAGGGGAGCTTGTCGACGTCTGAGGGTGGCCGTGGTGGCGGCTATGGCGGCAAGAAAGGTAAAGGTTCCAACTCTTCTCTGTTTTCTTTCGAATTGAATGTCGGGTTTTGTGAGTTGTTTGTGTCTTGTCGAAACATTGTTGGTAGTTGTTGGCAAGGTATAAGGGTAGGGTGGTTAGTGGTGAGTGTAGTGGTGGTGGTCACGGTGGTTCTTGGTGGTCTTAATAACAGTAAAATGCGGTAATAATGGGGGGTAGCAAACAGGTTTGTAATACGGGTTACACTCGGGTTTGGATGGGTCTGGTTTGGGTGGTGTTTATGTCGACTAAAGGGAGGTCGACGGGGTGGTGTGGGGGTGTCGGTGTTCGTGGGTTGACGGCGTGTAAGCCGGTGGTGGCTTGACATGAGTTGAATAATAGTTGCGGTGGTGGTGAGAGGAGAAGCAGTGAGTGTTTGGTGATGATGCGCGGTGGACCACGCCAGTTGCCAGCTCTGGTTCGACTCGCCGGCGGCCGTCGACCAGGCTGGTGGTGGTCGTGGGTGGTGAGGTCAGAGTGGGTGCAGGGTCAGGTGGTTGTCGCGGTGGTGAGGTGGCCTGTGGTGGTGTATGTGCGTTGGTGAAGGGGACGAGTTGATATCGAGTGTTTTTGTTATTTCGAAGCGGGTTTTTAATATTTAAATCGTCACATTGTAATGAGTTGTATACTTAATTAGTTAATTTATTTCCCGAGTCTTCTAAATAATTAATTAATGTAATTCCCGAGTTGATTAAATAATTGAAGACGGGTTTAAATCGGGTTGTTTAAGTTGTGGTTCGATTCGGGTTCCTTAAATCATTTAATTAATTAAATTAGTTATTTAATTTAATTCCCGGGTATTGAAATAATTAAAGACATATTTTGGAGTCGGGAATGTTTGAGTTGTTCGAGGTTGGATTCGGGTTTTCTTAAAATAGTATAATCCGTTTAAATTACCGGGTTGGTTTAAGTGTCGAGTTAATTAAGATAAAATAATAATTAATTAACTAGAAATGAGATTTCGAGACGGGTTTGTTAAAAGAGAAAAGTTACTATATCGGGAAGGTTTCCATTTTGAGAAATTATACTTTAATAACTCCCATTTTGGGAAGTTGGGTCAAATACTAATCGGGTTACTTTAATTATCAGTAGGGCATATGTTGGTGTCGGGATTGTATTTCGGGAAGACTTCTAATTGAGAGATCTCCATATTTAGTAGTTAGTAATTAAAAATATTATAATTGTGCTAGGTGATGGATTCGTGAAGGATCGATAATCAATTCATTGCTTCTTTCTGGACTGCTAATTGGAATTTCTTTGGCACTTGAGGTAGGGGAAATACACTTGTCCTGTTATCGTTATTGTTGAATTGTGTTGGCTGAATTCGTGGTGGTTGATTTATATTATCATTTATATTGGGAAAGGTGATTATTTGAATTGATCATATTGAGTATGATATTACAATATCGGATAAGCGGCATGATCTTATGATTCATCATTTAATTGATTTGTATAACGTGTTGCATCAATTTCTTGTGAACATTCATATGCATTGGAGTTGGAGGATGTTCTGTGATATGGAACGAGAGATTAATCGGTCTGTGTGATATTCGGGGATTTGTGATATTCGTGGATTTGTGATATTCGTGGATTTTGTGATATTCGGGAATGTGATATTCGTGGTCTGTGATATTCAGGGTATGTGACATGATGTGGAAGTTATTGATATGGTGTGAAAGTTATTGATATGGTGTGGAAGTATTGTTATGATGTGGGAGTTATTCAGGGTCTGTGATACGGAGAGGTGGAGTATGTGACAAATTGGAAATGGAGCTATGTATTTTATTGTCGTACTTATTTTGTTTTCCCTACTCAACCTCGTGGTTGACCCTGTGTATTCGTGAACACCTGTGATGATCCGTTTTATGGGAGCAGACTTGACGAGTTTAAGAGATAGGACGGGAGCTGGATGGGCGTGAGACATCTGGATCGAGGACGACCTAGTAGCTAGATCATCATCTAGAAGACTTCACTTTTACTTACATCAGTTCTTGGCATTTAATTTGAAAAGAGGAATTGTAATAATTAAGTTAAATATTTTGTAAATTGCCTTGGAGTTTAATTTGTTATTCACTACCTCGGGAAACCGAGATGGTAACAGTCCGTTTTATTAGAGAATGTCTTGACGAGGACTTCTTTTATAAACCGGGGTGTTACAAAGTGGTATCAGAGCGAACGATCCTCAGGCCTAAACCAATGAACCCAATGAACCTAGGATGTGTCTAATTAAAATGAACACCGGGATAGAACTGTTAGGAGCACACTGAGGTAAGGTTTGAGTTAGGGGCCCCCTCACACCGAACCAGTGGCCCTCTCAGTTTGACTCGGAAAGCCCTGAGGGTATATGAGGGAAAGGGTAGAAAAGTTGCCTAAGGATGAACCTGAAATGCCTATACCGTTGCCTAAGTGTTAATTGATTGATGCGTTGATTATTGCATAATCGAGTTGATATAAACTTTGAAACCCATATATTCTAACCATTCCGCAGGACAACGCTACGGTAAGTATTCTGTATGAATGATGACGTGATCATATAATGTTGGAAAATGAGAAACAAATTTTCGAGTTCAGGTTAATAATCAATGAAGTGTTGTGCTAGACGTGAGCATAAAAGTAATTGCGAGTCAATGATAGTTATCTAGGTGGATGTTGAATGATGTGCTGGTAGTACTAATATGACTAAGTAATATGCGGTTGTGTGATCCCGAAGCCATGCTAGTATAGTATCGTGTTAGTAATAGGAAACACAATAGAATTTCATATCTTTAGTCATAGCAATTTTGATTTAGATGTAATGGGTAGGTCGAGATGCGAAGGGAATCTATGGGGTATATGCTTACATAAGTACAGTGTTAGATCTAATTTGGTATGGGTTAGTATCAATAGTGTGATTGTAGGAGTTGGAACATAGTAAATAAATAATTTAGTGATAAAACTTAATTCGGTTGATGTTACTCTTTAATGGACCTTACCACCATTTCTTTTCTGTTTATTGCCTATCGGCGAAAATTTTATGAAAGAGAGCCTCGTGAGTTAGTGTTCATTTGGCGTTGGTTTCATGCTTATATGATATACGGATTAGGAGAAATAAAGATTTTAGTAGGATGTGGTTAGGAAGTTCTGTGCAGTGACGCTTAGCCAATGATGTTGTA
The DNA here is from genome assembly GCF_048544455.1 of Silene latifolia. Lineage (NCBI taxonomy): Eukaryota > Viridiplantae > Streptophyta > Magnoliopsida > Caryophyllales > Caryophyllaceae > Silene > Silene latifolia. The sequence continues at coordinate 1,233,076 of NC_133537.1, read as the reverse complement.
AAAATCCACATTTAAATTGCATTAATAATTCTCACATAATTCCAACCCCACCGATCATAAAATTCACATATGTGTTCAAATTAATAAGCCACGAAAAATCTTGGTGTCTTGATATTAAATAATAAGTTTCGCAAACTGACCCAAGTTTTGGACCAATAGCATCACATGTTTGGTTGGACCAACTGAGTTGTAAAATTCTTTAAAAATGGTATTCTTGTGCTTTGAACCTAATTCTTTTCCCTGTGATTTTAACTCTCCGTGTTTTATAAAAGTAATACGAATCAAGTTTTAATCGAACGGTTATTTATTCATTCGTGATCTTTGAAAGTTACAACGTGAAACATGACTTGTAAAATGTGTGTTCTAGGTTGAGTCTTCATACGAGTTGTTTGATTAAATTCATGAGCCTTAGTAATGTGAAATTATAATGTCTACACGATGATAGTAACACGCACGTTCAGTAGTTATGCATCTCAACCAGTGATAAAATTAAAACCTAATTGGTAATATTGTTGGCATGATGGTATAAGTGAAATTGAATAGTTAAAATTGATTCTTAATCGAGGGTGAAATGTTTATACGAGTCCAGTTGTTTACATATATTAATATACATTTGGCATGTTGTGATATCTCTGAGTGTTCATCATATTTGCATAGTGGTCGGATATATATAAATATAAAACTATATTGTCATATCTTGGTGAGGTTGATGGTATTAAAAGTAATTTGATTGATCTAATATGCTCGCATGAATAATTATAATAATTATGTCTAAATGTTTACACATGGATGGTAGTAATGAGTATGTCTAAAATGTTCACAAATGTAGGATGCATCTGAGTCCTAATGTCGTTCATATGAGTCGGTGTGCCTAAAGTATGTTTATTACTTACATTGCATTAATCTATTTCAGTGGAACTACACATATAACATGATAATAAAAAAGTGTTGCTAATTCTTAGTGGATATGTTCATCACTATATCGTCATAAAATGCTAAAGGGATTCTTGCAATTGTAGGAGCATGATATAAAGGAAATTGTTTGATATAATACGACGATTGGTATATCTAGATTCTCGAGTCATCACAATTAATTATATTCTAATAAGGATTGTTGTGAAAACTATGTTGGCAATATTATAATGGGATAACCCTTTGATGATTCACATGCCATGCGTATGTTTAAATGATAGTCGTTACAGCTATGTTTAATTGAGTCGCGAGTTGCCTATTTGTTCAAACCGTGCAAACCAGAGAACTTGTTCACCTTACTAATCTTTTGTCATAGATAATGTGTTACAAGTTATATGATGATATATGTACATGTTTAAGTTGTTTATGCGATATCTTTTATTGTTCTTTGAAAATGATTCATACTTGAGTTGATGGATACAATTGGATGGTATGGTTGCTAAAATGTTAAACATATGGTTGATATGGAAGTAATTTTGTTGTTATTGTGAATCATATAACTATTAATACTCGGTTGTAATTTCAGTTGTTTGACTTCTACATTATTAAGTTAATTACTCATGACGACTTACGATCGATAGTCCCGTAAGGAGTTTAACTGGGAATTTTATAGTGTGCCTCCGATCTAAACTAATAATCTTCTTATATTGACCATATGGTTAGACCCTTGTCTAGTTCTTATGATGTGATAAATCGTTTTAAAATTTAACATGTAATTGAGTTGGTACTTATACTTTCGTGTGACCATGCAACCTGTGATAAATAGATCTGTAATAAAGTGGTACAATTTTGATTGAACACAGTTAATTTGTAGTTTTGCTTTACATTATGGTACGAATCGAATGCTTTGATGAGACGTCACCAGGGAATGTATACTATCTAAAACGTCGCCGATTAAATGCGGTAGTCGTGTTAGCCGTGAATAGAACTGAGTAAAGAAGTGCAACTAAAATCCTGATGATTGAAGTAATAGTCGTTCATTAGTAAAGATAGGGCTGAAATGAATAAGCTGAATCTGTAAGATTATAATATATGAGTCGACACCCAAGCTTGTTTTGTTTAAAGGAATTGAATTAAGTTTATCTGATTTGGGGTTTCGTAGTAAGCCGTAAGTGGATTCTATGACGGCTCTGTTATAAGAGTTATGATTAGGAAAGTTATTCATCGCCCGGTATGAAAGTAAAAGTTTGAAAATGAAGCTAAATTTTGTCGTGTGAGTATAAATTCGGAAGGAGATTTCCAGCTAGTGTCTGGTTGCATGGTTTCATGATAGTTGCTAAAGTCTGGAGTAATGGAATTAGAACGGAGTCACAAGTGGTGGGTCAAGTTAGTCAGGTTATTCGTTCATGTAGCGAATTGGTGAATTGTGGTTGGTTACGAATGTCGAAACGGGAAATGTGATGTGGTGATTTAAGTTAGTTACGTGTTAACATGGTAAGTGATATTAGCATGTCATTGTGTTGGGTGCAGTTTAAATATATTAATACAAAGAACAAAAATTTACGTATGATAGTCTTGTATGTTACCTTTCCAATATCGTTGCTTAATCACTTGTGTGACTCGACCAATAAGTTATAAAATTTGCCAATCAATGTGCATTCGTCATTTATGAATAATTACCAAACCTTTGCGATGAGGATTTAAAATATTTCTGGGACGATAAGTACTGCGAAACTGGTTGTCTTCATTTGTCATCAGTGATTCTGTGCCTTGACCTGAATTTGTACAATTGTGTAAAGGAAAGTTAGATTGGACCTATTAGGTTATAAAATTTTAATAAGATCGATTTACCAAGGTGTTGACCCTAATTCTTTCCTGATGATGATTGATCCCCTATATTCTAAAGTATGAAATTACAATGATTGGTGAGGTGAATAATTACTAATAATTTTTACTGGTAACGGTAGCAATGTAGCATCCTTGAAACAGTTGTATATCGATTGTCTTTGGTAAGAACTAGTTATCTGGGACGTGAGTTGAGAACCTTTTATTTTTTTTTAGTTGTTAGCAATAGTTTGAGACCGTAGATATAATAATGAAGGTTACGAGGACGTAACCATGTTTCTAGTTGGGGAGGATTGTAAAATCTTGATGCTTAAATTGCACTTGTTTGTAGGCTATAGTTGACCAAGTTGACGTTTAGTTGTGGGGTACGTATGCAAATGAGATCTATATGTTTTGTTACTACTTCTGTTAGTTGGTTGATGTGTAAAAGGGAAGTGTGATTAAACCGTAATGTAATGAGTTACGAGTGGCCTATGAGCCGAGTGATGATTACGGGAGATATGTTTGCGGTCCGATGCGACCATGGTTAATGAGTTTATGTTGAGTTTGAGATCGGAATTGAGATAAAAGATGATGGTGTTCTCATATGAGTATTCAATTGGTATACATTGTGTTCTCAGTTGTTATTTGTTGTAGTTAGTCGGGTTAAGAAAGACGAGTTAAAACTTCGGGACGAAGTTTCTTTTTAGGAGGGCAGAATGTAACATTCCGTATTTGTCATGTTTAATTGGTGTGTCAAAAGTGGTGTTAACCGCGTTAGAAATGCGTGACGTCCATAAGTACGATATGCAATACCATTTTGAGGTTTGGGTATGGGAGCGAACTTCGGGACGAAGTTCATTTTAAGGGGGGAAGACTGTAATACCCCGTATTTTTATATAATAAATTAAACGGATATTATTATTATATATTAATTATTATACAATTCAGATTACAAATTATATCGAGTTAATGGTGAGTCGATAATTACATCCAACGATCGTAAGTTTACGTTACACATAAGATAATTAAGTAAGGATTACGGGTATTGGTTAAATACAAAATAAGAAGGCATGCTTGATTATTTTTATAGAACCTAGACTACCCATACTCCCTTGTTCACCCCAACCCATACTCCAAAGCCACGCCTACATCACCCCCCATACAAACCATACTTCATTGTTCTTCTATCCCCCTCATCCCGTCTCCCTCCTTAACCAACACCAAAACTCCATCTTTCACGTTTAGAGAGAGAGAGAGAGTGGTCGTGGTTGCTATTGGCGCAGCAAGGAAGGGATAGGGGAGCTTGTCGACGTCTGAGGGTGGCCGTGGTGGCGGCTATGGCGGCAAGAAAGGTAAAGGTTCCAACTCTTCTCTGTTTTCTTTCGAATTGAATGTCGGGTTTTGTGAGTTGTTTGTGTCTTGTCGAAACATTGTTGGTAGTTGTTGGCAAGGTATAAGGGTAGGGTGGTTAGTGGTGAGTGTAGTGGTGGTGGTCACGGTGGTTCTTGGTGGTCTTAATAACAGTAAAATGCGGTAATAATGGGGGGTAGCAAACAGGTTTGTAATACGGGTTACACTCGGGTTTGGATGGGTCTGGTTTGGGTGGTGTTTATGTCGACTAAAGGGAGGTCGACGGGGTGGTGTGGGGGTGTCGGTGTTCGTGGGTTGACGGCGTGTAAGCCGGTGGTGGCTTGACATGAGTTGAATAATAGTTGCGGTGGTGGTGAGAGGAGAAGCAGTGAGTGTTTGGTGATGATGCGCGGTGGACCACGCCGATTTGCCAGCTCTGGTTCGACTCGCCGGCGGCCGTCGACCAGGCTGGTGGTGGTCGTGGGTGGTGAGGTCGAGTGGGTGCGGGGTCAGGTGGTTGTCGCGGTGGTGAGGTGGCCTGTGGTGGTGTATGTGCGTTGGTGAAGGGGACGAGTTGATATCGAGTGTTTTTGTTATTTCGAAGCGGGTTTTTAATATTTAAATCGTCACATTGTAATGAGTTGTATACTTAATTAGTTAATTTATTTCCCGAGTCTTCTAAATAATTAATTAATGTAATTCCCGAGTTGATTAAATAATTGAAGACGGGTTTAAATCGGGTTGTTTAAGTTGTGGTTCGATTCGGGTTCCTTAAATCATTTAATTAATTAAATTAGTTATTTAATTTAATTCCCGGGTATTGAAATAATTAAAGACATATTTTGGAGTCGGGAATGTTTGAGTTGTTCGAGGTTGGATTCGGGTTTTCTTAAAATAGTATAATCCGTTTAAATTACCGGGTTGGTTTAAGTGTCGAGTTAATTAAGATAAAATAATAATTAATTAACTAGAAATGAGATTTCGAGACGGGTTTGTTAAAAGAGAAAAGTTACTATATCGGGAAGGTTTCCATTTTGAGAAATTATACTTTAATAACTCCCATTTTGGGAAGTTGGGTCAAATACTAATCGGGTTACTTTAATTATCAGTAGGGCATATGTTGGTGTCGGGATTGTATTTCGGGAAGACTTCTAATTGAGAGATCTCCATATTTAGTAGTTAGTAATTAAAAATATTATAATTGTGCTAGGTGATGGATTCGTGAAGGATCGATAATCAATTCATTGCTTCTTTCTGGACTGCTAATTGGAATTTGCTGGCACTTGAGGTAGGGGAAATACACTTGTCTGTTATCGTTATTGTTGAATTGTGTTGGTGAATTCGTGGTGGTTGATTTATATTATCATTTATATTGGGAAAGGTGATTATTTGAATTGATCATATTGAGTATGATATTACAATATCGGATAAGCGGCATGATCTTATGATTCATCATTTAATTGATTTGTATAACGTGTTGCATCAATTTCTTGTGAACATTCATATGCATTGGAGTTGGAGGATGTTCGTGATATGGAAATGTAGATTAATCAGTGTCTGTGATATTCAGGGATTTGTGATATTCGGGATTTGTGATATTCGGGATTTTGTGATATTCAGGGAATGTGATATTCAGGGTCTGTGATATTCAGGGTATGTGACATGATGTGGAAGTTATTGATATGGTGTGAAAGTTATTGATATGGTGTGGAAGTATTGTTATGATGTGGGAGTTATTCGAGTGCGTGATACGGAGAGGTGGAGTATGTGACAAATTGGAAATGGAGCTATGTATTTTATTGTCGTACTTATTTTGTTTTCCCTACTCAACCTCGTGGTTGACCATTGTGTATTCGTGAACACCGTGATGATCCGTTTATGGGGAGCAGACTTGTGAGTTTAAGAGATAGGACGGGGAGCTGGATGGGCGTGAGACACCGGATCTGGATCGAGACGACCTAGTAGCTAGATCATCATCTAGAAGACTTCACTTTTACTTACATCAGTTCTTGGCATTTAATTTGAAAAGAGGAATTGTAATAATTAAGTTAAATATTTTGTAAATTGCCTTGGAGTTTAATTTGTTATTCACTACCTCGGGAAACCGAGATGGTAACAGTCCGTTTTATTAGAGAATGTCTTGACGAGGACTTCTTTTATAAACCGGGGTGTTACAGATATATATGGTCTACACCGGGGAGAATGAATTTTCTTTCTAGCACAAAATCATTATTCTTATTCTTATTATTTATTTATTAAATATATATTATTATTTTTTTAGTATTGTTTTAACTTCTGTGCAAGTTTTTCGATGATAAATAAAATCATCTAGAAATCGAGTTTTTATTGTTGAGGATTGAGACGTTGTACAGTGATGGGTAATCCTTTAGGGAATTCGACGTAAGGGTAGGCGAAAGCTTGGTCTTTATCGGCTAATTGCCAGTTGAAGTTAAGTACCAAATGGCGGATGAAAATAGCCATCTCTAGCTTAGCTAGTTCGGAACCTGCACATAGTCTTGGTCCTCCCCCAAACGGCATGAACTTGTTGCTGCTTGAGCTGCTTACTGTCGCTCCACGGTTACCTCCGTTCTGTTTCATAATGGCAACACTTAAAAAGGTAAGATACTTAATGTTGGATCTTCATGTCACTACGTGCTAATTAGTTGTATGATTGTCATAAAACTATAACAGCAAGTACATTAAGTCAGTTCTGCAAAGGCTTCAGTTAAGACGGGTTGATAAATACAACCTTATTTCTTTATTAGAAGCACACGGACAATATGAATATCAAAATAGTGTGTCGAAAATTACGACAACTTACTGTTAACGCAAATTCTTGTCTAAGAAAGGTATATTCGTCTTAAACATGAAAAAAAATGTTAAATAGTTAGATGGGACGAAAAATAGAATGTCTTGAGAATGATAAAGATCTTGTCCAATCTAACAATATGAGTTCTATTTGAAACTTAAGACCTATGACCGTCTTAAAGGAGACCAACTATACTTCTAAAATCCTAAATCAAAGAAGTGGCGAAGCAATGGGACAAGCACATACTGACACAAATCTTTAAGCAGGGAAGAATATGAAATTGTCAGTCCAAATTAAGTATTCAGATTTTGTATCTGTAAGTTATGTTACTAGTACATTAATAGTCGCTCATACAAAACTTTCAATCAATGTTTTAGTCATACTAACTTCGAATAATACCTCCGCCACTAAACAAAGGTATTTCAAGGCTAATTAATGTGAGTGTTTTGCTCCTCTGAAAAGGAACCAAGCTCATAATAAATCATTGCTAACAAAATTAATTTTAGAGGAAAAGAAAGAATGTAAAATTTGGCAAAGAAATAAAGAAGCTGAGATATGAATAATTAGACGTATATTTTATAGATTTAGGTATGTAGATGTCAATGAGAAAAAGAAGGGGACGTTGTGACGCAATTATGAGAATAGTAGAATCCAAGTTGTCAAATCCAAGAGGGTATCTAGAATAATTAAAGGTGATCAACTTTGCTTCATTACTTATATAACTATAAGGTTAATACCTGTCTCCTTATAATTAAGAGGAAAAAACGAAAGGGAATCAAACATTTGAGTCCTATTAGTCACTGTTTAACGGTTTAACCAAGAGACTGGAAAAAAGCTTTGACCTACTGTTTTTTTATAAGGAGCAGCTATATGTTAGCCCCAGGCAATTATTTTCTATCTCACACCGACTTAATTGCTAGTTATCTTTTATAGCATCGTTATATGGAGTATAAGATATAACGATTGTTTTAATACTCCGTAGTTGATTGTTACTTTGTTAGTTCGGTGCATGACCCGAAATCAGGGGGAGCTACATATTATCATGGGGTGCTATCCAAATTCCAAAAAAAAAATAGTTAAAATTAATGATCTGTGCTACCCGAAATCTATAAACATGCAGTCTCAGCAAATATACTAAACTAGACGAAGAAAATTTTCTACCCAACATATCTGACTACGCCCCTGCCTAAAATAATCAATTTTGTCTCATAATAAAGTTCATCAATCCACCATTACATTCGATTGTAGAACGTCAAATAAATAGATTATTTTGGGAAGGAGCGAGTAATGCGACTCCAACATCCTCAGTGCACTGGAAATCAGCTAACCCATAGTTGACAAATAAAATGAAAGTAAATGGGGAAAAAAGAAAATTCCTAGGGGAGATACATCGTGGTTTTGCGGACCCGTTGAGAAAAATAAAAGACATATTGCACGTGCAATCTACAGTCCCCACGCCCACGTGGGGGGGCAATTATCCTCTTTGGACCATATTAATGGGGAGAGAGAAAAACATAGAGTATAAAAAAATAACGAGTAATAATAATATTAATTATTAATAACGTAATAATAATAATAATAATAAAAATAAAAGAAGTCTTATCTTATACGTAAATCATATAGTCCGTGGGTCTGTGGTTGATCACATCAAAACTAGTGGTATCAAAGGTGGCCTATTTGCTATTTCAAACCCCCACGCCCACCTTCTCCGTACTCAGTGCTTAACCTACTGCTTTGATTGTGACACTTCATCTGCTGGGTCCCTACCTTTTTCCCTCATCAAATATTTCTATGAATTATTTTGTTGGAAAATGAGATAAGAAAGAAACAATAGATTCTTCTTTAAGACGGGTAAAATAATATGAATAAAACAAAAACAGAACATGGAGATGCTATTTGACCCATTTTTAAATTAATAGAGACAAATACATTCGTCTTAAGGGAAACTAACTGGAAAAAAAATGTAGGATCATGTTGCTAATTTTTATATTTACCCCTCTATCCGAGGTTGTAATTAATTAAACTCGGCTAACTCGCAAAATCCTCGAAATCGATTTGCTTCAAGCTCGTTCAAACCAATTTCGAGCCCGAGCTGGAGCTGATCTTTATCAAATCCAACTCAAGCCATGCTCAAGCTTTTTCTGAGCGCAATCTTTTTTCAAGCTTGACGAGCTCTAACCCGAACTAAGCTCGAGCTCAAAATGGTTCCATTCTGATCGGCCCAATAACATCTCGATTTCTATCTTATGAATAATGCATAAAAAGCAAATCAATATAATTGACTAGGATAAAGGGAGTCCACGATTGATTAGCTGTTGTAGAGGAAGTACCAAATTACCAAATAATGGACGAAATCACTCCCGAGTACCAAATATAATGGAGGAAGGGCTTGATAAACATATTACACGAATATAGCCACAAGCAAAACCTAACCAAGAGGTGAGTCCTATCAATATGACAACCAATTTGGGAAGAAAGTTTGGTTTAGGATATATACCTTGGGTGTACGTAATGTTATAGACAGAAATCATTCAATTCAAACTACCCCACTCAGTCATTCTCAAAGTACCATCACCCTTAAGTCGAGGGGCATTCCCTAATTTTTCTCTAGGGTCCCTAATATTTGATTTTTTTTTTTTTTTAAACTACATGAGAAAAACTCTGACAAATTTTGGAGCATTCAACTGCCCTTCTATTCATTGATCATTAGTGAAATTCGTGCTCCTATCTTAGTCAATTGTATTTACTAGTCGTCCTATGAATGCTGGATAGGCTCTTGTTTTTAGTCAAATTGATTTACTAGTAGTACCGTGAATGCTGCATATTTTCTTGTTTTTTATGTAGAAAAGTAAACCATAGCAACAACTGGAGTACCATATATTCAACATGCAGTCAATATCCTAAGATCCGTCTTACAATAATATTTAAACAAAACACGTCAAATATCACCTAACTTGGCGTATATAAGACAAATCTTTTGTTTTTTCATACGCATTCTGCTTTTATCTTATTTATACACCCCGTCTTAAATAAGAATTTTTGTTCAACATGAACTTCCAACAAGCATATTTGAGCCACTTCAAAACATAATCACCTTTTACTATTATTCCTTGAAGGTCTTGAATGAGACTTGCGATTTTGATTCTAAGCAAATCATACTTTTGAACTTTCCGTAAAAATACTACGAACCGGTATCAAAATTTCACTAAAACTTAAAATCATCACAATTCACAAGGGACTTGGGCGTTTGTCACTACGAGTAGTAGTTAGTTCTAATTACGCAAGTCTAGCAGAAGACCGTCCTATAACGAGACTACCTCAAATAGTCAAATATTATTAGTAAATTTAGTTTCGTCTCATAGTAATCAACCTCATAAGATAATTTAAGCTTTTTACGTAATGCAGAGTAACACTAAAGAAAAAGACCAGACAGGGAGGAGAAGATGCATATATAAAATAAGACTAACCTGTTGCCACCTCCAGGGATTGAAGAGGTGAGGCTGGTCAAAAAGGGCAGCATCCAAATGCGCAGCTGAAATCACCGGCAGCACTTTCCATCCACATGGAATGTCATAACCTTTACAACATCAAACGTTACTACATTAATTAACTAAAGCTTCCGCGATCTCTTTATTATAAAGCAAATATATATTTCTTATATATAAAAGCCTTCTTCTACTTTCTGGCCGGCAGTTTTCCCATGAATCATCCACAAAAGAAAGACAAACACACACAAAAATGACGAAAGCATAATAAGAGAGATTCGTCCCAAATTTACAACTGACATTACCTTTATACCGAACGTCTTTAACAGCCTTCCGATGTAGAAACCTCACGACATTACCCAGCCTCAGTGTTTCCGTAATAACCTTCACAATTCACAAAATAGTGTTACTTTTATTGACACTTGTCACAAACGTTCTCGACCGATACATACAACTCTTGCATACTACAACCACATTATATGTGACGGCTGAAAAGTTTTGTGATGTTGAAAACACATGACGCATGTATCCACGAAACTACGCAACAGACTACTACAAATTTTTATATGAGATGTTTTCATGATAATACAATCGAGAAAGTAACCCATTTGAGGTAGTTAATCTTTGAGAGAGTTAGTTAATTGGTTGGCTATATCATGTATAGGTTAGTTTATAATTAAATGGAGATGGCTTACACATTGCGTAAATTCCATTTTCTTGTAGTCCTCCCAATTTAACTCTTTCTCATCTGATTCCTGCTTAGCTTTGGAAATGGAAAGTTGCTCTTCCTGAATATTTTAGTAAAAAATGAAAATTTAAGGAAAACGTATGAGAATATTAAAATATAAAAAGAGAGAAGAGAGATTAAAGAAAAAGGTATACCCTTAATTGCTGAAGAACAGCTGGGGAATCCTGAAGAAAAAAGATGGCTAAAGCAATGGAAACAGAGGAAGTTTCATGACCAGCAAAGAGTAAACTCAAAATTAAGTCAAGTATTTGCTCTGTTGAAAGATTTGAATGCTTCAACACCCATCCAAGGAGATCATCATCATTCATACTATCATTCCCACCGTTCTTCATCTTCTCTAATCTTTCATTCATCTTCCCCTCGATAAAGTTAAGAATTGTTGATCTTGACTGTCCATTATAATTAAGTGAGAAGATTTCAATAACTTGATAGTATGAGGTAATTTAGTACGACGACAATATAGACTTGTCTTCGTCACGAAATGATTTGGAGTCAGCTAACAAGAATTGTCATAAGAAACCGTCAATACGACAAATCAATTTTCGGGTTAGTGTTAAATACCTTGAGAGCCCTTCTGTAAGGAGTTCCAGGGAAATTTAAAGGAGGTGATATAACACCCTTCATAAAAGTAATATATTCCTTTTTAAGCTGCTCTGTTTCTTGCTCTCCAGGATCCAAGCTCATTATATGTTTTGCCATCAAATTGAATGTGAACTACAAAAACAGCACATAAAATACTTAAACCAGTTAATAAATACGACATTTAAAACTCGACTTTTTAAGTGAAAAAATGACATTAATGCTCCTATGAAGATTAAAATTTTTACCTTCTTAGCTTCATCCTGAGCAGAAAAGGAACAATTTTCTTTCCATGAATTAAGCACAAATAAAGTGTGTTTCTCAACCTCTTTGATTAAATGAGTTTTTAGTCTACCATTGCATAAAAAGTTCAGAGAAATATTTCTCATGTCTCTGTGCATGTCTCCCACCAAAACAAGCATCGACCATTTTCCAAGTATTCCACCAATGCTTTTGGGATAACTACATTCAAACAACCTCCCTTCATTTTGGAGGATGTACCTATTGAGACCAGGATCCACTGATACAATGGTGGGTTCCCCAAACAAATGTGACTTGTAGATTTTCCCAAACCTGTAATAACGTAAAGAGTACATAAATATATTAACATATGAATTATATCACTAGACATATACACTCGACACTCGGACGTGGGTACGGACATAAACATGATTACTTTTATCCGAGACTGAGCAACATCACTTATAAGTTACGATATGTCGAATAACTTAAATCACTAAATGTGAGTACCTTGCAACATGTTGTTCCATGAACTGTCCTATAGTAGTAGCAGTGTAGGGCTTCAAATAACCCATAGTTTCTCCAATAAAAGGCAAACCCATTTTGCCTGGAGGAAGGTTTAAAGGAGGTTTCTTTGTTTTAAAGAAGTTGAGCATCCAAGACAAAGTTAAAACAAATGGAAGAAGGTACAAGAAGAATTCTAAGTCAGACATTGGTTTCTGAGTAGTTTATGCAAGTTTTTAGTGCATATAAAAAATGCCAAGTAAAAGCTGACTTTATTTTGTCCTTGGCTTTTGATCCTCTTTAAGATGCAGCAACACAAAGCAGAGGAACCAAGACAAGTTTTAAAGTAGAGAAGGAGAGGGAGTGAGAGAGGATCAAGAACAAAGAGCTAATGTTAAATGAAAAGATTTGAAGCTAATTTGTGGTCTTTTATAACCTGCTTTCACTGTCATTTTTAAAAGCAAATTTGGCCCAGATATAAAGCAAAGGAGGACGATTTACAAACAAATGAACAAAAGGTAACATTTGATTTTTGTTTTTAAGGACGATTTATCATAAAAACAGAAAACAAATTACAAAAATAATCTTTAGCGAATTTTACTTGCCTTATTCTTTTAATCTTAATAATTTCAGTTTTATAAATTCGTTTCAGTTTATTTTACTCTTCTCTTTACTTTACTTCACTTCAAATTTTTCTTTACTTTAAATTTAGACGGTTTCAAGCGAAAAAAATAAACAATTCCTTACTATTATCCTAAATATTCAAAGCAATGCAATTTACCCTTTTGTTGCACATATTGCTAAAATGGTACAGAATTATCTGATCCGACTACATAACTACATTAATATTCTAACTTATAAAAACCTACAATTTTATCATAATTAAAACACTCCTTTACAAGGGTTGATCTCTCTTAAGATAGCCATATTCGTGTTAAGTTTAAAAAGGGGTTTAATACTAATGCGGTTGCATGGGACAATCTTTTTGCCGTTTTCAAAACATTCTACTTTTCATCGCATCTAACAATTTGACCCGTTTCATATTAGAGACTAATATCTTCAGCTTAAAAAAAATTTGTGTGATAACAACAAATAGAATATGGGTTAATCTTCAATCCCTTCACCATATCGGAGTTCACTCATACCAAATAGTGACCCCACAGCCAAAGGTCAATTTTCACGTTTAGTCGTCCAAGAACTGGTGATACGACAGGTGGATCGGCCATGCACGGGTGACTGCCGAATTAATGATAGTATGAAATGCATGAAAAAAAAAGTGTAGTTTTTGACACCCTTATCACAGTCTATCTTCATAATAACTTGTACATCAAAAATATTTGAGATAATAACTTCATTAGGTAGCAGTGGACCAGTTTCCTCCCTGTATTTGATATTTAATAGTCAAGGGCAATCAATACAGTCAAACTCCCATCACCCTTCCTATCAAAGAAGTTTGATTTGGCATGTCTTTCCTTTGGCTTTTATTTAGTTCCTACTTCCTAGTATAAAATCAATTCAATTCCAATATAATTGAAACTGAATGTAAACCATACGAAACTCTAGTTATTGTTAGGCTTGGTTGACATTTAGTCACTTGTTTGCCAAACTTGATTGTGGCTCCATGCTATCTTATGAGGAATTAAATACGTATAATGGCTGAGTAAGTCATAGATGATAGCCTTTTAGAATTATTGATTATTGATGTCGACAAGATTATAGATACCAAAGTTAACAATGTACCATCACTGTTTTCATAGTCATAGTCAATGTCCTTTAAAGAAGTTGCTAGGGGTACAAACTTGTATCTCACGTACATTAAGAAAGAAGAGTAGACTTAAAAGGATTCACCAACATTAGAATTGACATGTTGGTAAGAAGATTAAAAATAAATTCGAGCAGACTTGATCAAAAGCGAACAATATAATGTTAATGAGAGTTAGTGGTGACAGCATTCCTAACATGCGATACCAGAGCTGGCTCAACTTGGTCTAATGTCTAGTGGAACATAAGGAAGTGGACTAATTGTCTATATGACGCTAAGAGAACCTAGTGAGACCTCACAATTAAGATTATGTGGTCCTTGAATTGAGAGGAGCGTTGGGGTACAAGCTCATGTCTTATATCGGTCAAGAGGAGCAGACTTATCTTGTTTATAAGTATTCACCGCCTATATTAATATGACATTACAGAAAAGTGGCGGAAAACAAATCCTTACAGATTTGGTTTATAGCAAACAATATCATCCTTATTCATATTGATGTTAGTAGATGGTGATAGCGGTAATCCCAATATACGTATACATGACTTAAAGGATGATACCATCTTTATATTTGTGAATCACATTTAGTCCCCTATAATATCATTATAGGTCCACCAAAATTCACTTAAAAAATGATATGCGAATTATTTGAAAGAGTGCCTCATCTATATGCATAAGCTTACTTTGCGTTCATCCAACTAAATCTCAAATCATAAAACCTGAGTAAGGCTTTCCAGCTAGGAGAAATTATTGAACAATTATTGCCATAAATAAAGCAATGCCCAAAGAACAGAATTTTTCACAATTAATCATAGTCACTCAGCTTCGCCACAGAAGCAAAATAAAGCAAAGGCCAACTACATCCTACATTGTTGGCCTTCACGTGAAATAACACACTCTGATTTAGTCGTCTATTTCTTCGCAATTTCTCTCTCCACCATTTCACATGCTTCAACAGGAATTTAAAGAAAAAGATAAAACAAAGAAGGCAAACGGGCCTGGTGAGCGGCCGAGGGCCTCTATAACATTATTATGAGTAACTACATTACATATCAAATACAAATAATCACACATAGAATTGGACCCAGTCACATTTGTGCATTACCATCTTCTATACAAACATAGAACATATGGGGTACTTAGTTGACCAAGTCGAAATATATCAAAGTTCTTACGGTTGTTTTTGAGACCGTGAAAAGTTAAGCAAAAAGATCTTGAGTTAGGAAGGGTACTATTTAAAGTGTGTGGTTTAATGTAGCTCGCATTCAAAATTACTTTTAAAAGTAAGTTGAATTACGTAATTTGTGTATTTAATAAACTCTATAAATAAATATATATTGGCTTTTTGGTGAGAGTTTAACAAAAAAAAATATACTTTAGATTGAATTTGAATTTTCGTTAACATTGTGGAAGTAAAAAAGTATTAACTAAAGCTAAAATAAATCAATGATTAATTGAGTTAAGCGGATTATTTACCTCATGATTGTACATCGATAAAAAATATTACTCTGTATTTATTAAGGTAAATAAATTATTGGGATGGAAAAACTAGTGTACTCTGTACTATATAACTTGGGACAAAATTCGAAATCAGAACAGATCGTGAATCTTAGAATAATTAATTCATCTGTGTGGTTTAGATGTTCATGCACTAAAATCACAACTTAAATACAAATAAAATTTGAGAAGAAAGCATCAGTAACTTGGGAAATTTTTTTACCACTTGAGCTTCATGCCAATCATAGGAATTAATAATTCTTTTACTACAACAGGAAAAGCTAAAAGAAAGATGGAAATTGTTAATTATTGTCACCCACTCGTGCGGGTGGTCCAAAGATAGTGGCAGACCAATGATTGCGAGTTGTAAGCAGTTTTTTTTATTTTTTTTTATTTGAGTGGCATACTGGTATGCAACCAATTCTAGTCAATGAGAATTTTTACCTTTTACTCCGGGGTTATTAATGGTTTTGGTTTCTCACTAAGCTCTAGGTGAGGGTGGTAATGGTCGTGTTGTGCGGTTAACTGCGCCTAATAAAAAGAAATGGTACAGCTCGGCCTTTTTGTAGCCTTGTAGGGTGGGCGTGTTGTGTAAAATGCCTAATTTTTTTGGGAGTGAAACCGCCTGCATATCAGCATGGTGGCCGGTTATGCTGCTGTGAGTTGTCAACTAAGCTAAGTTAATTTGGCTTAAATGTCGTTACATATTCAATTCATACAATAAAATTATACATTTCTAATAAAAAAATGCGTAATTTAATATAAGTGAAATATCTCATAAATTTTATTAAATTTATACTTGAAAGTTTTGAAAAAAAAATAAAGAAGTTTATATCTAGAGAACAATAAGATACGAGTCTATTAGGCGATAGACAACCATACCGAACCCTTAATTTTTTCAAAAACGATAATTAATTAGGCAGCCTGAAGGTAAAATTAAGCCGTGTTGGAGGCAACCCGTCTCTCCTAACTAGTAACTACCGCCCTTAGTGTAATACGGATAGTATAAATAAGACAATATTCCATAATTGAGTGCCAAATTACCAACCTTATTTTTAAAAAAACTTATCCTCCAACTTGGTTTCTTTGCATGGGAAGCTTTATCACGACCACGTGTTATAACCATGAGCGCATGAGCGCATGAGATTGACTTGGGTGAAAGGAAGCAAAATGAAGTTAATTTATTACCCAACAAACAATTGGATGCCGTCTTACTTTTAAGATGGATCTTCTAAGATCCGTTCCTTTACAACCCGATTTGATTAGACCTTCCATCTCGCTTTCAAAAGAACATACATTATTGTATGCAAATTATTAGAGAATATGTCAATGCCGGGTGTGTAATGTGTAATGTGTAATGTGTAATGTGTAATGTGCTAAGCAAACTTAAAGTTTTGTGATGACGCATCCCCACGCCCAATTTATACTCTTTTGCCTCATTTATTTATTTCAAATCCGTAAATGTCTTATACTTAAGGCCAAAAGCTATTAAAAAAAAATATTATCAATCGGGAGATCGAATTTCTACTAGGAGTAATTGAATTTAAGCATGTGTCAGGATTTTCGGGAACACTTTTGCTATAACAAAATATTATAGGTTGATAAAGTTAACCAAGTATATTAAGGTCTCAAAATAATATAAGGAAAAAAACGAAATGTAAAAATATTTTCTTCTATCACATGTGAACCATGATTATATATTTTGGAAGAACATAAATCTAGGGTGGACAAAAATGAACCTATTAGTCTAGCCTAGGGAAATCTAAGACATGTTATTTACCCACACATATAACACCTACATCATAGAGACGTAAACCAACTTAAATAGGCCCGTGGAAATAACTCCGTATTTTACCTGGTTCATGCGTGAGGCGCATGAATTGCATGTGTAGTACAAGCCCTTATATTTGTAATCCCTTCATTTATTTTATTTTCATACCAAAATCTTCCTGGTAGATTTTGAACAAATGTATAAAAATAAAATTAATAAACAAGAGTACATAACTATAAAGTTAGGATATCAATAAAAGCAACCATAAACTACTGCTTATGCAATCACAAATTACAATCTCTAGTCTCGCACATTTACAATAATACAGAAAATCGATGGTCAAAGTGGTACCAGGCTACCAAGTCAAGACCATTGATAAGAGAGCCTAAAACAAAGCTAGAGCCGCATTAAAAGAAATCAGCTTTCATTCAATTAATATGTTTACGAATATATGGTAGTAACGTTTAACACCTTTTATTTGCAGCTCTGCACGTCTGTACTTATGGACAGAGGAGGACAAATGGAAAAGATACCAGAGAAGAGACCAGGGTTATTCTCGTCTTTTCATGACTGATTTCTCATTGTGGTTCGTCGAACCATGGAAGGGACTTGTTTAAGTAAAATGCTTTACTTAAATATTCGATGGGAATTAGCCTTTTGCTACAATTGGTCTCCCTAGTGACGGGTTACCATTTGTGGCGGATATTTTGTGAGTTAAAATGGTAACAAAATGGGTTAGTGGAGAAAAGGGACCACATGAATAGTGTTGCAGAGAGAGAAAAAATGAGTGCTTTGTGAGGTAAAATGGTATCCGTCACTCAAGAGTGACGGATATGTACCGTCACAAACAAGAATTTGTGCTTTTGCTATTAGCAATACCAATCTCGTGTAACGTTCCCTCATACAGAGTAGTATGGAACCATGAATGGAAGGAAGGAACTATCTAAGACTAGTTGTTTACACCTTCCATGATATACTGCTATGTTATTCCATTTACCGAGTCTTAGTCAATTATTTACGTTGCTTTTTATTTACATTTTTATTTAGTAAAGTAACTTCGTGAGCTTAAATTACAGTTAGATTAATTCCTAATCTAGTTAATCTCATGTACATGATTTTATGCCGCTTGGTTCACAAGGGTGGAATGGGATGGATTGGAGCTAGATACTTTGGACTTGGGAGGTATGGATTTAGATACTCATACCACTTTATAGTTGTTTGGTACTCCGATACTTAGGGGGGAATAAAGTTAGAACCTCTGGTAGATAGTAGGGAATGCCGAAATGGGATTTTAGTAGGTTAAAATGGAGTTGAATATTTGATACGGAGTATATTCTAACTTCATTCTAAAATCACTCAACCAAACATTTAAATGGACTAAATCCAATTAATTTCATTCCAAATCACTCAACCAAAACCCCCCTCGCCTATACACACTCAAGACACATACATGTAACTTTATTATGGGAGTAGTAGACTAGTAGGATCAAATAATGGTTGATTTTACGGTCATTTCTGCATAAAGCAACGTTAACAAAACTTTAATTAAACAAAGCTATTAGAATAACATAAAGAGCATTTACTCAATTTTCTTCCGTAAAAACGAACTTCTATTTAAAAATCTAAAAAATCGAAACAACTCAATTCTGATGTTAGGGACAAACTAATCTGTAATCACTATATGCTCTTTTCTTCCCGAACTTATAAGTTGTACTAAAATTCATCATTTTTCTTAATTCATTTTACGAAACGGTTCACTTTTCACACCTATGTTTCTCCCCCCAAATCCGCACTCGAAATACCACTCAGTCCATCCCGAACATCACTCGAGCCATCCCAATTCGCAACAACCATTGAAGAATATGTGGAGTATAAACTTCTCTTAGACTTGTAAATTGAGAAATTGTTTCTAGTGTCACCAAGTTGGACAAAGAGAGCACTTAAGTGAGAAGGTTAAAAAGAACAAAAAGAGACGAAAGGTGCAACCCATTCCACGCACACGCTGCCATCAACAATTGAAGAAGCCCCATAAGAATGATGATAAGCATCGCAATCAAGTCTCCCTCCTCCCCAAAAATAAGGACAGCTCTTCAAACTCAAATTCATTGCGCACGCACGCACTGATCTACTGTTCTACTCCCTCCACAGTCCAGCCGCACACTTTTCCAACCCCACGCACGCCCACCTACCTCAACAGGTTGCCCTTCATTTAATTATACGCTCAATGCCATACTCTCAGGATTCACACCTTACAATGTCACAATTCATCTCTTCATTTATTATATTGTACCTAACCATCTCTTTTGCATTGTTTTTCTACAAAACTTAAATAGTCTCTCCATCTCATAAAACGGTTTTTCCAAAATAGACAATTTTTTTCTAAAATGTGCCCTAATGGCACATATTAAGGAGTCTTAAATGGAAAGTTTTATGATAAACCGCTCATAAAAAACCTTCAAAATACAAAAGTTATACAACTTAAGACATAACTAAATGGCGAGAATAAAAATATTTGTTTTAATAATGATATAGCAGGACAAGTGAATGGTCGTTGTGTACTAATAACACAAAAAATAAAAAATAAATGATATTGAACTTCCAAAATGGTGAAAAATACAGTAATATGTAAGTTATTTATGAACAATTAAATAGTGTAAAATGAAAGGTATTTTTTAAGGTCATTTGGTTGCCTTCTAAATTCATGTGAATTGGATATTTCTACGAATTGATAAAATAGGGAATTGTTTGGTTATCCAATTCACTCTCCATGTAACTCCATTTTCTACGTAATGTAGAAGTCACTTATCTAGCCCCTTTTAATAAGTTAAAGTTCCACGTGAGTTGGAATTCCCACATCCAACCAAACATTTTTTCAATTAATAAGAATTTAACTTCTTAGAAACTTTATCCTTCTATAGTAAACCAAACAATTCATACGATGAACAAATTAATTAACAT
The DNA here is from genome assembly GCF_048544455.1 of Silene latifolia. Taxonomy (NCBI): domain Eukaryota; kingdom Viridiplantae; phylum Streptophyta; class Magnoliopsida; order Caryophyllales; family Caryophyllaceae; genus Silene; species Silene latifolia. The sequence continues at coordinate 1,212,637 of NC_133537.1, read as the reverse complement.
CGATCATGAATAGCGTGTATTGAGCAATTGTTATACATGTCTAAAGATACTCATATCAAATCCGATCCAATGCTATGTGATTGGAAAAAAAGGAACTCTAGAACTTACTGGATCTAAAAGTCATTGTATCATGGTTAGCTAGGTGTAATTACATATAGCACAAGCATCCAGAGATAAAGAGCATATCTTAATGTAGTACTATATGGTGTTCATGACGGCTGACCAATGAACTCTACAGTTCATTTTCTTTTGATCCTTGGCTGAATTTTGTACACATATTTTAGAATAGAGGATGACTAGAGAAGATGTAGTGATTGATTACCAATGGTGCCTATAATTAGAATTTTGTGGTCATACTTTCAAGCATTAATGACCATTATTATAAGATTTGGAGAATCTTTAAAAGTCAAAACTTAAGTTAAAAAAAATATATATATTATACATGAATGAATTGTCCACAATAATTCAAAATAAGAGTATTGCTTTCAAGTTTAACCTTCAAAATAAGCTTATTCTCTATCAATTTTTTTTTTAATCCCCTTACTGCCAAGAGAATAAAAATTCTCAATAGTATTTCCTCCAAAAAGAATCTACCTAAATAAGAAAATAAAACTTTATTTTTTATTATTAAATTATTACTTTTTTAATTAAGATATAATCTTTTAATCATTATAATCTATTTTTAACTAAATTATAATCTTTTAATTAAAATATAACAAAACTGATATAAATCTAAAAATTCGTATATGAAAAACCTATCAACTGATATTATTAATTTTGCATAAAAAAAAACTTCAAGTATTTAATTCCTATTAAAAAATTATGAACTGGTATTATTAATTTCCTTAAATTACATATTTCATGACTTTACTCAATTCTTTGGATTAGTTTTTCATTTCAATTTCTTACCCTCATATTAAAATATGAAAAATTAATAATATATCAATTTTAAATCTATAAATAATACTCCCTCCTATTCACTATGATCTTCTACATTGCTTTTGGGTAGTTTTTAAGAAGAATGAAATTTGTGGTGGAAAATGGAGGAAATGGAAAGTAAGAGAGAAAATGTGGGATCACAAATCCTAAGAACCACAAATTATAGACTAATAAGGAAAGTAGAAGATGTTAGTGAATTTGTTATTTTAGGAAATGTGGAAGATGTTAGAGAATAGGAGGGAGTACATTTTTATAAACTAAAGGATCTATAAATATCAAGCATGTTTGCGCGAAATCCATACTAGTGCGACTTACATTAGAAAAATAATTATTTTATTTTTCTGGATTTTCCAAATTTTTTATAGGATAATGTTTCTTTCACAATTATTGGCATACCATTAAAAGCAACATCCTATTTCCTTTTCCCCTCCCGTCCCACCTTTCTTATCTTCTCGACTAACCACTTTTCCGCAACACCGCTCCTATTCCTCTAAGAATCCCCCTTGTTACAATTTCTTATGTCATCAATTTCCCCTTTGTAATAGACTAGCTATGAAATCTAAACTCATGTAAGAAAAACTATGTTTTCCACCTATCTAAAACAAATGTGGAAGATTATAGAGAATAGGGGAGTAACATATAAGTCTACCTTTATATTCCAATTAACTATTCATGATAAAAATACATAAATTTTAAGTTAATATTCCAATTATTCATGATAAAAAAAATACATTAATTAAAAAAATTCTTGTATATGGATCATGAAACAAAATAAAAGGGTGGGGTGACGAGGGAATGGAGTGGTGAGACACTAAACGGGTGGAGAAAAGAAAGGGGAAGGGGAAAGGAGCATAGGAGAGAAAAGGGAGGTGAACTATTGTACTTCAATTATTCAAGAGCATGGGTATATACAATAACATTACGCCAATATATGAATGGCGTCCGCAATTTGCTGGGTAAGAAAGGGTCAGATGTAATCAGTCTTACCCTTATATTGTAAGAAGATGGGTATATATTTCGAAAAATGTATAAAACTTGTTGAAATGAAAGGAGCACTTTACCAATTTGACATTCTACCTAACCGAGACATATTTAGGGGCTAAGTAGAGGAAAAGATACTTACGCCTATCGGAACATATTTGCCTGAAAAATACTCTATTTCATTTTAAAAAAATTATATATTTCATATCTTTTGATAAGTTTTGATCTAGTGAGATGTCTTGTAGCACATCCTTATTGGAAAACAGTCATGTGTCTTAAATTTGAGTCATAATACACTTGTGACATATACATATTCAACACTTAATACATATCCGCCCGTATCCAAGTCCCGTGAGTTATATAGTGTACTGGTATATCCCACAAAAGGTACCTAGAAGCGATCTCAAATCCAGATAATAATAGTCATGCAGCTAAAGTCAATCTACACACTCAAACAAGGGATCAACAAGGTTACTAAAGCAAGCCAAATAGCACAGCAATCAGCATGCATGCTTCCTCAAATTCGTGATAGAGGTCCTTGTCAAGGGAAGCACTTAAATGGGACCAAAGCAACAAAAACATCATTGAGAGGCACCGCACTGGGTGTCCTCTCAACCCAACAAAGGCCTACAAATATTGACAGAGAGTCAAAAAAGAGGAAATGAAAAATGGCTTTTAGACTTCAATCAATCCAAATTTCACAAGATAGATACCATGCAATTCATGCTTGTATTCCCATATTTAAACAAGTAATGTAGGCGGAAATGATATGATGGTTGAAGTAAGACAACAGCTTAAGCATACAAAGAAAGAAAGGGAGAATAAAAAGCAAACCTTTTTCAAACTGGGACACATAAGAACTTGATTATTTTGGCTCACGCACTAGCTTTTGCTTTCGGCTACGTGGCCTACGTCCCTTTGAACCTCCGGTCCCCCACCTAATGCTGGACGTTTTGGGTTCGTACTGAGAACTGCAGGCAGAAATGCAACATCATAATCATATTAAGTGTTTCAACATACTTCATTAAACAAATCATACTCTTCAAAATGGTGCTTAAACTATAACAGACAGTGGCAAGTAAAATGATTAAAGATTAATGTTAGTTAGTGGCAGTGTGTTATTAATTTTCCGAAAATTTCGGCCTTTTGAGCTTTTAGATTAGCAAGGTGTTGCTTTGTCCTATCATTAACGGGAAGAGCTAGCTACTCAACCGTTGACAAGTAGGCCGCCAAGCTTAAAATAAGGTATATGACAGAATCATGAGCTGCTCTAGACACTAGAAGTTAGGGTTGATAATATCATATAACCAATGAGAAGATTATTAATTACATTACAGAACAGTAGATAGAGATTCATGCGTCATAGTTGGTAAAACATGTTTCCTTCAGAAACGACAAATCTATTGCTTAAAAATCAACCTTTGCATGGAAAGAGTAATACTTCAAATGCAAGGTTCAGAAAGTATTATTTAGTCATGACTAATGAGAGATGCATCCATTGAGTGTTCACCGTGAAATTATTACTGTAATTAGTATTGTTTAATTTTGCTACATTTTTTAAAGTACGTATTATGTTTTATACTTCAATGGTATCTATTACAAGCTAAACTTCAGCGACATTCCAATAATTACATTATCAAACTCTTCAAAATTAAATACTTCCCCCTCATGAAAGAACAATTAAAGGGTAAAACGTTCAAAGCTAAAAACGACTTCCCTTCAAAATTAGCTACAATTTGATGATGACTTTAAACAAGACCGGGATGGGATTTAAACATTATGACCTAATGTCCAAAATATCTTCTTTACAACTAAGCCAAGATTTCTTAGGAAAATTGTATCACTTCTTAGCCTCATACCACACAAGTACAGCACATAGACCACATACGTGAAGAGGGAAGGGGGGAAATAATAGCGGTATCAATGGCAAAGAGTGGTTGCATATCATAAATTCATAACACAGAGTCAAGGTACAACTCATAATTATCCATATCAAGTTATCAACTAAATATTTACTGTATTGATCAAATATTGGTTAGTACAACTTTTATTGTACAAAATATGGGATACTACCAATATGGAATCAAAGTAAACTTATTTCAGAATGATTCATCTGGAAACAAAAGGACACAGTAAATAATGGTTAAAATTGAAAAGAATATCATGCACGAGCTGCTGTCTTGTCTGAATTATGTTTGATGGACATCTTCATACATAATGACAATTATGTGTCTTTTGTGTGCCCCCAATTTTACCAGTTATCATAACTCGTACTAGTGGACCAACGGTATACTAACATCAACGTTTGATTTAAATTACAAGATCAACCCTTGACCAGCAGGGGATGTTAGATGGAAAACTTGAGAAAGACAAAAAAACAGAACTTCCGTACAGAAATCTGCAAAGTGGAGGTTCACTGTGCACAAAAGGTGTGGAGCAAAAATACCAACCAATACCTCCCTTCGTCCATATAACCACTGTTGTGTTACAACCTGGTATGGTGATGCTAAATGCAAGGGCAGAGAAAGGAAAATGGGCATTAATCGACCAGTAACTTTACTCTTTAAAAGTATACAAATCATGGAGTTCTGGTTATGAAAATAAGATGAGTTAACTCCTAGTGAATAAATAGCCTTAACATTTCAGAGACTTCAAAGTAGCCAACATTAGTGACCAAATAATGACAACTTTTCACAGAAAATAAAACTGCTGCAATATTTGAGAAATACAACAAAAGCAAAGCCTTAGTCTCACCATAGTTTGGGGTTAGCTAACATGAACCATCACCCAAATTAATTTAGGCTTGAATATATCGATAAAGGCAAGGGTAAACAAACAAAAGAATAACACCAAAGCTTTAACCCCAAAATGATTTAGGGTCGTGTGATATGAATCATCCTTTAGAACCGTCATGGAGCGGTCGCACACCTTAAAAATCAGTGCTCTATCATCCACATGTATCATTTCCCTCCATAATGCTCATACACTCTTCAATCCCAATAAATCTCATATTATTTACAATTACCTTAATCCAAGTTTTTTTTGTCTTCCTCTACTCCAAGCAACCTTTATGTTCCCCAAGTTTCAAGCCTCCCAACTAGTGCAGTCATAGGTCTCTTTCTCACATGCCGAACCATCTTAGCCGGTTCTCCATCATCTTATCCTCTATTAGCGCCACTCACCTTTTCCCCCAATCACAACGTTTCTAAGTCGATATTTCCTTGTACGGCAACAAACCCACCTCTACATACGTATCTCCGCCACATTCATCTTTTGAAAGGGACAATGTTTCACGGCCCAAACACTATGAGTTGTAAAAAAGTGCACGTGTAATTGTTGTGCGATAGAACTTACCTTTAGTCTATGTGGCATACCGTTAATCACATAAAAACTTTATGGCGCTTTTCCATTTCAACCAAACCCTCCTTTAGTTTTGTGATTCACATTCCCATCTAATCACCATCTTTCTACATAATAGATCCTAAATATCAGAAGAAATATGATCCATGAATGACAATTCCATCAACTCTTGTTCTCACTCCAATAAACTTACACCCCAAATACTCGATCTTACACCTAGTTGGCCTAAAACCTAGAGTCCTTTTCAAACTCTTCCTTCGTCTCATCGATTAGCACAATATCCTCATCAAACATCATACACCAAGAGTTGTCGTCCTAAATTGCCCTTGTCTACTTCAGTAATTTGATATCCTAATAACCCCTTACATGGAAGTCATCTGAGAAAGACTGAATAATTCATAGACTAAATCACTTGTTGAATAATTTGAACTTGGGACCAAAGGCTCGTTGAGACTCTCAACTAAAAAAAAACTAATATGGATTGTCTATGTTGGCTCTTGACACTTAATTGCAATGAAAACTATTCAAAATGGTACAAAATCATCCATAAGCCTGCCATCACTTCAATAGCTCATTTTGTGGTCCTAAACTCCATTAAACACTCTAAAATTTATGACATTGAAAACACCTTTGAAATAGCTTTCAAAGACAAATCATACGATAAAAACGTATAATGACCAAGGAAAACTCATCCGTTTATCAAAGTCACGCTCAAACAAACACGGCTCCATTGTTCGGCCAAATTCCTTTAAACTCGATACTTTTTTGGTGAAACCAATTTCATTAGAAAATAGACTTCATATGCTTTCAGCGGTATTATACATGCTTCAAGAAGAATTTTTGGATCAAAAGGTATGACCATTTAAAATTGACCTTTCAAAGCTAGGAAAACGTTAATGTCGGCTAAACGTTTTTGGATGACATATTGTGTCACATTTCTTTGCTATCGAGACAACACATTTCATCGGCTTTCCTTGTCAACCCACAACATTTGTTTGTCGACCTTATCAAGCCCACACACCTTGTTGGTCTTGATTTCCAACCAACGCTTAATTCTGGCAGACAATCATTGTAGTTCTCGTTCCATTAGCCAACAAAACTTTGTTGATCTCCACTTCTTAGCCTAATCTCTTATTTTCCTATTATAATACCCACCTCCCCAACTTCATTTTAAGCATCAAGAAGACACATCATATGAATCCTTCAAGAACCCTAGAAAATACTTCTAAGCCATAATACTAATATGATTACGGAAATTGTACAAACATAACATTGATGAAATCAAAATGGTGACAATAAATTTGGGAGAGGTACTAGAAAAGTAGAAATGTTTACAGATCTGCTACATTTTGTGACTATGTAAGGAAGCAAGACTACGTGCTGCACTCAGTCACTGTCTTCTTCCTTATACCACTTGACTCCAGTTGCTGAAACCTCTAGTACCTTCTATAAAACTATGTTGCTCTGACTCCTAAGAACTGTTTTACTGTGTTTGAATTGCACGATACAGCTCATGACTAGTTAGCTACTGCTACAACTGTTTGAGGTCAATACAGTAATTATCAAATCCATTTATGATGTTGCTTACCCATCTTGAGTTATTCACCTATCCGTGTATGTTATATATGTCTAGAAACAAGGCTCAGAAAAGGGCGATCGATGACAAGCATGTGCCTTGACAAAGTTGCTTGAGTATGCTTAACATAGCATCATCAGCAGTTTGGGTCTATCTAACACGGCCACACGATAGTTGGTCCGGAAACTTTATTGTAAATTTTCAGAAATAAGTAGCCCATCCAAACTTACACGCACAAAGTTATGCAGACATAATTCATGTTGATCATAACCAGGATGTTCAGCATTTACCAAGTTGGCGTAGGTCTTATGTGTTATTGCCCATATAGCCAAGATACTAAAGAACTTCCATGAATGTTTATTGTACACAAGTTATGAATAGAGTAACAAGATAAATATCGACTCTTTTTTCATGATGCACAATAGACTGATAGCGGATAGGAAACATCAGAAAAAGGACAAGAGCTACCTAACTAGCTTGCTGAAAACGTAGGTGTTTCTAATGTTTTCCGATAGTTTTTGTAACTTACCCATAAGCTACAGACAATATAGATAATATAAGCAGGGCAAATCAGTTAAATCAAGACAAACAGGATGCACCTTCACAGAGGAAAAACAACATACAGGCATACAGCAGCGATAGAAAGAGAAATGAACTTGCTACTTAATCATTAATGGTCAAATTGTGGAAAAATAAAAGAACGAATCATACCATCCACTTCAGATAAAGGTTGTTGCGAGACTGCAAATATCCATGTTCGTCGTGACTAATTCTAGATTTTCATATCAAATGAGATTTCTAATGCGCTCTTAATCCGTAAGCTGCATCGAAACACTGGGCATCAGAAAGGATAGCTGCTGCCTCAATAGATCTATTCATGCAGAAAGGATGCTTCTCCCCCAAATAACTGCCACATAGAGACAGGAATGCTCATAACAAAGGGTCGTCTACGAGACTTAGAATCTATCCCAACATAGCTGCAGTATCAGCAAGCGCTGCACATGATAAAATTCAGCTTATAGTACCATTCAAGTAATTCAAACAAAAAAGCATCAATAACATTTAAAGGCATCAAGTAAACTGCTACAGCAGCTACAGGCATACAGTAGGATGATTTACACACCATGCTGCCTTGCACATACATGCAACATACTACGCATGAAGTGTGAAACTATTGTTCTAGCTTCCTAAATATTCAAACAACTCACTAACAAGAAGAGCCGGCAACAAAATTGAAACAAAAAAAAAAGAAAGTAGAGTATGCCTCTAAAAAAGGACGAAATTCCAAACACAGCTGAAATCGAACAAATTACAGTTAATTAAAAGTTATATGTTCCGCTTGAGTTTAACTTGTGATTAGTACAAGAATAACAGTTAACAAACTGATGCTTTTACCGATTCCATACACAGTACACATCTGAAAGTTATATGTTCCGCTTGAGTTTAACTTGTGATTAGTACAAGAAGTCTTAAGTTGATTTGTATTTTAATATGAAATTAAAGGCGTAACAAAGCAAGGACGACAAATAAACATAACTGGAACAACATCAACATAAACCAGGCGCAACAAAGCATTAAAGACGAATTAACATAGGCTTGAACATCAACATCAAATTAAAATAGCCTTCAACAACATCAACTTAAACCAAACATTGTCAAGAAGAACATCATTTTCACATTGCTAGTTAATCAACGACCTAATCACGTATCATTAGAAGAAATCCTCAATTAAACGATTAAACTCCGCCAGTAATCGGAAATTCAACAATTTTGCCTCTTCGTTCGAATATTCTTCTTCATTCTCATCATCTTAAGTTATTCTAACATCATTAAGTGTCAAAAAATGAATTATCGCGTTATAAATCAAGCCTATCAAGTATCAACCCTAGCTACACTCATAAAAATCGCAATCAACGAAAATATTCATCAAATCAATGAACTATGCAATAAATTAAATTGATTCCGCATACGCTTAACTCATTAATTTCGTGCAATAAACAGTCAATAGAAATTATAGAAAAAATCACAAAAAAACGCAATTGAAGAACTGAAAATCAGGAATTAAACCATACGAAGCTTAATTACAATGTGCGATTGAATATGAAAGACGTAGATTGAAAGAAGCGAGAAAATTAGGAATCGATACCGAGAGATTTGAGCGAAGAATTTGGCGCGCATGTCGTATCGTGTTTTGGGAAGCATCTCTAGTTCTCTCTACTCAACAAATTTTACGTTCGGGTTTTCTACTCCGCAATTTTTAACCCTAGAAAATGTAATCTCTGTGTTAATTGTTTCTCCCTTTTCAACCGCGAAATTCAAATCCAATAGTTGGTACCGAATTTAAGGGTTTCAACTAGGGATGGCAATGGATCCAGGATCCGCTCCAGATCCGCAGGATCCGACCCGTATGGATCGGATATAGATCTTAATTTTTGGGACCCGTTAGATATGGATCGGATATGGATCCATTACTTATAAAGCGGATATAGATCTGGATCTCACCACTCAGATCCAGATCCGATCCGCAAACCCGTTTTCAATAAAAAAAAAAAAAACAAATTTTCAAATTACTGATTTACTTCACAAGTCATAAGTTTATAGGTATAAAAAAAAACAAAAGTTGGTAGTGCATGACGTAACTTAGTGATTGTTACTAGTTATGCCACTTAATTTGGCCAGTGACATTAAATTTTGTAGACTCTATGTCACTTCGTAGTTTTAAAAGATTAAGTTGAAATGCTATTGTGTGCATATAATATGCCACTGACCTAGTTTGTTTTTGGCACACTTAATATCGCATGGGTAGTTCATGTTACTTAACTTATAACACTATTGTGTTGTTTATTTTGATATTGTCTTAGATCCGCATAGGATCCATATCCTACCCGGACCCGTCGGATATGGATCTGGATCCGAGAAAATTGGACCCGTCGGATATGGATCGGATCTGGATCCAATGTGGAAAATGCGGATCTGGATCTAGATCTAGCTGGATCCGGTCCAGATCCGGCCCGTTGCCATCCCTAGTTTCAACTTTCAACTAGGTGTCTCTACCGGCACTTGGTTAGTGGCTGGTTTGTTTTGTAACTTTGTAGACTCATTTTATTTCTATGCCAGTTTATTGTCGAAAAAAAGAAAAAAAATTCAACTAGGGATGTTCGGGTATCGGTAAATCAGTTGTTCATTTGAATCGGGTTATTTAGGGTCGGTGTTGTGGCATTGTTATCATTCTTCAGGTTAAGTTGGGTTTGCGTCAAGTAATTGTCGACTCGGTTTATCGGTGATAAGTTGGGTTGGGTTTATCATTGAATCAGTTTTTAGTATATTGTGACCTTGAGTTTGGAATAGTGGTTTCTTTATTTCTTATTGGATCATTCGTAAAGTAATTACATTATCGGATCATATGTCATCCCAAATCGATTTTAGTTTGGTTGGTTTGAGATTATTCACAAATTATTGTATGAGACAATCTTTATGAGAATTTGTTGCGGGGAAGTAGCAAATAAGCCCCAAACGTTTGTCAATATGTGCAATTTATTCCCATCTCTTTCTTTTAGTGCAAATTCACCTCTCCAGTTATAACTTATGTGCAATTAAGCCCACACAAAATTTTCAGGTCAATTTCTCGCAGAAGAAAAAAGACATGATTCGAAATATTTGCAACCTCAACACAAATTTTATTGAGATTGGGTTGCTAATTATAATACAGCCTTGTAAAGAAGGAGGTTGTCAAGAGTTAAGATATTGGGCTTTTCATTTTCTTCTCTACGACATCGGTATAATGAGTCATTGGGCTCCTAAACCTTCTTCTAACATTTATTTCAACAGGTTTCAGGTCCACTCAAATATTAAGCTTCATGGCTCAATAAATTGTTGGAAAGCTCCTAATAAAAAAGGTTATTGAAATTTCATATACAAACTTTACAATCTATCTATTCATTCTTAATTCTTCCTAGAGGCGGCAATCATTGACACGACCCGAAAACACAACACGAATCCGACACGAAGTTAGCGGGTTAGGATTAAGATGTTGTGACCCATTTAAGTAATTGGGTTGACACGACACGACACGAAACTTAAATGGGTCGGGTTAGGGTTGATGTCTTTTGACACGAACCCGACACGAATAACTTATTTATTTAAAATTGTCATAATATAATTGGCTTTAGTCAATAATTCAACAAAACAACTTAAAAATTAGCATTTTTATTCATCATTTTTGGGATAATATGGTTATAAAGCGTAGCTTATTGCATTAGTTTATTGGGTTAAACGGGCTAAGTGGGTTAAGTGGGTTAAAATGACCTTCTTAAAGATAAATGGGTTAAACAGGTCGGGTTGGGTTATAGAAAAATTAAGTGAGTCAGGTTAAGGTTGAGACAAATGACCCATTTATGTAATTGGGTCGGGTTAGGGTCGAGGTAGTTGTGAGTTGTGACCAGTTTAATATTGACACGAACACGAACACGACACGGCCTAATCTATTTGTCAGGTCTAATTCTACCTATGCTTTGGTCAATTATTTACCTATTTCATTTTCCGATGTCTCAATCAATTGTTTACCTTTTTATTTACGGAATGTCTTTGATAGATAGCTCGATCATCTACACTCAACTTGATCCACTTGTCATCCAATTATTCGTCTATCCCTATTTTCTTGGTCTTTGAACCAAAACCAAAGATAAACAAATGACCGGGGCGGAGTGAAGATTATTTTTTAGGTTTTTCTATATGGTAGTCCTGTTTTTCAAATTTTGCGTTGTAACTCTCGTTTTTTAAAATTATCATTGATGCCCCTAAACTTAGTAAATAGTTCTTAAAATAGCCAAATTACAAAAAAAAAAAAAATACATAGCAAAATTTTGAAAACGAAATACGTTTGTGATTGAGTAAACAATATTTACATTAATGTATGACAAACTATATACAAAAAGTGCATAAATAAACATTTAAAAGAGACTTGAGTGGAGTTTTTTTTTAGTATTTTAAGTTTTTTAATAACTTCGGGAGGACTAGTGATATTTTTGAAAATCGAGGGATAACACATAAAATTCGAAAAAATCAAAATGGCACCAAGTAGAAAAACACTTTTTTTTTATTATTTTATTCACTCAAAAACTAGTACAACTCACCCAACCCCCCCCCCAAAGAAACCCCAACCCCTCCCTCCAACTGCGTCGCCTTACCGTCTATGACCGACCATCCTCGATCCTTCCCTCAAGTTGCGACGTTGTACCGCCTACAACCACCCAACCCTCATTCCATAAGCCCCACGCACCCCCTCTTGCACCCTCTTGTCCCTCGCCCACCAACCACCTAGACATCAAAGTTAAAAATTCAAACAATTTTGATAACTTTATAATGTTATTAAATCATTCAAATAAATATTTAATCATAAAACTGTATTAACTATTTCACTAATAATATTCCATATTGTTTTTCTACTGTTTTTTTAATTTTTAATTTAACACTCAAATTGACTTTCTGATTCATATGGATAATTAGAATGTTTTTCATTGCAAGTTTTGCAACAAACAACTTTACTAAATTCACATAACTTATTTCAATAGTTATTTCGTAAGACGGTCTTATTTAATTAAAAAAAAAAACTCATTTATTAACACTAAATGAGTAGATTTCTTATAAAAATGGATTGTCTTACTTTATAGGGTTGTTTGGTTACCCATTTAAAAACACAGGAATTTAAATTCATGTAAGGCCCTGTTCTTTCTGGCTTATTTTCAACTCATTTCAATTTGATTCAGCTCAACTTATTCGGATTCAGCTCACTCCATTCGATTCAAATTCACTCAATTAATTGATTCAAATTACTCCACTAAATTCAGCCAATTTCAATTTTGCGAATCTTAAACTTAATTATTATTATTATTATTATTATTACTATTATTATTATTATTATTATTATATTTATTAATATTATTAATATTATTATTATTATTATTATTATTATTATATTATTATTATTATTATTATTACTATTATTATTATTATTAATAATAATAATTAATCATCTTCATTATTGTTATTATTATGAATAGTATGGTTATTAAAATCAATAATATTCATATTAATATAATTAATACTATTACTATTATTATTATTAATATGAATATGAATATTAATTAATAATATTAATAATATTAATAACATTGTTAATTTTAATATTACTATTATTAATAACTAATTAATTTTTCATATATAAACTTTACTCTTTCACGTACACTTTTTCATAACGCTCTATTTTGTACCCTTTTCACCTAAAACTGAACCAAGTGAACTCTTAAATCAATATTTTCCCCTAAAACTTAATTTAATTGTTCAAATGACTTAAAACATACAAGATGGATTCTAATTTATCAAATAATAAATTAATTTACTTGTTATCAATTATTAATATTATTTGTTGAGTTTTAAATAATCAACCAAATTTTATTTATTTGTTAAAGATGAAATTAGGGTCTGCCGATTTTTATTTATATAATTAATTAAATTAGGATTGTTGGTGCTTCATGGTGGCTACCTAATCAGTCAAATTAGGATGATAAATTGCTAGACTTTGAACATCAATCTAGCAAATCGGTGCTCCATTATTTCACCTAATTAGATTGATGGTGAACCGTGGTTAATGGTGACTACCTAGTTAATCACTCAAATTAGTATAATTACTATTATTATTATTATTATTATTATTATTATTATTATTATTATTATTATTATTATTATTATTATCATTATTATTAATAATAACTATAATAATAATAATAATAATAATTTATTATTATTATTATTATTATAATAATAATAATTTATTATTATTATTATTATTTATTATTATTATTATTATTATTATTATTATTATAGTTATTATTAATAATAATGATAATAATAATAATAATAATAATAATAATAACAATAATAATAATAATAATAATTATTATTATTATTATTTAATTATTGTTATTGTTATTGTTATTGTTATTGTTATTATTATTATTATTATTATTATTATTATTATTATTATTATTATTATTATTATTATTATTATTATTATTATTATTATTATTATTATTTCGATTCAATTCAAACTTCAATCAACTCCATTGATTGATTGATTGATTCGGCTCACTCCATTTAGTTTATTCACCAAATTTCAATTCAATTGATTCGATTGACTTCATTGATTGATTGATTCAAAGACTAAAAAGTCAGAAAGAACAGGGCCTAAATCCCAAAATTGATAGATTGTTTGGTACCCCAATTCACATGAATTGGAGTTCTCATGAATTTCAATTCTTATATGATAGAAGTTGCTTACCTACGCCCCCATAAGTAAGTAGGATTGTAGGAATGCTTACATAAATTGTTCTTTCCTTCATGGCAACCAAATAATATTTTGTAATTCACATGAATTATAAAATCATGTGTGTTTTTTTTTTTACTTTTTAGGCACTACAAATTCACACAGGCAACCAAACGACTCCTATAATTTGTGACATCCAATAGTTATAGTGAAGGTCTCATTGTGTAGAAACAAAACTCATTTATTAGCAATAAATAAATAGTTTCCTTATAAAAATGAATCGTCTTATAGTGTGGCCGTTTCACTTTTTTTTTTTGTTGCAATTATTTATTGTATATTAATTTACATGATATACATTTTTCCAGCTAATTCTATTTTGTTGATAAATAAAAAAAAATCCCTTATTATTGAATTTAAACGTTGTACAAAAAAACTGACGAGGATTAACAAAGATTGAGGTTGATGGTTTTTGTTATAAGGGGACAAAATTAATCGAGCAATCAAAAATTAGTGGGTGGACGTGCTTATCTGAAAATTTCATGGTATTGCTACATTAGTTTTATCTGTATGGCACTTTATGGATCTAAAACTGCCGACTTATTCGCTCCATAATCGTCCTTCATTAAATCATTTCCAACACAATCAATTGCCCATCATTCCAAATCCCATTGGTAGGTCTAGGAAATGATATTGGACTTCTAGGCTAAAACAATATGCAACCGTTTGATGTAGTCATTTTACGATAAAATGATACTATTTTCTGATAAAATATTACCATTATTTTCAGGATAAAAAGTGACAACTTTAGTTAAAACATTTTGTCAAATTATTATTACAGTTTATTAAGAAAATAGTGACATTTAGTACGTTTTATTGCAGACCGTTAGAATCAGGCCTTATTGAAAACAATATATTTTTTTTTTTTTTTTGGTGTAATCAAAGGTGGCCCACCCGTCGATAACAAACATGTATAATCTCTCCATTGCGCGTGCTCTCACGAAGAGGTAAACGGTGGCCAAAGAGTTTGCTCCATTCCCATGGGCAGGGATCGAACCCCTGACCTCATGGTTAAGGGATGAGGCGAGCAACCACCACACCAAACACATTTGGTTATTGAAAACAATATATATGATGTGTTACTAATATCATTTGAAAATTTTTAGCATTAAAAGGTCGGCTACAACTTGGTTGATGAGAAATTCTGTTTTCATACGGGAATAAGGCTCTATTCTTTCCGCCTTAATTATAGCTCTCATGCAGCTCATTTCACCTGATTTCAATTTAGCTCATTTTTGTTCAGCTCATCTTATTTTAACACTATTCATTTCAGCAAATTTTAATTTAATTTAACTCATTCCACTTCAGTCCAGGTCAATTCAGTTCAAATCTATGTAGCCCAAAAGAACACGCCTAAAGCTCACTTTATAAGATCCAAAGCGATGCAGGTGTTAACTATAACAACCCAACCCGCCACCATCGTAACACAACTCCATTAAAATGAGATGTGTACCTTCCGGCCATTATTTATCCTCACTTAAGCCCAAAAACACAAGGCCTTGTTACTAAGTAGTGGCTCGAAGCCCTTATAAACATATCACAATCCTCATATTTTCCCGATATGGGACAACTCAATCTCATAATCTCATGGGGTGTTACAAACTCCCCCACTTAAATAACACAACGTCCTCGTTGTGCTCGGAATTTGACCGCAGCTAAGCCTAGAATCCTCCCCCGCTAGGTCGGTGACCCGGGTACTCCTGACCACATGCTCACCACACGGTCGCAGGGTTGCTCTGATACCATTTATAGCAAACCAACCCGCCACCGTTCACCACACGGTTGCAGGGTTGCTCTGATAC
The DNA here is from genome assembly GCF_048544455.1 of Silene latifolia. NCBI lineage: Eukaryota > Viridiplantae > Streptophyta > Magnoliopsida > Caryophyllales > Caryophyllaceae > Silene > Silene latifolia. The sequence goes on along the minus strand of NC_133537.1, from coordinate 1,196,601 downwards.
CATTTATAACAACCCAACCCGTCACACCCACTGATCCAAACCCATGCCGCGGCCCGCTGAAGGCACGACCATTTTCGTGCTCGGGCCGTGCCTGGCCCATGGGCTTTTCGTCCCTTCTCTGTGGGCGGGCCCATGTGCTTTAATATTTTTTTTTTTTTTTTAAAAATATTGTAATATAATTGATATATTTTTAGTACTTTTTGTTAATAAATGATGATTAATGATTTAAATATTAATGTATTTTTTGTTTAATAAATGATGATCAACGGGCCATTCTTCGGGCCGGGTTCCACCGTGCATGGACCGTGCCGTGCCTGAGCACGGATTTCAGGAAAAAATCGCATCGGAGTTCGTCTCAAGTCCAGTCGTGCGTACCCGTGCTTCCTCGATTTTCTCGCCAGGTCGTGCCGTGTCGTGCCTGACCGTGCCGCCCACCAGCCCGCGACCCTTTATGCCCTAGATCCGATCATCCTTATACATTCAAATCGGGTACATGATTAACTCTCGAGGGGAAATTTGTAAATTGTAAGCACGTAAAATATGTACAAGTGTATGTTGGATGCTAATGTCAAAATGTTGAGTTGTGAAATATCTGGTGTAAAATCTCCGCTAAACTAAAAGTATAAGAGTTACTCATAATTTTTCCGTCAATTAATTGACACGTATAGTAGATCCACATTAAAATTTACCCGTTACCCGTTTTATTATGTGCATGCACATAATAAAACCCTTTCATTTGATATGCAAATTTACCCGCTACCCGTAAATATTGTGGGTAAAGATCAGACCAAATTTACTGCCAAAAATATAATCTTAGTGTGGAGATGAGACTTAATGACTATGTCGAAACGAAATTTAATTAGGTCGGGTTTGGGTTGACCTCTATAAACATGAACTCGACAAGAAGGATCTTATGTCTCCCACTAAATTAGTGGGAGACGGTCTCTCATGAGACCTATTGTTTTTCTTAATCCCCTGCTACATAAATGTATATAAACTTTCCAAATATATGATCTGCAAAGGAAACCTGGGCTTAATATGCTTGGTAACGGGTTTTTACTATGAAATAGAATTTAACTGCCCAGTTATTGATTTCTTGCAATCAGGTATCATTTTCAGTCAGGAATTTCGTCGAGCGGGTGGTGTGCACACTCTAACTGTTTTTGTGTGTGATTTTTTTTTTGTGTCAAATGAGCAAGGTTGGAATAAACCCGCCCGCATACAGATAATTCAGAGGATTTGATTAAATCGAAAAACATATAGAGGTATGAGCAAACGCAGGGCAGAAACTCGGTTTGCAGGACGATAGGGGTCCTTAAAGCATCAACATAACCGGTTTTTAGGAAACTTTGTCGAACCCAAAGAAGGCAATAACTCAAGATAGATAACAATCTAGTTGAACGAAAGATCAAGTCTTGGATCGTTATTTAGTCCGTCTAATAATCAGACGGAATATGAACCAAAGATGATAACGTGGATGACTGGATTTATTAACGATAATTAGTTTCAAACAAGTGCTAAAATGATAACCAAAAAAGTGTAACCAACCAAACAGTCAGAAAGACTAATATACTCGTAGTTCATATAGATACTAGTAGAAAGACTGCAATATTACTACACGAAACTAGCAGCGCCACCATCTCGAGACTGAGAGACTTTAATTCTTCACCAACATAGTCTCAACTGTACTTCTAGGTACATAAAGTCATCATTAGTCCTTTCAACTTCAATCCATTTGAGAGGATGACAATTGACCACATCCACCAGATTATCCAGCAAAGGCTGCAAAAAACAACTATGGGTTCAATAAGAGAGATAGAGCCGAATACACAGCTCATTGTAAAAACCCGTAACACAAAGCAAAAAAAATGAGTATACCTCAACTTTCAAGTTATAATGGCCAGGATCAACTTGCAAAGTAATTATAGGAGGGTGGCAAGTCCAGAATAAACCGTTTAAAAAGGCTAAAATCGAGGAGCTTGAGAGTTGGCAATGTGACAGGTTTAACTTCAGCTCTCCGATATCACAAGGGGGTCCAAGTTCAGCATTGCCGCTTTCTTCTTCATCAAATTCAATATCATCTTCCCCAGACTTGAAGAGCACAATTATAAGAGTTTGTTAGCAAACCTACTGAAAACATCAACTCAAAGTCTAATCTAAACAATTATATGCAGTTCATTTGCCATACCTCAGGTGATTCAACGCGTTCGTCAAACAAGAAGATTTTCAAAACACTGCAGTTGTTTAGTCCTGTCAAGAGCTTCTTCAATATGAAAAATCCGTCAGTTTTAAAATTAGAAGCCATTGTATGAAGAAAGACGTTACAATTGGCTTGACTATGAATGATGATAGAGTCTATTTCGCCATGATATTTGAATTTGAACTTCTTCAAATTTGGAGCATCAATCACAACATTTAACAAATTGTCGCATTCATAAAAGCAAATTTTTTTTAGTTGAGTATGCGATATTTTGATACTCGTCAGCATCTCACAGCTAATAAACTCCATATTCTCTAGCGAGGTGAGTTCCAGTAGTAGTTTAGCAAGATCCTCGCCTGTAATAGAAACATAAGTTACGCTTAGATCCCTCAAATTTTTCAATAAACCACGATCTGAGATAATCGGCCAAGGGTTCACGCCGTTGGTATAGTACCGGAAAGACCTAAGACTAGAAGTCTCGAGAATGACTCTCCCGTCTTTAGGTACGTCTCCCTCAATATAGAGATCCTCCAGTTTACTATGACGTGGAATCACTAAATTTTTGAAGCTAGTGCAAAATGAGATACTCAAGTCTTTCAGTAACAGACAGGAACTAACAATATGAAATAGCATACGCTCCTCTACAACTACTTCACCTAAAGCCAAAGACTCGAGAGACACGAGATCCACAGCTTCATAGTAGGGTATCTCGACCTTAGCAATATCAAGATGTGTTAACAACTTAGCACTAAACAGAATACGGGGTAATTTGTAATCAGCAGGACCTTCAAGTACAATTTTCCCAACTCGGTTACGCAGGGCTATTTCAAGCCACTCGTCAACTTTGCAACCCAACAGTAATTCAGTACCTCCAAGTGCAAGTTTGAACGTCTTTACACGCAGATTTTCTTTTGAAAATTTTTGCATTCTAGTATCTATATATTCCAAGTATCTTGGAATCATGTCTGTTGGAAAATCATAATGATAAAAATCCAGAATTGGGTTTGTAGCGAAGATTTGATTCCATCTTTTCGACAAGACGCTAGTTCTATACGCCTCTTCCGTACCCAAATAAGAAATTATCTGATGTATGATAAAATCCGGTAAATCTGAGAGCCTATCCATAGAATTAAACCGCCCATGTTTTGGGTTATTGCAATCGGTCATCATTTTCTCCAAGGAATTCCGTCAAAACAGGTTGTAAAATTTCTATCTAAAGTTGATTGAATGCGTGTACTTCATCAATAAATAAAGAGGTACATATATAGTAGAATCAATTAGGGCTGAGTAAAAAATACCACTTTATTAAAATAGGAAAGTGAATTGGAAATAATAATATCTACAAACAGGATATGGATGGAAGATATGGAAACTAGCTGACTTGGATCACACCATGTTCGTGTTAATATTAAAACAGGATATACATAACTAGAACTCGAAAATTTTCCGGTATCACAAGAAATCCAGGAAAACTTGCAATATTGTGCTTGAAATTAAAGGAACGGTACCTGTCAAATGAGTGTCAATGACGTACTGCACGAGACTTGCAGCGCCATCAACTCCAGCCCGAGAGACTGCAATTCTTCACCAATACAGTCTCAACTGTACGTCGAGCAAAGTTGACTTAATTAAGGAAATCAGAAGAGTTAACCCTTAATTTCAACTTGAATCCGTTTCAAAGGATGTTTAAAACAATTGGCCATACCCTCCAGTTTTCTCAACAAAGGCTGCAACCAAAACAATAACTGTGAGTCTGTGAGTTCAATAACAGAGATAGATCCGAAAATACTGCTCATTGTAAAACCCGTTACCAAAAGCATATATATGGAACCCAATGTTATAAACTGATATCCTGTCCACAGTATTCAGCTGCCCAGATATTGTTTCATCGCAAACGGGTTTCATTTTCAGTGAGGAATTTCGTCGAACAGGTGGTGTGCAATAGCGCAAATGTGAAATTTCTCCTGCGACGTAGGGAAAACTGAGTTACGCAGCAGAACGGGGTTTTAGCTCAAGGAGAAACGAGTAATGCAGACTAGCGATTGCTGAGTAATTAATTGTCCACAAAATTAGGCAAGTACTCCGTATGAAGTAAAGTAAGAAGATGAAAGAGATGTATTGCTTGTTTTAACGAAGTTTTGGAAATACACAAGTTATCTTTTAGACAAAAGAGAAATTAAGTTTGACAGACTAAGTATGAAATGACACGTGCTTTCATTTTTCACTACAATTTATAAAGGGTACCTCAATTTTGGATCATCTTCATTACTTTCTATTTTCCCCTCTTAACTGTCTAAATATTTTTTCAATACAATCTAACAATCACGACATTAAGTAATAAATGATGAGGTATGAAAGAAATATAGTTCTTCATTATTTCAAAAGTAATGAAGAAATCCTAATTCGTTATTTTAACCAAATTTGGCCTGTCTTTTCAACTCAAAATAGCTGAAATGAACTTAATGAAGCTAGATTGATCTGAATTGAAATTGATGAAGCTGAACTAAACTAAAATGAAAGTTAACTAGGTTTAAACCCGTGAAATTCACGGGCTGTTCTAATTTGTAGTTATAATTTTCAAATGATTTAAAAATATATGAATTAAACATAATAAATCATATTATACTATGTATAAGTGTTTGTTTTATATTAATATTATATAATTTACATCTAGATTTAATTGAATAAATGATTAGTTACCATATAAGAATATACTAACACTCTTTTAAACACGTTAGTAACTTATCGCGATTTCATGTTTTTTAACCAATAGGTAAGCACAAAAAGGGAATTGTATGTTGCACATATGTATTTTTGCGGTTCTATGATGTTCCCCTCTTTTTTTTTGCAAATTATCTTTTGTACCCCGTTTTTTCTAACATATAACTATAACTATGTAGTATTACTGTGTTATTACGGATTGAATATTGCATTTGTCATGGTTGGTGAGATGGAGCGAGGCTGGATTGACTTCATACCCGATTCATATTTACTTGTTTACCCTTCAATAATTAAACTAATTTATGATTTATGATATTGTTACCACACTTTATAGATGGTTTATTCGACCGGAAAATTTCGACCCGACGACCCGTTTGCCCTTAACTCAAAATGACACATTATTTTACAGTCGAAACTCGACTCGAATGGATCGACTCGTTGGATCAAAGGTCAATCAAGATTTTTATTAAAATAATAATATTTATAATACATTATATTTGAAACAATAGTTAAGAAATTATTATTTTTAATACTTAAAAATTACAAATACAATTAAGAAAATCAGTTTTATATAACTTTTATAACAATTAGTAATAAAATACGGAGTAATTACCAAAAAAAGACCTTATTTCTGTAATTATGTAAATATTTTTCAAATATGGTTTACTTTTTTAAAAAATATTTTAAATATTAATATAATTAAAATATTAATTTTAAATATGTTTTACTTTTTTTAAAAAAAAAATATTAAAAAATGGCGTTAGTGTAACACCCCGGTTTATAAAAGAAGTCCTCGTCAAGACATTCCCTCATAAAACGGACTGTTACCATCTCGGTTTCCCGAGGTAGTAGATAACAAAGTCCAACTCACCAAAGTACTTTAAATAAAAACTTTAATGATTACATATGTCTTCCAATTTTTAATCAACTAGAACCTAATGTAAAAATAAATACAACTCGCAGCGGAAATTAAATAAGTGATATAACTACATTTGTGATCTAGACTCCTGCTGGTCCGAAAGCTCACCCGTCCAAGCTCCCCATATCCAGCTAACTCAAAACCTGCTATTTAAATCTGCTCCCCATTTAACCGGAAATATTAAATGGTTCACCACAGGATGCCATCAATTAAAGCAGGCATCAATTTTATTTTGACACAGAAGCAAACACGTCAACCAATGGTTGAGTAGGAATAAAATAAAAACAACGATAATAATAATCCAACCAAAATAAACATCCTTCAAATTCTCATCACTTCATCCGTACAATTCACTTACGTCCTTTGGCAAAGATATCACAACTCCCTTAACACCGTACTATGCTCAACTCAACTGGCAGTGGTATTTTCATACCATGCTCAACTGGCAGTAGTACCCTCCGTACTATGCACAACTCAACTGGCAGTGGTATTTTCATACCATGCTCAATCGCGTAGTACCCTCCGTACTATGCACAATCGCGCAGAGTAGTAATCACTTACTATGCACAACTATCACGCGCGTAGTAATTACTTACTATGCTCATCCGCGATAAGATTGCTCGCTATGCACAATCGGCGCAAGAACACTCTCCGTGTTATGCTCAATGAATAATCAACTCTCCAACAAACAAATATAACCAACAACAAAACTCAATAACAATCCCGTCATTCAGCTCCGTCAACAACTACACATATACTCCGCCTCCAATAATAAATCACAATATTAACATTAATCTCATCGACCGTCACAATTAAATATTCAATTCACTTAACAATAAAACCCGAGTTGAGTAGGAAATTCCTACCTGAGATGGTCGCAAATCCAACTAACGCAGATAAGCAATCCGTAAAGTAAAGCAATGAATTGATTATCGATCCTTCACGAATCCGTCACCTAAAACAATTATAATATTTATAATTACTAACTACCACATATAGCAATCTCCCAAAATAGAAGCTTTCCCGAAATACAATCCCGACACCAACTTATGCCCAATTGGTAACTAAAATAACCCGATTAGTATCTCACCCAATTTCCCAAAATAGAAGTTATTAAAGTAGAATTTCTTAAAATGGAAACTTTCCCGATATAGTAACTTTTTTTGTTTTACAAACCCGACTCAAAAACCCGTCTTTGATTAATTAATTATTATTTTATTTAATTAACTCGGAACTTAAACCAACATGATAATTAAATGATTAACGAATTATGCGATTGAGAACACCCGAATTAATTAATTTGAATAACTCAACAATCCGCCTTTAATTATTTAAATAACTCGGGAATTGAATTAAATAATTATTTAAGTGACTCGGGCATTGAACTAAATAATTATTATGTTAATTAAGGTAACACCCACGAATTAACAAATAAGAAACCCGAATCGAATTTAAACAACTCACACACCGTCATTAATTAAATAACTCGGAAGTTAAATTGATTAATTAATTAATACGATATCTCAACGGATTCTAATTATTAAACTCGGAAGTTACATTGATAAAATTATTTAAATGTTACGGAAACTACATTAATTAATTAAGACACGACCAACTAATGAATTATACGATTAAACTATGAAAACCCGCTTCGAAACAATTCGAATCCCGCATTAAACAACCCGTCCCCTATTCCCTTGCTCACCCTCACCGCACGCCACTCACACCACCACGACTACCACCCGCCATGTCCCCCACTTCGACCCCACCACCAACAACCACCACAGATGGTCGATCGCCCGCCGCGAGTCGAACCAGGGTGGCAAACCGACGTGGTTCACGGTGCAACACCACCAAACACCCTCTGTTCTCCCTTCACCACCACCGCAGCTAACAACTATTCCCTTGCCAACCACCACGGACACTGGTCGCCACTAGCCCACGAACCCCGACAACATGGAGCCACCATTTCGACCTCCCCCGAGTCCACGGTGGCTCCACCCCAAAACTAAACACCTAAACCCGTCTGAAAAACATAAAACAAAACGTGATCGACTACCCCTGTCAAAGCCGCCTATTCCAGCCACCACCACCACTTAGAACCGCCCTAACCACCACCAACATACTCTACCCTGACTACCCACTTCCCTTACCCCGACAACCACCACCAGAAACCCTTATAACAGCCACGCAAACACCCGCAACAAAACCCGACAACAAGAATAAAAACAGAGGAAGGGTCGAGTGCTTACCAAACCGCCACGAAAACCACCACCTAGGGCCGCCTTACCACGCTGACAACCACCCTACTTTAATCCTTGCTGCACTGTCAAGGCCCACGCTCACTTTTTCTCCCTCGAAATGCGTGAAAGGTGAGATTGGATCTTGAAGAAAAGTGGAAGGTTGAGGTGTGTCGTGTGTGTTCATCATTGCGGGTGTGGTGGTATATGTAGGATTAGAATACTTATTGTTTAATTAAGGTAGGGTAGGATTAATGTCAAATTGGGGTGGGTGTTCATGATGACGGGTAGTGATGGGTAGGCTAGATAATAGTTAAAGTATTATTATTAATTAAGTATATTATTTTAATTAAAGTTAAAGTATTATTATTAATTAAGTATAATTTGGGCTGGTCATTTTATTGGGCCAGCTCAAATGGGTCGATTTCAGTTTCCATATAAACCCGTGTCAATTAACTAGGACCGATACAACGCGAGTTAAATAAAATAACTTATCATAATTATCGACTCTACAATTTACCCGACTTAATTGGTAATATAAAATGTATAATAATTAATATATAATAATGTCCGTTTAATAATATCCGTTTCTTAATTGATAATATAAAGTGTATAATAATTAATATATAATAATATACGTTTAATTTATTATATAAAAATACGGGGTATTACAGTCTTCCCCCCTTAAAATGAACTTCGTCCCGAAGTTCGCTCCCATACTCAACAACAGAAAGGTATTGTATATTGTACTTACGGACGTCACACAATTCTAACACGGTTAACACCCACTTTTGACACATCAATTAAACCTAACAAATACGAAATGTTACATTCTGCCCTCCTAAAAATAAACTTCGTCCCGAAGTTTAACTCGTCTTTACTTAACCTAACTAACTACGACTAATAATTACTTGTGAACACAACTACATAACAACTAATTAATCATCTGAGAACACCGTCATCTTCCATCTAAATTCCGATCTCAAACTCAAGTAACTCCATAATCATGGTCGCACTGGACCGCCAATGTAACTCGGCACAAAGGCCCCACAACTCATAACTCCATACCAATAGTTTAATCACACTCTCCTTTTTCACATCAACCAACTAACCGAAGTAGGAACAAAACATATAGGACTTATTTGCATAGGTAACCTCACAACGAAACATCAACTTGGTCAAAACTACAATCTACAAACGAGTGCAAATTAAGCGTTAAGATTTTACAATCCTCCCCAACTAAAAACATGGTTACGTCCTCGTAACCTTCATTATTATAACCAAAGTTCTCAACTACTGCCAACCACTGAAAGAGGCTACCGTTACTAGTACAAATCATTAGTAATTATTCATTTCACCAATTATCGTAATCTTATACCTTAGAATATAGGGAATCAATCAAGCTTAGAAAAGAATTAGGGTCAACACTTGATAAATCGATTTATGAAAATTTATAACCTAATAGGTCCAATCTGACTTTCCTTTACTTATTGTACAGATTTAGGTCAAGACACAGAATCACCGATAAATGAAGACAACCAGTTTCGACATTCGTAACTAACCACAATCCACCAATTCGCTACATGAACGAACAACATGACTAAATTAACCCACTACTTGTGACTCCGTTCTAGTTTCATTTCCCCAGACTAGCAAAATTATGAAACCATGCAATCAGACACTGGCTCGAAATCTCATTCCGAATTTATACTCACACGACAAAATTTAGCTTCATTTTCAAAACTTTTACCTTCCTACTGGACGGTGAATAAAGTTCTTAACATAATTCTTATATAACATATTTCACCCCTTGATTAGAAATTAATTTAAGCTTATTCAATTTTACTCATACTATCATGCCAACAATGTTATCAACTAAGTTTTAATTTTATCACTTGTTAAGATACCTAATTACTGAACATGTGTGCTACTATCGTCATATAAAATATTATAAATTCACATTATTAAAGCTCATGAATTAATCAGGCAACTGTATGAAAATTCAACATAGAACGCACATTTTAAATGTTTTGATTTACGTTGTACCTTCCAAAAATCACGAATAAATAATTGTTCGATTAAAATTTGATTCATATTACCTTTATAAAACACGGTGAGTTCAAAACACATGGAAAAATAATTAGGTTTAAAGCATAAGAATTCCATTTTTAAAGAATTTTACAACTCAGTTGGTCCAAAAAAACATGTGACAGCTATTGGTCCAAAACTTGGGTCAGTTTACAAAATTTATTATTTAATATTGAAACATCAAGATTTTTCGTGGCTTATTAATTTGTAAATATATGCGAATCTTCCGATCGATGGAGTTGGAATTATGAGAAAATTATTAATATAATTTAAATGAGGATTTTTACAAATCGTTGGTCAAACATCACTGCACAGGAACTTCCTAACCACAGTTCACTAAAGTATTTATTACTCCTAAGCCGTATATCATATAAGCATGAAACCAACGTCAAATGATCACTAACTCACGAGGCTATTTCTCATAAAATTTTCATCGATAGGCAATAAACAGAAAAGAAGAGGTAGTAAGGTCAATTAAAGGGTAACACCAACCAGAACGAGTTTTATCACTAAGTTATTCATTTTCTATGTCCCAATTCTTATAACTATACTATCGATACTAATCCATCCTAACTTAAATCTCACACTGTACTTACGTAAACATCTATCCCGTATAATCCCTTCGTATCTCGATCTACTCCGTACATCTAATCACGATTGCTATGACTATAAACATGCAATTCAATAGTGTTTCTAATCACTATCACAAGACTATACTAACATGGCTTTGGGATCAGATAACCGCATATTACTTAGTCATAGTAGTACTATCAACACATCATTCATATAATTTACTTACCGTAGCGTTATCCTGCAATAATCAATGTATCAATAAGTCAACACTTAGGCAACGATATATGAATTTCTGTTCAACCTCAAGCAACTTTCTACCCTTTCTCTCATATACCCTCAGGGTTGTCCGAGTCAAACTGAGAGGGCCACTGGTTCGGTGTGAGGGGGCCCCTAACTCAAACCTTACCGTAGTGTGCTCCTAACAGTTATATCCCGGGGTTCATTTTATTTAGACACATCTTATGTTCATTGGGCTCATTGGTTTAGGCCTGAGGATCGTTCGCTCTGATACCACTTTGTAACACCCCGGTTTATAAAAGAAGTCCTCGTCAAGACATTCCCTCATAAAACGGACTGTTACCATCTCGGTTTCCCGAGGTAGTAGATAACAAAGTCCAACTCACCAAAGTACTTTAAATAAAAACTTTAATGATTACATATGTCTTCCAATTTTTAATCAACTAGAACCTAATGTAAAAATAAATACAACTCGCAGCGGAAATTAAATAAGTGATATAACTACATTTGTGATCTAGACTCCTGCTGGTCCGAAAGCTCACCCGTCCAAGCTCCCCATATCCAGCTAGCTCAAAACCTGCTATTTAAATCTGCTCCCCATTTAACCGGAAATATTAAATGGTTCACCACAGGATGCCATCAATTAAAGCAGGCATCAATTTTATTTTGACACAGAAGCAAACACGTCAACCAATGGTTGAGTAGGAATAAAATAAACAACAGTAATAATAATCCAACCAAAATAAACATCCTTCAAATTCTCATCACTTCATCCGTACAATTCACTTACGTCACTGGCAGTATCACAACTCCCTTAACACCGTACTATGCTCAACTCAACTGGCAGTGGTATTTTCATACCATGCTCAACTGGCAGTAGTACCCTCCGTACTATGCACAACTCAACTGGCAGTGGTATTTTCATACCATGCTCAACTGGCAGTAGTACCCTCCGTACTATGCACAACTGGCAGTAGTAATCACTTACTATGCACAACTATCACTGGCAGTAGTAATTACTTACTATGCTCATCTGGCAGTAACGATTGCTCGCTATGCACAACTGGCAGTAACACTCTCCGTGTTATGCTCAACTGAATAATCAACTCTCCAACAAACAAATATAACCAACAACAAAACTCAATAACAATCCCGTCATTCAGCTCCGTCAACAACTACACATATACTCTGCCTCCAATAATAAATCACAATATTAACATTAATCTCATCGACCGTCACAATTAAATATTCAATTCACTTAACAATAAAACCCGAGTTGAGTAGGAAATTCCTACCTGAGATGGTCGCAAATCCAACTAACGCAGTATAAGCAATCCAGAAAGTAAAGCAATGAATTGATTATCGATCCTTCACGAATCCGTCACCTAAAACAATTATAATATTTATAATTACTAACTACCACATATAGCAATCTCCCAAAATAGAAGCTTTCCCGAAATACAATCCCGACACCAACTTATGCCCAATTGGTAACTAAAATAACCCGATTAGTATCTGACCCAATTTCCCAAAATAGAAGTTATTAAAGTAGAATTTCTTAAAATGGAAACTTTCCCGATATAGTAACTTTTCTGTTTTACAAACCCGACTCAAAAACCCGTCTTTGATTAATTAATTATTATTTTATTTAATTAACTCGGAACTTAAACCAACATGATAATTAAATGATTAACGAATTATGCGATTGAGAACACCCGAATTAATTAATTTGAATAACTCAACAATCCGCCTTTAATTATTTAAATAACTCGGGAATTGAATTAAATAATTATTTAAGTGACTCGGGCATTGAACTAAATAATTATTATGTTAATTAAGGTAACACCCACGAATTAACAAATAAGAAACCCGAATCGAATTTAAACAACTCACACACCGTCATTAATTAAATAACTCGGAAGTTAAATTGATTAATTAATTAATACGATATCTCAACGGATTCTAATTATTAAACTCGGAAGTTACATTGATAAAATTATTTAAATGTTACGGAAACTACATTAATTAATTAAGACACGACCAACTAATGAATTATACGATTAAACTATGAAAACCCGCTTCGAAACAATTCGAATCCCGCATTAAACAACCCGTCCCCTATTCCCTTGCTCACCCTCACCGCACGCCACTCACACCACCACGACTACCACCCGCCATGTCCCCCACTTCGACCCCACCACCAACAACCACCACCAGACTGGTCGACTGCCGCCGGCGAGTCGAACCAGGGCTGGCAACCGACGTGGTTCACGGTGCAACACCACCAAACACCCTCTGTTCTCCCTTCACCACCACCGCAGCTAACAACTATTCCCTTGCCAACCACCACAGACCTGGTCGCCACTAGCCCACGAACCCCGACAACATGGAGCCACCATTTCGACCTCCCCCGAGTCCACGGTGGCTCCACCCCAAAACTAAACACCTAAACCCGTCTGAAAAACATAAAACAAAACGTGATCGACTACCCCTGTCAAAGCCGCCTATTCCAGCCACCACCACCACTTAGAACCGCCCTAACCACCACCAACATACTCTACCCTGACTACCCACTTCCCTTACCCCGACAACCACCACCAGAAACCCTTATAACAGCCACGCAAACACCCGCAACAAAACCCGACAACAAGAATAAAAACAGAGGAAGGGTCGAGTGCTTACCAAACCGCCACGAAAACCACCACCTAGGGCCGCCTTACCACGCTGACAACCACCCTACTTTAATCCTTGCTGCACTGTCAAGGCCCACGCTCACTTTTTCTCCCTCGAAATGCGTGAAAGGTGAGATTGGATCTTGAAGAAAAGTGGAAGGTTGAGGTGTGTCGTGTGTGTTCATCATTGCGGGTGTGGTGGTATATGTAGGATTAGAATACTTATTGTTTAATTAAGGTAGGGTAGGATTAATGTCAAATTGGGGTGGGTGTTCATGATGACGGGTAGTGATGGGTAGGCTAGATAATAGTTAAAGTATTATTATTAATTAAGTATATTATTTTAATTAAAGTTAAAGTATTATTATTAATTAAGTATAATTTGGGCTGGTCATTTTATTGGGCCAGCTCAAATGGGTCGATTTCAGTTTCCATATAAACCCGTGTCAATTAACTAGGACCGATACAACGCGAGTTAAATAAAATAACTTATCATAATTATCGACTCTACAATTTACCCGACTTAATTGGTAATATAAAATGTATAATAATTAATATATAATAATGTCCGTTTAATAATATCCGTTTCTTAATTGATAATATAAAGTGTATAATAATTAATATATAATAATATACGTTTAATTTATTATATAAAAATACGGGGTGGATATTTGGCACAAGGGCCAAAGATCACCTTCCTCTAATTTTAGAGGAAGTAGTGCTCTTCCTCTTACTAAGAGGATCCTCCATGTATGTTCCACAATAGAGAGGAGCTCTCTAGAAGAGAGAAGGCTAAGAGGAGGCTAATCCTCTCTATGTACATACGCTTTCTTAAGAAAAGCGTACAATAGAGAGGAAGTTTTTATCCTCTTATTTTTGTTTTCCCCTCTATTTTTTTGACACCTCAATTACTTTTTATCCATCCCATTTTCCAACATTTACATCCTCTTCCTCTATTCTTTTCCTATATTTTTCTACAATAGAGAGGAAGTCTCCTTCTTCCTCTTAATTAACCATTACACATAAAGTTTCAATATTAAGAAAAAATATAAGAAATTGGATATCATTGATTGGTTGAAGGCGCAAGGGCCAATGTACTTTCCTTCCTCTAAAACTAGAGGAAGTCCTCTTCATCCTCTTGCTAAGAGGACACTCCATCTTTGTTCTACAATAGAGAGGACCTCCTCTGTAAGAAAAGAGAGTCTTAAGGAGGAGGTCAATCCTCTCTATCAGTACATCTTTCTAAGCCTTGTCGTTTTCCTCCCTCTTCTTAACTATGGGTTCTCGGTCTTCTCGCCTCCCTAAATTAAAGTATTCAATCATTAGAATATCAATATAATCCCTAAATTAAAGTATTCAATCATTAGAATATCAATATATTTTGCGGCCGATGATTACAAGCTTTCGATTGAAAATTTTATTTGATTAGTGTTCTCTACAACACTTGTAGATCCTTCATACAATATTGTACTCCGTATAAATGAAACACGACCAATGTCTCAATCAAATGCTAGAAGGCTATAACATTATCTATCGAAATTTTCATGAAACAAATGATTTTTTTAAGAAAAAATACTTCGGCTCTATTCTCTTGGATTGAAATTGTCTGAACTAAATTGGAGCTTAATTGCACTAAATTGAACTAAAGTAAGAGTTAATTTTTGAATAAAAAAATTTGAATCGAACTAAATGAATGTTCAACTTAATCAAGAGAATCGAATCGAAATGAACAAATTAAGTTTTAAAAAAATGCGTCTTCGTGTGGCAAAGGGCAAAGTAAAACTCATATAATAAAATTGTCACATGTGACTGTAAAATAAGTATAATGCTTACTATTTTATGAATTTCTGAGTTATTAATGATAGAATCGCTTCTGATTTTTGTTTAGTCTGGTGTAAAAGGAGTCATGAAGGGCGATTTTTATGTTTGCGGAATTTTGAACACGGGTCATGAACATCACCTTTCAAAAAGAGTTAATGTAAACACCCCATGAGATTATGAGATTGAATTGTCCCACATCGGGAAAACATGGGGATTGTAATATGTTTATAAGGGCTTCCATCCATCACTTAGTAACAAAACCTTGTGTTTTTGGGCTTAAGTGAGGACAAATAATGGCCCGAAGGTACACATCTCATCTTATTGGGGTTGTGTTACGACCTTAAGATTTAAAGTCGACATCTTATGTTTTTTCTACAATCAATGAATTAGAATATTCTTTCATTATCAAGATAGTTTCATAAAAACCGGAAGAGGCATATAATTCTTCACACACTGTCTTTTTTTACGAGCAAAGACGAGAATACAATCCTTTAATAACCTTTTTTTCAATCATAGATCTTTGACAACTTATTTAGAAGAAGATGCAATAATTGTTACTCCGTACTATTCAAAGTTTCAAACTAACCAACCAACATACTTTTTTGTGAAAATGGCCCCTTTGATTTACTTGCAAAGTCCAAAACGAGTAAAAAACTGTGAAAATGCATTAGCGACCCTGATTCACCTATCAATTCAGTTACGGATTGAGCCCGAATTCTTAAGGTTGCTTCTGCTTGGCCCAACTCAAAAAAACGCGTAAAACTTTGCCATCTTTGAATTGTATGATTTGATGATTAGCATTATAGACTAAATAAATAATCAATAACCAATTGTCTAATTAGAGTAAATGTTACTCTTAGTATAACAAATAATCACTTTGAAGATTGTGTCGTTCAAAAAGTATTCAATTATTCATAGTCACATTCCGAGTCAATTCTAATAAGTTTTTTCTAATATTATGATATGTCAATGGTGGTCTTTGCAGGAGTTGAGATGTTTCATCTTACATGGTATTAGAGCCAATGTGATCAAATGTCACATGTTCAAATCCTGGCAGTCCCCAATAATTCACGAAGTGGAATTTCAGTACATGGTACGGGGGAGGCTGTACACTAACCATTTTTCGAGTCCAATGGGAGCACTCGATTGAGGGGGGCATAATAGGATATAAATATAATAGTTGGGTCTCAACCATCACCTTAGAGTTTTGGTTGAGATGGTTCATGTAAAAGCTACTAGTCAAAGGCAAAAATTGAATAGCAATATTAGACGGACCCATTTATATGTGATAGGGTTGAGGGGTATGACCCATTTATATGTGATACGAACTCGAAATCGACACGAGACGATCTGTTTGCCTCCTACATATAGAAAATAATGCCAATTTTGGAAAATAAAAATACAAAAAATGACTAGATGGCCTTACCAGTTTAATATCGATATTAAGTTAAATTTATTAATTAATACCGTCTTTTATGCTTACTTCGTACCATTGTATCAGCTAAATCAGTTGACATTTAAAAGACAGTTAGTCTTGCTGAAGACGGGTTGGAGCAAGTGACGGGTAATGCCACTCACAAAACGGATAGGGGGACAAGGTGGAGGCACCCCCATGTGCTTCCCTCTCTCCTCTATTTGGGTTATTTGTGAGAGAAAATAGTATCCGTCACTCCAAAGTGACGGATACGTGCCGTCTTCAATGAGATTTTGGGTTTAAAAGAAAACATTTGGGTTCAAACCAATGAACTCTCCTCATAGGATAAACATCAAATCATTAATGCCGCACCTTAGCAATTGATTACTCATAATGATTAAAATTGCAATCTTTTCGTGTTCGCATAGTCATATGGGACCGCTAGAGTATAATTATATTTTGAGTAAATTATAATTAAATTAATTGGATTAGATTAGATTGGTCATCATCACCTTAATGTGTTGACTGATGTAGAGTATTTTACGGTGTGTTATATGCTGATTGCTGATTCGACAAACATAATAGTAGTAGTCAATAATTTGTGGCATGGCCTCGTAAAGTTGGAACAATACCTACCCCTCCTCAATTTAATTATATTGTTATCATCGATCATCATCATCCGCATGCACGCCTTACCCGCTATACCCGCCATACCCGCCCCGCCATTTCGTATTCTATAAGTTTTCGCAACTTCAACGTCAAGGGATCAGAGATGTACGCACTCCGTTCCGCTTCATATTATAAGCGGTTTTAGAAAAAAAAAATCAATAACTTTTGTTAGAATATAAAACGAATCAAGAAACTTCAACCATCAGCTTAAGCTTTTGGTTGAGATGGTTTCTTGACAACTTTTCTTTTTATATGCCGTGTATTATGTGTTCAATTAATTTTCAAAACACGAACAACTAGGATTAAAAAAGAGTTAAATCAGGTAATTTAAGTCATTAGATTGGTGGAAAAAAAGTAATTTTTCTATTTTTAAAGAACATTTATAACACGAACAACTAGGATTAAAAAAGAGTTAAATCAGGGAAAATTATGTTTCATGAGAAACATATGAGAATGAAGTTATAACTTATCGAAACGTATTTCTTCATTGATCATGGTTATCAATACGAAAATGTTACATGGAAGTTATAGTTTGACATTTAGCTATAAAAGAATGACAAATGCTATCTAATTTTTATCCTCATATTGTGAGTGATCAATAAAATTCCTAGTGCAACTATAGTGAGGACGTAGCCAAGTTGTTGAACCTCACAAATATTGTGTCCTTGTTAATTTTTCGATTCTTGTATTTATTATTGTATGTAGTCCATACCAAAAATCCCTACAATTATTTTCGTCAAGATTCGAACCTGAGGCGATAATTAATTTGAATATTATTTTTTAACATGAACCAAAAGAGGTAGGTAGAGTACTCCCTCAAATTAACCAGCCGGTAAAACATGATTACATTATCCCATATGGCCTTGTAATTGACGAAAAGATTGGATAATCATCTCAAATACTTTTTTGTTATCAGGATTTCATAAGACGATTATTATTGTCGGGTAATTGGCATAAAGCTAAAATAAAGTTGCACTTTGACTTTTTAAAGGCTTGAAAGCTTGGGTGATTTCTTAGTATTTTGAATAACCTAATTTCCATCATGACCATTAGGGTTGGTAGTAAAATAGTAACAGTTGGTTTTAAACTTTTAATTTAGGCCTTGTTTGGTATCTAGCTGAAGTAAATTAGTTAAGCAGATAATAAATGACAAACTGGATTGACAGATTTAACTACTCCATTATATTTCAATTAGCAGATTTAGTAGAAATGTATTGATAATTAGCGAGTTTAGGTTAATAAATTATTATATCTACGTGTAAATGGTTGACAGATTCATTTTCTACAATCTACTAAAGTGAATGCGTCATTTTACATCATTCTTGAATATTTTATAATTTTAAAAACCCTTATTAGTTACCTGCACATTTTATTAGAAGACATTCCAATTATATTTATCAAAGCCTTTATTGAAATTATAAATTAATCAGTTGAATAGATGAGACGTATCCATTTTAAAATTAAAACAGGTCTAATAATTGGTTTCCTTAAGATGATTATATACGTTTTAACGGCAAAATAGGTGAAATAATATATACCTCATCATATAACTAAGTTGATAAGAGTTTGTCATTCTTTAGACATTGTCATTCTTTAGACATTGTGCTTTTTACCTCACCCATCTATTTAACCCAATTTTATCTTGTTAGATGCATATGTCGTCTTAAATAATAATTTATGCGTGTCCACTGTCCAATAATAAATATTGTAAGAAGAAAAAATTTACGTATTGGTCCCTCCATAATAATGAGCAAGATGAAAATAAAAAAAAGAAGTGCGCATCCATTAAAAGTCTTTGATTATTGCTCCTTTAATTTCTTACATACCTCTTCAAAAACGTCACCCAATAAATCATTTTAACCATTGAGGAAAGAGTGCCATGCATATCATGCATGACCACTCCTTAAAAGTAAAAATCAAATTAAACATAATCTAAGGTTTTTCTGATATGATTATTATTAATTAAATTTCAGCATATAAATTAGGTTTATTATCATGTATTGTTGGTGACCTAACTTTTCAATCATCTTCATGAGGGTCACAGCTGACACATCATTGTTTAATTAGTTGCTTGAAGTTAGGGTGAGGATAACAAATTATTGCCAAAATTAGGGCCCCTCAAAACATTATCTATTCTATTAAATTAACTTTCTAGTTAAGCAAAAAATTAACTTTATTATCTCCTAAATTCCTATTTACTCATTATTTGTGTTATACGTCCTTCTTTATTTGGAATTTGAAGTTTGAAGTTTGAACCCTCTATGGCTCTATGTATTACAATGTCTTTTATCTAAACTATTAACATACTCCTTATAATGAGAGTACCATTTAGCAAAATTCATTGATATTAGTAACAGAGCCAGAATATTAGGGGCGAAAAATTACAGGTTGCAACAAAGGCTCAGTGATATAATATAAGAAAAACTCGAAAAATGTTCCAAAATGTAATTAAATTTTTGAAATTTATGTCAAAATGTAGTTAAAAAAAAAAAAAACGGGATGAGCATCCCTGTGACTGCTAGCCTCCCTAAATCCGCCACTAACGATAACAGTTTCATGAGATAAACTGTAAAGTCGTTGGGAGGCAAGTCTTGTGGAGAAAGCAAGATGGGGGATGGGGTTTTAAGTGTTGAACCCACACCACACCGTGACACCGGTTGTATGTAGCCATCTTAAGAACAAAGCAAAGTGTGGGGAGGCAGTACGTTCATGTGGTTTGTCATACATAATTTGGACATTCACCTTGTGGATATTGTCCCACCCCCACTACCTTGTGTTATATATGGCCCATCCTATGATCAAAACATTGAATTCTTGCAACACATTATTTTTACTGTATGTATATACATAGGCCACACAATAAATGAAATGAGAGCTACTAAAAAGATTTTGTGTTCGTACAAGTTATTCACAAATTATCGTTTCAGATATACCATTTCCGTCTTACGAAAAAAGATAGAATTTTGTAACCATTTTATGGTTAAATGTAATCACAATGGTCCAGTTAGTGTTATTCTAAAAGTGGTCACATTTTACTGTAAAATGGTCTTAAAATCCCGTCTTATTGTGTTAGAATAAAATGGCCCGTCTAAAGGGAGACCAACTGCAAGTTATCAAAGGTGGATACTGGATAGCTAGTATTATATATACGGATAAAAAAAAGAGAAATATATAATGAGTACGAGATTTGTAATTAGTTCAAGTTTAGGTCTCACAAAAACATTGTAAATAAATGTACTATATATTGCAGAAAATAAATTAATAATACTTTGTGTATGAAATGACTTATGTTAGTTATTACTCATTTGGATCCGTCCAAATTATTTGTTTGCCTTTGATTTGCAGCTTTGACGAATCACGAATGCGTGGTTGTAAGATTGAGCAACTTCAGCTACAAGGCTTTGAAACATGATGTTTTTCAACTTATAACGCATAATACTGTCTGATTGGATAACATGAACACTGAACATAATACTCTCCCTTTTCCTACCTTACAAGAACATGCAATAGTGCAATACCATATAAAGACAGACACTAAGTACATTCACATGCACACTGACATAAGGTCATACGGAGTACATCGCACTTGTATACGTACGACAATACTTCTAAGTTCGTCTCTAAATAAGGTTTACATTTTTTTATTTAAAGTATCATCCATTAAATTTCTCATTTGTTTCTGTAATTTTGTCAGGTAATAATTTTTTTTTTTTTTGGTCTCACGAAGCGCGCATATAGTCGCATTACAATAAAGGGGAGGAGGGATTCGAACCTGTGACCTATTATCCACAATACCTCCGTCTTAACCATTAGACTAAGACATCTTCGGTGTTAATAAATTTCTTTGACAATGTTAAAAACACATGAAATTTAATTTGCTAGATAAAATGTTAAAAGCAAGAGGTATACGTAAATTAATGTAGTGATCACCTTTTTAACTAGGGATATATTAGTTGTATACGGAGACAAGGAGTGCATATTTTTGGTTGTGTTTAATTTAAGACTCCGCATTTAGTTAGTCTCGTCACGAAACTAACTATATACGGAGTATACTCTACACTTAACCTTTCAATTGTAAGATTCTCAAATTCATTTTTGTTGTGTATAAGACGAAACTTTAATCATCGTGTCCACATTGTCGAGTTTCCCGACATTGACGTGTATTCCGTATAAAAAATGCAAAATATGTCCATATATATTAGTTGGTAAAAAAATAGTTTTAGAAGCAAAAGAATTCAAATAAGTAATTGGTGCCACGATAATTATTGATTTATCATTTTGTCAAAACTCGTAGTTAGTTGCTTAATCAGCTCACAATATTTTTCCTTTTAATACTAATTTACTTTATACTTCGTATGTATCAACTATCAACTAAAACCAAACGTTAGAAAGAAGCCATATTTGTCAAAAAGCATAATAATTTGCATACAACATTAGTAAACATTAGTAAACATGTACTCTCATGATCAATTAATGAGATAGCTATACGTTATGGGAAAAACAAGGATCGATGATAATAAAGAAAATCACGCCCCAAGTCGTGGTAATAACTAAAGACAAAAAAAAGGTCCCAAAGATTGCGTTTAATTACATAATTGATATAAAGTGACTTCTTATCTAGCAAGTTGCACAAAGTTTACTTTGGTGCAATGTAAATAGGAAAAAGACGGTGGTATAATTCGTTGAGTGTTAGTTTCTTAATAATCACCTTTTTGAAAACTAGGTATCAGTGTTTCTAATGTAATGCACAAAACTTACAGTCCGTCTTGCTTAAAACTGTCTTATTTCAGACCGTAATAAGACCTCTCACAAGTGAGAAGCATATGGGTGATGGGACACTCCTATGTGCTTTCCCACTCACACCCTAAATGGGTTTTTTGTGAGAGGAGATGGTACCCGTCTGACCATTTCAGACGGATATAGCGGTCTGAAATAAGAATTTGTGCAAAACTCAATATAGTGAGAGACGGTTTTTCACGAGACTTATTAAAAAAAGGGGGAGGGGAGCATAATTGTATTGGAAGAAATGGATTAGAGCCACAGCCACTAATTGCAAGCATGATAAAAATGGTAGAGGAATAATGATATGGTGAGACAGACAAAGGAGGTGACAAATCAGAATCAACTTCACTACTACAATAATGATGTGTCTCCCACATCCATGTGAATAATTTTCTTTTGTGAATTTGTCATCCATCGAATCCACGTATGCATGTATGTATGTATGATTGCATGTATTCCCATTTTATTCCACATTTTCCACCTCCCATACGCTCACACTACTTCCCCCCCTTTTTTTTCCTTTTATTTTTATAATTATTATTTAGTCTTTTATAAAATGGAAGTATCTGTATTAATATTAAAACAGGTTAAATATCATCGCACTTGATTATAAAACAAATTTGTTAATTTTTCTTATGCTTTCTGCTTTTGTCTCATGCATACTGCTTGATCCGTCTTGCTTAAATCAAATACCCCTTTTAAATGAGAATTTGCGTATTATTATTGTTATTGTATATTTGTTTGGTCATATAATAATGATGGGGAGAGTTTATAAAGTTAGGTGGGTCTCATTTCTCCTATGGTCAACCTATGTAGTATGAGTCGACTGTATGAGAATTGAGATATAGAGAACCAGATTCTTCTTCCTTACCTAATAATAGCAATATAATATTCCAAAATTTTCATGACTTTAATTACATGTATACCACAAATATTACAGAAACTATTATTCACAATAAAACAGTCTCTGATTTTTATATGTCGGTACTACACTTTGTCTTCATTATTTATTACAGTAATATACATAATCTGTTATGAAAGGGTTCGGTAACATATTCAAGGGTTTTAACATGTTTAATTAATCAATATGTTAATTGGTAAACAGCATAATGAAATAGCAAATTTGAGATCAATATGTTGTTTAAAATGTTGCTTACCCCAACATATTGGTTAGTATATTTTAAAATAGAAAAGTCTACTCAATTTTACAAATAATATTGTTAATCTACTAATCTTAATATGCTAATCACCAAACACTTAGGAGGTGTTTGGTAAACGACGGATTGATAGATTCTTAGCATATTGAAGGTGTTTAGCATGTTTGATTTGTCAATATGCTGCTCCCCATATTCAATTAGTAGATTGAAAAATATTTTAATTGATAATTTTACCCTTGAAAATATTATCAATAATGATTCATATCCATATTAGTCATTTTACAAGAAAAATAAACAATCTGCTAATGTGAAGCCGCTAATTACCAAACACCTCTAGCAAACTCTGCTATTATATATTTTGGTCAAATCTGCTACTAAAATCTGTTATTTACCAAAAAGGACCTTAAACTAATTCTGTTAATTATAATATATTTTTCAAACTTTCTAATAAAATCTATCATCTTGAAATCTGCTTCTAGTTAAACTAATCCGCTAACAATGCCATATGTATATAAATTCTTATTATAAGATTTAATAATATAATATTTTAACAAGTTTTGTGAAAATTGAAGTTAAATACCACATATGAAAAACAAAAAACCTCATAATAAATACATTTGCCTTTTTATCGATGTAAAGGCTAACTAGTACAGATCTCGTGCTAATGCACGGTATTTTAGAATTGTGATGTATAAAGATTTTAGTAATTAAAGAAGCGGTACTTATTGCGTGAGATGGTCTTATAATGTGAGAAGATTCCAATGGGTAAAAATACAACTCGCTCATTATATTAAATGAATATTTTTTTAATAAAAATGATCCATCTCGCAATTTAAAACCGTCTTATCCTATAATTTATGTTGTCTATTAACAACAAATATAAATGGTGTCCTCATCTCCTAGCAGTCATATTTTTTTTTTTAAAAAAAAAAGTATATAAATCTCGAAAGATTTAATCAAGATTCATTGAAAACATATGAAATCAAATATTTTTTTTACAATATAATGTCAAATTTTTAAAAATCAAAATTAAAACCAAATTTTAAAAAAAATGAAAATCCAAAGGTGATTATTGATCCACAGCCACCCACCCACCCAACCAAGCTGACCCCACAAAAACTCTCCTTATTAATCCAAACCATTTCCCTCATTTCCTCCTCCCTTAATTCATTCATTCATCTCATACTCTCTCATTTTTCTCTCACAACACACAACAACAATGAATAATTATCAACATGATTCCTTAACTTTAGGCCTAGGATTCCCAACAACACCACCACCAACCCTTAAAACAACCACCTTAAAACCTCACCATCCAAAACTATCCGGCGAGCCAACGTTGACACTCAGCCTCTCAGGCGGCGGCGGCGGCGGCGACACGATGGTTGTTGCGGTGGAGGAGCCGGCGTCGTCTCTGGTGTCCGTGAAGCGAGAAAGGGAAAGCGGTAGTTGTTCTGATGACTTGGATGTTATTGAAAGAGGTGGTGGTTGTTATTCTAGAGTTAGTGATGAAGAAGATGAAGATGGTCATGTTAATACTCCTCGCAAGAAACTTCGTCTTAATAAACATCAGTCTGCTATGCTTGAAGAGAGTTTTAAGCTTCACAGTACTCTTAATCCGGTAATTATTTTTACTCTTTGTTTCACGGTTTTGGTTTTTCTAACGTGTGTCCAATGATGAACGTTAATGATCCAAAATGGATATATATGTTATAAATAAGAAAATTATTGTGAGTACTATCGTTAGACCATTTATTCCCCTAATTGCAAATCCTCGGTCCCATTTTGTGTCTTCCTATTTTTCCTAGTGTTTTTGTTTTATTTGAATTTATGATAGTAAAAATGAGAATATATTAAGTATCTTATGTGAATATGTTGTTAATCTTACCATGTATGGATTATTAATGTGTATCCTAAGGCACACGGTAGAAAAATCCATTTATGAAATATTGTGTGTATAATTTGAAAAACGGAAAGAAAATTTGAGGAAGTAATTTTTTTTGCAAATTTAACGTGAAATTTATGTATTTATAGAAACAAAAGCAAGCACTGGCGGACAGATTAAACTTACGACCACGTCAAGTGGAGGTGTGGTTCCAGAACCGTAGAGCAAGGTACTACATACCTCCCTTCTATTTATACGTGGCTTTCGGAATTTATAAAATTAAATCGGAAAAAAAAATGAGATTGTGTCACCTGATGATTAATATACGGTATCACATGGTCCTACAAAATTCTAAAAATTGCAATAATTAAAGTAGTGAGTTTTGTGATGAATATTTTAATCAAACGTAAATAATTGCTAATTAAATTCAAATATTTTGTTCAGTCAAATAAAAAGAAATTAGATATTATCGATGCCAATTTTGAACATCGGTGATCTTGCTGCTACGATCCATTAATCGTTGTGTTTTTAAAAATCAGGACCAAACTAAAGCAAACCGAAGTTGATTGCGAGTATCTAAAGAAGTACTGCGAGTCGCTAACAGAGGAGAACATGAAACTACAAAAGGAAGTGGCTGAGCTGAAAGCAATGAAGTTGGCACAACCGTATTACATGCACCTTCCCGCAGCAACTCTCACTATGTGTCCTTCCTGCGAGAGGATCGACGCGGCCTCTCCCAAGACCCCCTTCTCTATGACCCCCAAAACACATCGTTTATTCACTGGAGCGCCAGCAAACCGTCCCCTTCTTGTCGATAATTAAATATATACTGGCCTCGGTATATTTAATTATCGGGTTTTCTAACATATACTCCTATAGCTATATGACACGTGTTAGAAAATCGAATTTTAGTATATTAGTAAGGTCAGGATTAGTAAACACACGACTTGGCCATGGCCCATGGACCGATCTTTTTCTCGGGCATGGGATAATATGATTTTGTTTATTTATTTTATTTTATTTTATCGGGTTTTTCTTGTGTCGGGGTGATCTAGGAAGAAAAAAAAATTAAAATCAGTGTTTATAAAAGTAGTGTAATATTTAATATACTTTTCTAGAAAAATACTAGTCTTAAACAAGAATTTGTGTAATTCATGATCGATTATTATTGACGTTTGTATGTAAATACTTAATCACGAAGTAACATCTGTGTGATTAAACTACTGAAGAGTTGTTTTCATGTGTGGAATACTCAGCATTCATATTATCTGCATTGTTTTTGTTTGTTTGTTTGTTTGTTTGCTTATCGTATGAATGAGTTTGGTGGATGTACAATATGGTTACATCTTTAACTTCATAATTAAGTCTCGTGATAACAAGTGGTTGTCCGTACCAAAAAGAGGGGATCATTTATTGAATTTTCGACTTATTTTAAAATAATTAAGTCGGTTTCAATCTTATCATATTACGAGTATATTTCAGATAATTTATTTTAACGATTTTGGATAATTTATTTTAAGTGATGGGAAGTTGAAAATCAAATGTATCTTGAAATCAGGTACACGGACCTGTTTGGTTGTGTCACACCTAAATGGAGGAAATGGATTCCGTTTTATGTCGATAATTATGAATTTATGATGGTATAATACTAAAGTCATGTTGTCTGGAATACTCGAGAGATGAAAGAACGTGAACCATAGATAATTAATGAACAAAATCTTTAATCAAGATAACAAAAATCATATCACACGGAATGTCTTTGTGTTGGAAGCCCTCCTTTACTTCTATTTAATTAATTTACAAGTTTACAACCACCACAGGCAGATTTTGGAGTAAATGATAAGGGGAGCTAAGGTATAAACTATTAACTTTGTAGGTGAATATTTAAAACTCATTTATTGCGTTAGGATACGCCGAATGATAATTTTACACTAAAATATGAAAAATTAGCAGCAATCGTACCTCCTATCGACATAACTAAGGTGGTCCATTAACAACTAACACTCAATTAGTAGATACCTATAGCTTATTTTCCTTAACGTGAGATGTATGTGATCAGAAAGTCTACATGGGTAATTATTACTAGTTGCAAATTCAGATATGTTGAAAATAATTGTCTAATTCCCTTTTTTTCAAGAAAAATGCTTAACAACAATAATTACTCCGTACTAATTATCTTCACATGTATATACTCCCTCCTATTCATTCATTTTGTCCCCCTTCTATTTTGCACAAGAATTAAGAAAATGATTTTGGACCACACAAAACACTCTATTTTACTCTACCCCACATGTAATTAAATTTGGACCACACAAAAGTTACCAAAAAAGGAAAGGGGGACAAAAATCCAACTAGCTTCAATAAGAAAAGAGGGACAAAATGAATGAATAGGAGGGAGTATGATATAAAAGTATTCCTAACTAATGATGCTCACCAAACATATTACCAAGAATCGTATCAAATGATTAATGTCCACTATTTTAATGATAACATCAAAGAAGAAATTGTGGTTGGGTTTGGTACTAGTCAAACAACATGTCAATCTTAAAACAGATATATTCATTTTAAAACAAGTTAAATAACATTTTATCTGAACAGAACGACAAACATTTTATAAGTCCTTACACATTTGACTTTTATTACATTTATCTTATTTAATCCGTTTTATATTTAAGACAGAGATTTCCGAATTAGATCAGTAGTTGTGCAAGTCAAAACATACGAATCTTGAATGGACTTGGTAATAGTCGTCTAAATTTGCTCACCGTACGTGGTGGACTCATTTTATTCCTGTAGGTCAATCATATTTTAATTTTTTTTTTTCTTCTAAAGAAATATTTTATTGGTAAATTGAATATGGAGTACAAGTGTTTGAACTTTGATGTTTGAAAAATTGCATATCCTCTTTTGTGGGCTATAAAATTCCCCCTATGTTGTTTATCTTGCATTTTCAAAAATAGGTCCACGATTAGTGATCAGAAATTTTAGTCTATTCAATAAATCTAGAAGGAAAAAAAAATCATTATGGTAATATTTCACAAAATCTTAATTAAGACCGTTCTAATCTAAAAAGAAAAGGTTGTAAGAGGTTTTAACTTAAAACGGTCTTACGCAATACCTACTAGTACGAAGTATTACTTTTACCGTTCAGTCTAATTGATTATATTTCTCAAATTATTCCTCATATATTGATGAGAAATTTTTAACCTTTGACGTTAAATCCTGGTGTCACATGTGCATATTAGTGCATCATAAGTTGTGGAGGACCTTAATATATCAGAAGTGGATCCACGTCCTAGCTAATTTTTTCATATTACAAAATGAAATTATTAATCGATCTCCTTAATCAATAATTGAGTTAAATAAATTATTCTCTAGTCAGTTATCATTTATTCTAAAATCTGCTAACAAAAGTAGTTTGATATGAACAGGGAGGAGCATGATGCTTTACAATAGTGGAAGCATAGAGAGTAAGTAGAGCTGTTCGTAGGTCGTGCTTTCTATTGAACCAATCTATCCCGCTCATAAAATAAGCAGATATAAACTGATGCGAAAATGGAGCAACCATCTCGATCCAAATCAAGCATACAACAAAAGACGGTAGGAACAAGCTATTAAACCATTTCCGCGCAATTTTCGTATCACAAACAATACATTTTAAGAAATTACAAAGATTCAACCTACTCATACCTTTGTCTAACCTGAGCCCGCATATAACTACCTACTATGAGAGAAAGCAATGAAAAAATGAAGAGGAACCTCCCAAAAAATCAGGGAGCTGCTGTCCGTAGAAAGTTGAGAAAGAGTTTGGTCAAAGTAGATAATGATGAATCAGTTGGAGGTTAAGGTATGAATTATGATTGCGCCAGAAAGAGGTTAGCTCACGTGTTTCTGTCCCCTCCTTTTTTGTTATCACTCCGACTATTCGTCCTTTTTAGCTCATCATTGCATTTTTGTGACTCTCGTAACTCGTTTTACTATAAAGATGCGTAATTTGTAAGCAGTTGGTTTTTTAGACAGTTTATTTTGATCTGAAATAATAAAACGGAAATTTATAATCATTTTATGGTTAAATAAGATAATTATTGAAAAAAAGTTATCATAAGTAGTAACACTAATTATATTATAATGATCACATATGTACGTCTGAAATTTTTGTCATTGGTAAGATACTTTGCTCATTAATTATTATCTCCTCTATTACTAACCAATCCGTCTTATTGTATACGCACACTACCTGTTTAAAACTGTAAACGGATAGTGTCTCTCTCACAAAATGCAAGTGGAAGGGCAAGTGGGGTATCCATTTGCCACTCATTTGCACTATTTACTTTCATTTTCTAAGAAGGACTTTATCCGTTTACAGCTTTAAACGGATAGTCTCCGTCTAAATTTTGAAAATTGTGATTACCAATAACATGCGAATTATAATAACGTTTGATACTCTATTAGTCTTTCTTATATAGTGGACACGTTTGTCTCACCCACGTGGCTCCCTTCCCCCCGGGTCCCACTCTTGTACAATAATAAACAAAAGTCTAACGTAAACCGGATTAAAATGAATAAATAGCATTCATCTTTATTATAGGAGACAAATCATTTTGTAGTTGTTGGGTGTTATGTTTTTATTTCATTTATTCTATAAGATTTTATTAAATTTAAGACGAATATATCTATCTAAAAAAATATTATAAAGATACATACGACGGAGTAGATTTGTACTTTGATCAACTTTATGTAATAAAGCAATTTTATTTATAAAATAGAGAAAGAAAATCATAAATGTTGATTGAGACAATGAAAATAATATTTTTGAAACTAAAATTGATTGTCAAATTGTGAATTGTCATACACACATGTGAAGGCAACCAATAATTTCATAGTACGAAACTATGAATGGGTGGAACCACGTATAGTGACAATAATAATGTTACTAATAAATAAAATGCATAAATACAGTATTATTATCTTCGTTTTTAATCGTCTTGACTCTTGAGTTAGGAATATTGCACCGTGGATATTATAATCTATCTACATGAATTGATGATTTTTTAAGATGGTCATTTTGGTCTAAAGATTAAAAAAGGTTAAGTATTATCATACACGGATAATTGAGACGTTATTGTCATTCCTTGGACTCTGTCACAATTATTGAATTAAATTTAAGACAAACATATTCATGTTAAACAAGAATTTGTGAATTTATATAAGGGAGAGGAAGGCATAAAACATCCCACATCCCCACTGCTCAAATTCACTAGTTCAAACTTGTGTAGCGGCATTGATTGGTAGGGGGTGATGATTATGAGTTAGGCCATATTTTTTTGAATTTAATTTTAACTTATTTTAGTTTAGTTCTGTTCAATTTAGCTTTATTTTGTTCAGTTTAGCTCTTTTTTTCACAAATTAACTCTTAATTCTGTTCAGTTCAGTTTAGTTCAACTCTATTAAGTTCAACTCAATTTAATTCAATTCAGATAATTTCCTTACATGATGATTAATGGACATACGTCATTGACACGGTACCGTGACTTGGCTTTCTACTTTTCTAGTATATAACTGGATGGATGATGGAGGGGTCTCAAATTGATTGGGTATGATTGAAGATCTATTGTGGGTCCAAATAATATAATTTCATATGCCATAGGATTATATCATCATTTAATTCTAATTATGTTGCTTCAATGGCTGAGGACTGAGGACTCTCAACACTTATCAAATGAGCTGGCTGGGATGTTGCCTGTTGGTGTTAACTTAATTTAGCTAAATATTTATCTTAATAATAAAACAGGTTAAATATTACTCCTATTTTACATAGGTATATAGTATACATTTTTTATTTTTTTTTTCCATTTATTCTACTTTTATCATATTACTACCATATGGATATATTTAATACGTCTTAATTTTAAGACGGATATCCCCATTTTAAATGAGAATTTGTAAATTTTTTTCGAATTTAAATAGGCGAGACACTAAAGTGGTGGTGGTGCTTCTCGTAACCACGATGCTACTCAGCATCATCACAATATCACATCATCACAACTTGGGGTGTAAAGCCGCATCGTCAGCTTGGATACTAATTGGTGATATAGGGAATAGTGCACTAACTTATAAATTAAGCTTTTTACTCTAATTTTACCGATGTTTGACAATGTCACCAACACAAACATGAGAAGAGACCTCGAGATTTATACTGTTTGATGTTTGATTTTAGTACGGATCGAGTTGGGTAGGACTAGAATGACACTCCGACACTAGTTTATGAGTTTTAGTACTTTTGCATTTTCCAGATTCAAACCTAGTTATTCTAATTAAGTTAGAACAACTCCTTATTAATCGATTTTATAAATAGGATCATGTTGTCTTTAATACTACTCCCTCCATTCCACTTCTTTTGTTCTACTCGGATTAAATGTCATATTTAAAAAAAAATGGAGAAATATTATAAATACCCCTTAACCACACTAAATTTAGAGACAACATATAAATAAAATGAAAATAAAGAGGTTATTCAACTAAGGTAAATCATGCTGAATACTTCGTAACATGAAACATATAAATATTTATATTTATTTATCTATCTGATTCGTGGAAGAGCACAGTATTGGTAGTGACATTATCAATAACCATGGATGAATAAATATGATTCTTTTGTATAAGGACAAAGGATAATGAATTTGTTCATGTAATTTAGCATAAGATTCGAAATTCTTAGGGATCTTAATACGTAAAAGCACACGTAATGAACACTTCTATAAATCAAACAAGACACTTGTCATGTGCTAATAAGTTTGTCGGCCTGTCTACCTTACATTTTGGATAAAACAACTTCTACTAACCACGGTCTTTATTGCTCCATCTCTGAGTTAGAATTTTTCCAATTATCTCAAAATTCACAAATTCACATTATAGACGGACACTATCCGTCTATACATATAGACGGATACCATTTTTTCTCACAAAATACCCATTTACCATAAAGTGGAAAGCACATGGGGATGCCCCACCTTGTCCCCCCTTCCCATTTTATTAGAGGTCTTTACCCGTCTGTTCGCCCCACCCGTCTACACCAAGACCTATTGCTCAAAATTAATGGATGCATGGTTCATTACTTTCAATAGGATTATTTTAATATATTATTTTCTTTACGCATTACTATCCATTACTTAATATTATGGCTGTTACATCATTTCAAGATAATATCTAAACTGTTGAGAGGTAATGAAGAGAGAAAGTAATGAAGAGGATCCAATTAAGGGTGTTAATGAGACGAGACAGTTCGTGAGTAACTCGTGAAGAAAACCACCCATATATTCTCACATGTGAGTGTCCCACGTTGATAGAAGAGGAGAAAAGTTACCACTTTATAAGACAATAGACTACTCCCTCTATAGCCAATTGGTTTTAGAGTGGAACTTCCTTGTCTTATGAAGCGGACTCTTTCTCCTCCATTTGGGTGCGGCCCAGGCCCGTTGCACGATTTAACAACTCGAGCTCAATCGGCTCGCTCAAAGCACGGCTCGGACTGGGGATCGACTCGAGAGCTTAACGAGTCAAGTCGAGCAAACGTTAGCTCGGCTCGAAAAGTTCGTGAGCGACTCGAACTGGAACTGGCTCGAAATTTCAACAATTATAATATATAGGCTTGAGTTGAGCTCGAGTTAAACTCGAGCTCGCATCAAAACTTGCAAGTTCGATAACGAGCACAATTTTTTCAAAGTCGGGTAAACTCACAATCGGCTCAAGCTCGAGTTTTACTTTATGAGCACAAGCCGAGCAAAGTTAAGCTCGGGCTCAGCTCGGCTCGTTAACGTACACCCCTAATCCAAATTGTCCGTCTTCTATTTTCATCTTCTTGCTAAGTATGTACGAGTATTAAAGTTGATTAGTATAAATGATAAGGGCTCTTATTTCTTAAATAATTGGTCAAGTGTTTGGTTTTCGACTTTTAAAAATGTAAAAATTAAACTTGTGTGAATTTTACTCACTAAGTTTTTTAATAAAGATTGCCTCAATTGTCAACAGGTAATAGTTTAATACTCCTAGTCAACCAAAAAAACAACTCCCTTTGTTTCGGTTATTTGTTGTTCTATTCTATTTTGGGGTTGTCATAATCAATTGTTGTCCTTTTTATTTTAATAATGAACTTGATGAGCAATTTGATCATTCACACATAATTTGGGCTACTTGTCATTTAGTAATTGAACCTCTCCTCTTTTCTTGATCTTTGTGCGATAATCAAAGGACAACAATTGATCACCAAGACGGCAAGACAGATGAAGTATATGTACTTAATGTATTGGATAGAGTTTAGATAATATCGTTTTCGGGTGATGTTTGTAAGTAATAGACTTTTTTTTTTCGTCTTAATTATTTATTTAATTTTAATTAAATTAGAATATTGTTTTTGGTTAACACACTTGGCATACATAAAACTTGATAAGGGTGGTTGTGTGCTGTATTCACTTCTCAAGTTTAAAGGGCATTCGATCGAACCATTCATTGAGTAGTTAATCCTCAGCTTTAGACTTTTAATTTTGATGACTTACAAATACTTAAAACGATTTGTGATTTTGAGCATTTTGGAACCATAAATTCTACTATCAAATATTATTGATTTTTTTTTGTTTTCTTTTGACGAGTAATCAAATATTATTGTTCGTTCAACTATAATTTATTATTTTTCATATTTCATCCTTACTTATTACTAAAAGTTTTTTTTCTATCATGTTTCCATTAGACATGTGTTAAGAAACCTAAAAATGGAAATATATAAAGTTATTTTTATGGGAAATTAAAATAAGTAACCACTTTTACCCTATTTCTCATAAAATAGCTTTAAATACTTTTATGTTTGAGTTCTTAACAAGTTGATAGAAAAGAAAAACCTTAACTAAAATAATACTTTTGAGATTATTTTATTTCGAAAAACAAGCGATTAAGAGTTGCCAACTACCTTTCGCCAAATCTATGGGTTCTTAATATTTTCAACTCGTTTAAATGTAAAAAAGTACTCCGTATTATTTTAGTAATAAGTATTTTTCGGCTGATCCCATGCATGGGCTTGTAACCTTTCGCCAAGTCTATGGGTTCTTAATTCTGACCAAGAACCGAAGGTCAACGTCAAGGTGGTTACGGGTTGGTATCGATTATCGGTAATCACTCGCCACATCCTCACCAAAGCCCTCGACCGCACTACCTTCGTTGATCTCTCGTCCAAGTTGGGCAGTTTCGCTCCCCGTGCTCCATACCTCTAACTTGAGGGAGTATTACTACGGAGTATTATTTTTAATTTAAATACAGTTGTTATATTATTTCCGACATGTATATGTTGTACTCCGTGGAATAATTTACTTTCGTCAATAACGTTAGACTTGTAATATAAATATCTAATAAATATATGCACATAATAATGCAAAAGAAAGGCAACAATCTTTCCCAAAAAGCTCTTCTTCCTTTCTTCATGATAATAATCTACTCTACCTGCTAAGTGGGTTGAGCTCGAGCTGGATGAAACCAACCCAGCACTGTCCGCGTCTATACAATCCGGGGCTGTCCTGGGTGAGGTTTACTATGCCCTCGCCCAGAAGAGCCGCGTGCATGCCTTTCCGGGAGGGGTGTGCCCTACGGTAGGGGTCAGGGGGCACTTTAGTGGAGGCGGGTATGGTAACTTGGTGAGGGAATACGGACTATTCACTGACCAATGTATTCGGGAGGCCCTGTTTTAAATGTAAAGTTGAGGCCCGATATATGATTAAGAAACAAAATAATTAAATTAAATTTTTTCTTTTAATATAAAATTCTAACTATGACTATTGGGTGAATGGGTCTAGGTCGGGTTGATAAACGTATAACTCATTTTGTATTGGGTTTTGAATGCCTAGGACAGTCGGTTTTTCCTCCACACACTCAATTTTTAATGGAGTTCTAAATTTGAGGCCCTTTCAATTGTTGGGCCTCGGTAATGCCTAGCATCAATACTCATTTTATATACTCTAGATGACAAGCTAGGTAGCATCAAAACAGGCACGGACACGGACACTGACACGACACGGACACGTGACACGGCATGCCATGAAATTTAGGACACGGGACACGTCCTTTAAATTTAATAAAATATATATTTTATAGTTATATATGTGTGATTTTATTTTTGAAAAAGTATTGAATATTAAATTTAAATAAGTGAAGGTAAAACTTACGTTAATTATAACTCGTTCTCATTTCCGAAACCAAAACCAACTTATAATCAATCTATTTCGACATCTCATTACTATTCTAAAGAACATTATTTGTCTTCAATTCAACTTATTTCCCCACCAAATTCAACCATATAACAATTCTCGCCATTTACCTTAAATTTAACTTGATTCCGTTTGAAGGTATGTCCAAATACCATGGACACGGCTCAAAATACCATGGACACGTGCCCAAATAAAAGATGAAAGTTAGACACGGCTTTACAAGTCTCCAACACGTTTTGACGTGTGTCCGACGAGTGTCGTGTCCGACACGGGTGTCCGACACGGGAACGCCGATTAGGAGGAGTGTCCGTGCTACCTAGATGACAAGCCATGAAGATTACATTTTTTTTGTGTGTGTAAAGGGAGCCACAAGGGCGATATTGATGCTAATGGGGTTCGAACCCAGGTCGTGAGTATCACCGCTCAGGACTTTATCGACTAAGCTAGTTGACATGATGACATCTGCAGCCATGAAGCTTAGATGAGGTTGTGCAATTGGAGTCAGTTAGAACTTAGAAGGGACTGCATTAACCAGTAGGAATGTTCATGTACTGCTGGCAGTAAAAAAAATCAGTAAGAATGAAGTTGCACCTGAGAAAAAGCAATGGCTCATAACTCACCTAATTGCGAGTGCGCTGCACGCCTCACCGACCTCCCTGAACGCGCTTTCCTTTATGCCGTAACAAAACTTTATCGGAAAAAAAAAAAAAACATACCACTTTGAATTATGAACAACATTTTCATTTCAGTCTGTCTCAAAGTAATTTTGCTACTGTCTCCCAACATTTATAACATTCTGAATTGAAGTTCCTAAATTTGTTCTTTTCCTATATGAGTCAAATGCCATCTGTATAAGAACTTGTTTTACGGCTGCCAAAAAAAAAAAAAAAAACTCTGCAAGCACACAAGCCTCCTTTCTGAGAGCTAATAATACTCGAGTTTTGGCATCTTGAACCAGTAGCTGTTTTATGCATTATTCAGGGAAAAAAAAACATAGTTCAGAAATACAGGCAGATTTCATGAGGCAAAAACCTTTACAGTATTGAGCCTCGTACCTGAACCTTATTAATTCAACATAATACATGACACAGACGATAAGAAACGACAGAGAAAAGACTGAGGTTAATTACTTATTCGAAATAATGAGAAAACACTTCGGATCAAACGATCAGAACGACAGGAAATGTTATCATCAGACTATCAGATAAAGAGCAGCAAGAACATTAAGCTACCATAACAGTACAGTTCATAACAAACGCGCTTCTGCTATTTCTTCCGTCATCCAGAAGTTTCCACTCCATTGTTTCTAGTTTAGGGTTAGGGCAACAAGTGAATGTAGTCATTCCACGTCCTGAGGGAGACATGTTCGATCCTCCTATAGCTAGTAATTCATTGCCTAGGGATTTGAAGGCCACACCCCAACCTCTGCGTATATCAGCTCGAACTGGAACTGGCCCGAGATCCTTCCAAGAGTTTTTGTCTTTCAAATACACCATCAAACAGTTTGTCGATGTTTCAAAGGTGTACAGCTCGTTATTCACTACTGCAACCAAAGGCGGTGAATCTGAAGTAGTTAACCCGTTTAGCATTCCAGATATTTTGACCCATGTGTTTTTCTTTTCATCAAATACTTCGGCACAAGTGAAGGCATCCCCCGTTTGATTTTGACCTCCGATGACATAGAATTTGTTATCCATGAAGACACCGGCACACATCCTCCTCTTTTCCTTCATTTTAGGAAGCGGCTCCCACAGTCTTGTAGCAGGATCATACTTCTCAGCCGAGTTTAGGATTCGCTTGGTTTCCGGGCAGATTCCTCCGGCCACATAGGCAAAGTCACCAAAGGAGGCAGATGCAAACAAGCACCTAGGCTCAACCATGGAAGTACTCTTAAACCATTTGTTCACGAGCACTTCATATGTCCATACAGCGGGACCATCCATCTCCTTTCCAAATACGAGCAAGTGTGTCCCTGCACAAAGTGACTCTTTATCGGCCAATCTGAAGGTATAATCAGACGGCAATTCAGGGAGGATCTTTCTGACAGTGAAATTCTGATCAAATGCCCACCAATTGCTCTCGCCACTGGCCAGCATGAAAACCGATGCCTCCCTAACCCCAATCTCCCTCCTCTCTCTAACCAATTCTCCACTCTTTATTAATGTCAAAATTCTTTTGTTCAGGGAACACAGTCTTCTAATCTCAAGAAGTGGAATCCTAGCAATGATCATCGTCTCGACTTCAATGGGAATTCTTGGTAAGTTAAAATGGGGAAAGCTATAATAATCTGCATCCTGACACTCGATATCTAAATTGAGATCAAGCCCGCCATGACCACCAGATAACATCCATTGACGGTCTAAGCAAGGATTAGTATCACGCTTTCTGATTTTATCAGGTCTTGATCCATCAGAAACAATACAAGGAGCTATGGCATCTCCTCTGTCAATTTCATTAAAATTTTCTAAATCCGATTCATAATCATAATCATCCTCATAATAATCATCTCCTTCATCCTCGTACTCACTTTCATCGATTTCATATCCCTCCACCTCTTCTTCATCGACCTCTTTACGCTCAACTCCTCTTCCATTGGACATTGATTAGCACCGCTCTAAGTACTCTCCGACCTACAGAATTACAACATGCATGTTTAACTCACTTTCATATCTTAGCATCTACCATTCGGGTAAAATCACAAGTTAAATTTATTTTTTAACTACAGCAGACGAAACATATCAGATATCTCAGTAAATAAATTTAAATGTTCCAGGTAAATTCTCTAACATGAAGCGAGATAACTAAGCACGCAGGCACAACAATGAGACGTGGAAAATTAAATTCATCAATCAGCTATCTTTCCCTAACAAATGTATATGGAATTTCAACAAAAACGACGACAATACATCAAGCAATCACAAGGAACATGCAATAGTTTCTTGAAACAGCATGCTAGATAACAAAGCACCAACGACAGCGATTTAGAATTCGACAAATAAGGCATTTCTGATAGCTCTAGAACTGATAAATAAAGATTTCACCTTGCTGAGCAATTTCCAAACTTCATCACATTTCTATCAAAAGTCAGACAGAAATAGAAGAGAAAACTGATCATCTCATAAAACAACCAGCTATTCTTGCTTGTGACGAAAAGTGACTTGTGACATCTCACAGCCACGGGCCACCGGCCATTTTTAACATTATCTGTACTGGTTGTGAGACGTCACAAGCTTGTGATGCGTCACAAATGAGAATCTGTGTAAACAAATGAGATTGATGTTCAGAAAGTCGAAAACTAGCCAACAAATAAGGATTAATCAATACAATCAAACAACAAGAAATAGTTCTCACATTAATACAACATTCTCAAATTGAACAGAATTAAGATTAAAGAACAAAACACAAAATTAAAATTGTAAGATTAAAATTAAACATACCCAAATCAACAAATCCCTCAAGAATTAGATGACAGTCAATCTTTTTATAACCTCCTCATCAAATTGAGCTTAAACACCTAATTCATCACACACACACACACAAAACCCTCTTATTAAAAAAAAAACACAAACTTTTATCACATTAAAACAAAGCTTATATATACACGTGAGACCGTCTCACACAATAACTACCGTATATATACACCTCTTATATACATTGACTGATCAAAAGATTGAAAAAATAGGATACCCGCGTGCCCAATACAGGGGAGTCAAAAGAGTACATTGGAAAATGTTGAAAAATATTAAATTCTCAATTAAGTAAATAAAACTACCATAAAGATCAAATTTTTATAAACAAAATAGTAAGGGAAACAAATAGAGCCGTTACTATTTACAAACTAAGCATATACACCGTATAAAAACCACTAGCAAATCCATAAGTGGACTCGTAACACCGGAAAAATAACTAAAATACGTAAGTTATGCATCAAAATATTTAAAAGGATCCCGCGAAAAAAAAGTTATTGATACTTAAGCTTATTGTTTGTGTTACAAAATTTAAAATGCGCAAGTTATGCATAAAAGTATTTAAAAGAACACTGCGAAGAAATTTTTCTTGATGCTTATTGTTTGTGCAACAAAATTTAAAATAAGTTAAGTTATGCATAGAAGTATTTAAAAGGACTTGTGAAGAAAATTTTCTGAATGCGCCACTATTAATATAAACTAGGCGAAATATTAAGGAGAATCAAATGTACTTACATAGAGAAAAATGAGAATGAAAATGAAAATGAAAATGAAGGTTGGAATGCTATTAAAAAGCTTAAGTAATAGACATTTAAAGTATTTTTATACAAGTAGTGGAAGTGGTGGCTAAAAGGTTGAAATCTTGAGTTTATTAAACAATTTAAATAAAATAAATTTAAATATTTTTTGGGAAAATTTGGGGGTTAATAACATAATTTAGTGCTATATAGTATGGTCCATGTTGTCATGCACATGATTAAAATATAATGAAATTAAATTTGGAAAGAGTGTAAAACAGAGAAGTGTTTTTGTTTGTGTATCTTTGTTAAGAATTAAATATACAAAAGTGTATTGCAAACAAAACAATGGTGGGCACTAGATAGATAGTTAGGTTTACTTAAATAATGAATTGGTGAGGAAGTGCGTGTCAAAGGTTGTTTCTTTCTTTGATAAAGCCTAAAGCTATGGGATTTATTGAAAATGTCTATATCACCTTCCTTCGAGATAACACCTAACACAATTTTTGGACGTTTTTAATGTCTTATTTATATCGTTTTGCGGATGATAAGGTATTTATATCGTTTTGCGGATGATAAGGTAATTCATAGCCGCTATTTTTGTATGTATTAGAAAAATTCACGACTGTATGTTATAACTTTCAATTTTGTTAACCACGTATACTAATTCGGCCACCTGAGAGTAGAGCTATCCATCAACACGGGCTTACCCGGCCTTGGCTCGGCTCAGCCCGACCAGCCCTTGGCCCGGGTCCTAAATTTCCAGCCCGGCCCGCCCTTCGTCCACCATTTTAGCAAAAATATAAATAAAAAAATTGTAAGGCCCGCCTAAAATAGAACACGGGCCTGGTTCAGCTATATCTCCCACAGGCCGGCCGGGCCTGATCAGGGCCTGACCAGAAGAGCCCGCCCCATCCGCTGCCCAGCCCGACCCGAACCCGACCCAAGAATACTTCTAGCTGAGAGTGACAGACTCGAAGCCCAGAAAATATTGGTTCAGGCTCTCTGATCAACAAGGCAATAACCCACACTAATTTTGGACATTTTTAATGTTCATATTTGTTTTTACTATACTTTAGTTTTTATACCATTCCATAATCTTTATCTGCTATCATGTTGAAAACATACTAATTTGATCTTGTTCTAGTGATTAAGACTAAATTAAAAATCTATGTATGATAAATTAAGAGTATTTAACCTCTTTTCTTTAATTCAATGCTTGATGCATGTTAGAAGGCACTTATGATAAAATTTTGAGTTTGCAACAATTCGTGTAATATTTGAGATGCAAAAATAACATTAGTCATGTTC
This sequence comes from Silene latifolia, assembly GCF_048544455.1. Taxonomy (NCBI): domain Eukaryota; kingdom Viridiplantae; phylum Streptophyta; class Magnoliopsida; order Caryophyllales; family Caryophyllaceae; genus Silene; species Silene latifolia. The sequence continues at coordinate 1,155,461 of NC_133537.1, read as the reverse complement.
TTATCTATTTTCAGTATTTTGATTGTTTTACCAGAGTCTCAATATTGTAGAATCATATAGTTCGAACACTAAATGCATTGAGCTTATGGTTAGAGAAAAAATAAATTTTACAGCTGACTATCCAAGTCTCAATTTTGCAGTCTGATTGTTTTGATTATTTGACCTGAGTCTTAATATTGTAGAATCACTATTTAAAACAATTTTTTTGCACATGGAAATGAGTTATTTGGAGGGCAAATATAGTTAACTTACGAGTACTTTGCAGTCCGATTCTAGTAGATAACTAAATGAGCTAGTAATGCATGTGTCCAAAACCTATGAGATTCACCATTATACAGTCTTACGCATTTCATTCATAGTTGATTGACATCCATCAAAGATTGATCAGAAGATCCAGTTTGTAAGGGAGAGTAGTGCATGCATAGAGAGCACTTATTTAGGAAAGTGGCACAAAAACAAAGTAGGAGTACTTACAGAAGAAGGACCATTCTCATTTCTCAAGTACTACGCTGTACGCCTACACAAATCATATGAGAAAGCAAGGTTTTGTATTAAATTTGTCATTTTCTTAGCCTATCTGTCAAGCCTGGCCTTCAACGCACGGCATCAATCAATGAATGAATGCCATTATTCCGTCTTTTTCCACTTCTGGACATTTGGTCATTTTCACTTACCTTTTTTTATATGAGATTGATTCCTTTTATTTAAGATCTAGTTCCTATGAATCAACCTTCATAGATTAACCACTTGCGAATTACGTAATTGCTCACGATATTGGGTAGAAATTATCTTAAATATATGTTAGATTTCCACAGAAGTTTCCTTAAAAGTTGTTTCATTATTAAACATTTAGATTAGATTAGATTAGATTAGATTACATAGTAGTATTATATTTAGGCCATGTTCTTTTGGACTGAAACTTATTTGATCTAAATTGAACTGAATTTATAGGATCTGAACTGAACTTAACTTAACTTATAGGATCGAATCGAACTTATTGGATCTGAATCGAATCGAACTTATATGATTCGAATCGAATCGAACTTATAGGATCGAATCGAATCGAATCAACTTATAGGATCTCGAATCTGAACTTATAAGATTTGAATCGAATCGAACTTATAGGATCGAATCGAATCGAACTTATAGGATCTCGAATCGAATCGAATCAACTTATAAGATCTGAACTGAACTTATATTAAGTGCTTTAAGTCCAAAAGAACAGGGCATTACTTCATCTAGTTGCACTCTGTAATTCAGAGGCGAATCTAAAAGTAAAATTTTGGGGTAGCGAATTTTACTCATATTGTTTTATACTTTTTTTTAAGGCCCATATTTAAGAATGTTGACAAAAATCGATAATCTTAACTGTTTTTTTGAAACTTTAAAGAGCGAATGTTATCCTTTACTACTAGTTAGATTCCTTCTGCTCCGTATCAGATACGGGCGAAGAAAAGTTGCATGGCATAGACGGTGAGTGCGGAAATAGACAAATTAAGAGGGCGTATTAAAGACGGATTAGAGTGCTTAAACATGTTTTATGGAGTAAAGGTCCCCTACTATGCTGACTCAATTTTGCACGGACCACTCACACAAATGTCATTAACCCGATAAAAGTGCATTTTACAAACCCAAATTTATTAATTTTTTGGTTTAATAAAGAAATTGACAGCTGGATTTAGCTAGGGTCATTTGTCCAAAAATTTTTTAGTTACACTGAGTGTGCCACCTTACTAAAAGTCACCCTTTTCTATTTTACTTTAATTGATATTTAGGCGTTGTTTGGTTGACACTTGACAATAGTGTTCACACTATAAATATTGATGAATTCGAAATTTCTAAAAAATTAGAGTTGTTTGGTTGTCCAAAATAAAATGATTTTTTTTTTCTCGGGCATTGGGAATTCTTTTATTATGGAGAAATTTGATTACCTAACCCTCGTATTAATCGGAAATTCCTACAAGAATTCAGCTCTTGTACGTATCAGTTGTATGTCAACCAAACGATAAGTTCAATTCACGTGTCTTTGAAATCATAGGAATTCTATTCCCGGATAACAATCGACAACTTAGTTATTTGTTTGAATTGACGTCTACGTATTTACCATAAGGATGATATAATACATGAATTCAAATGTGGTTACAAGTTTGTTTCTAAGGATGATATAATACATGAATTCAATTGTGGTTACAAGTTTGTTTCTAAGGATGATATATAATACATGAATTCAAATGTGGTTACAAATTTGTTTCTCAATCACTTGACTAAGACATCTCATCAAATGGATAACAAATAGTTATGAAATCAATTCAGTTTATTTTTAAGTTTAGGTTCATTAAATTAAGTTCAATTCAGTTTAAATAATTTTATTCCAAAAAAAATAGAACATAAATCCCTCTCATTCACTAGAGAATTAGATATCCCAAGTTAAATCATTGATCCCTTGGCACTAGACCTCGTATAGGTCTATATCAAGGGCAAAGATGCCCATGATCAAGATTCTACAAGCATTTTTTTTTTTTTTTTTTTTTTTTACAACAGGTGAATAACTTACATTATTGTAACCGATACAACGTAAGCTACTCGACTAGGTAGCACCAGACATTTCATAACTAATTTATTGTAACCGATACAAGCAGTTTGTACTTTGGATCTAACTAAAAACCAACTATCTAGCAGTATAATTGTATTAGTAATTATGAAGTACATAATATCGTTTTCGTTTGGTTGCTATGACGGAATTAATCTCCCATCAGTTTTAAAAACACATAAATTGGAGAAATCACGTGAATTGCTTAAAACTCGTTGGTTGACATGACATAATTACTTGGATACAGGAGTTTCCAATTACCTTGCTAGGTAATTAAACTCCTTCATAATGTAGGAGTTAATAACTCCTATAAAAAAAATTTGTGGAATTTCGGTCAACCAAAGTCAAATAATTCTATTTTCACCGATTTATAAAATTTTACAATTTAGGTAATTTAGAGTGACAACAAAACAATACTCGAAAGAAACATTGACAAGTCTCCACTAGACTCAAAATGAAAAGCAAAGTAGGTATGATTGCATTAGGCGCAGTCAATGATAAGCCGCGTTGAGTAGAAGGAAACAATGACTTTGGTCTAAATTTGGACTAATGATATGAATTTGGCGGTGCACATGATCAACAAATCACAAATAATCCAACCTTATCCAGATAATCAACACTTCTAACATTGATTAGTACGGGGTTTGTATTACATTTGACTCTAATTCAGCCTAACTTTTACGTACATGAATATTGACATTAATTTCTTCTAGTCGCTGGTTTTTAAAATGCTCATTAAACTAATCAATTTAGAAAAATAAAAAGAAAAGCGAGACTAAGCCACCACGTACAAACCCAGGCATAGATAGGCGGCCACCACGTCTCCACATCCACACCTAGGGTTTGATGTGGTGGCCACACGTCTGGCCCCAAGAGGAGACATGGTGGTCGGCCGTCTGTGGCTTGGGTAATTCGGTTGGATGTAGTGGCTCATTGGCTTTTTTTTTTTTTTTTTTTTTGAATCGATTCATTTTACGCCAGTTTCGTTTTAGGCCGACTAGTTTAAATTGTTTCCATTAATAATTCGGCGTCTAATTTTGAGAAATCAATTCATTGTACATCGATTAGTTAAACATTGTTTCAGTTAGTAATTCACCGTTTTGATTTTAAAATAAAAAAATCAATTTATTTTACGTCGATTTGTAATTCGCCGTTTTAAATAGGTGGCTAGCTATTTTATATTAGTTGTTAGTTTCTGATGGGCACACAATTTAGGCCCAAAAAATTGGGCCCAAAACAAAATATACACCCAACAAAGTCCAAAAGCACGAGGGGAGATACATATACAAGACAAACTCACCCTCGGCCTTGTGAATATGGAACATTGTTCACTTGACAAGGTATCAAATCTCTAAGTCTAAAATTACTTTTTCTCACACTACAATAGTCGGCTTAAGGCATCTCCTTACGCGTAACCTTGTCGACCCCCAGTGAGTATAAAATCTGACTTTGGCATTAGAAGGGCTTTTCTCGGAACCCCAAGGCTAGGTTTGCTCCTTATTTCACGAGCAGACCCAGAGGAAGAGAATCAAAGGACCTCATGTCCAAGCAAAGGAATACAATCGTCAAACCAAGCTTAGTATAACTCAATTATTATTAGCCTTGTGTGTAATAACATTTAACACTAGTTAGGTCTAATTATACCCGAAATAGTTTCAATTTGTCAATTAAAAAAATCGTTTTTTTTTTCGAGTTAATTTTTTCTATTTTTCGCATAATACCCCCTTTTTTGGGGGCTCTTTCTAATGGTGCTACTGCAAATTATGGTGCCCAACATGTACAAGTCCACTTTAAATCTGTTTGTGACGCCCAATACTTAAAGGCCACCTGAGTTAGCCAATGCACAAGCCCATGATTGCTTCAACACTTGACCATGAGTAATCAAATTGTTGTGTTGGTATTTTAGTTTTAGATTAGCTCCTTTCAAATTAGGTTTGGATTTGGATCGGTAATCCCTAACTATTGTCTATTGGATCGGGGTTGGATCACGCAAAACATGATCCATTGCCTTCTTAATTGTCCTCGCAATCTAGTCATTTGTTACAAATTGTTCATGAACAATTTTTCCTTTTTATTAATGATTTTCGCAAACTATTCTTCGCATTACTAAAAAATATGAAGCTGAATAGTGAATAGTATTGTTAGCATGTACAAACTCGATGCCTCTTCAAGAAAAATCAAATCCTACTTCCAATTCCACTCTACTGTCAGTCGTCATAATCTACGACTTCAACGAAAAACGAGTCTTCAAGGAGTTGAGCAGCAGAAGGCCGATCCCTTTTCTTCCCAATACACTTCTCGATAAACGCCTTGACCTCAGGATCTTTAACCTTGCTAAGAGACTTGGGCATAACTCCGGCCGTCACCTTCTTGTATATCTTGGCAATAGAGTCGCATTCACAGTACGGTATTTCCATTGTCACCATCTCGAGCACACACAAACCAAACGCGTATATGTCCACCATCTCCGTGTACTCTTCTTCATACAGCTCTGGTGCCATATACTCTGGGGTCCCCTGTACTGAATGTGCCACATGGCTCTTGTCTGTTATCGCTGCCAATCCAAAGTCCCCGATTTTTACCTGCAATAGAAGACAGTCATTAGGTTAATCACAACAATAAAATTCAGGCACTCCTTCCAAGACTTTTTGGTTCGGGTTTGGTCGGGTCAGTTTTGCTACGTCTAGATAGTAGATAGGGTTATGAACCGACTTTTGAGAAATCGGTCCAATTATTAATTACTAGCGACCTAATGCAATTATGCAAACCGATCCAAATCCTAAACCCTACAACCCGAAACTAATTCATATATAACATTATTTTATCGGAAATTTCCCATGGTATCTCTTAATTTTGTCAGATTTCCCATAGTACCCCTACTTTTAAGAATCTGCCTATGATATCCTTGAGTTTCCATATTTGTGCCCATGGTAAATGTAACGGTCGTTAAATGGAGGTTAATGGTACCCTGGGCACAAAAATGAAATATCAAGGTATCATTGGCAGATTCTTAAAAGCAGGGATAGCATGAGAAATCTGACAAAACTAAGGGTACCACGGGAAATTTCCGTTATTTTATTCAAAACACAATACGAATCTTGATTAAATACGTACCTCTCCGACATTGCCATTAACGAAGACGTTGCTGCAATTAAGGTCTCTATGAATGATACAAGGCTCATGAGTATGAAGATAATCCAAACCCTTGAGAATCTGTTTAGACCACTTCTTCAACGCTTTAATCGAAACATGACGATGTTTCTTCCGGTACTCTCTCAAATTTCCTGATGTACAAATCTCAGTAATGAAGTTCAATGTGTTATGTTTCCGATCCCTCCAAACATGGAACAATGTAATTATGTTTTTGTTCCTTAGATTTCTCAGCAACTTAATTTCCGTCGAAAGTCTTTCGATGACCGATTGATCATCACTAAAATTGCTCAATTTCACTTGGTTCCAAGCAACTTCAATTCCTTCTTCTTGGTCGAATGCACGGTACACTTTCTTGACCGCCCCTGCGCCTAGAAGATCGCTATATCGCCCATAACGACCACTTGGATCGACTTCTTCAAAGTTTTCTTCGTCGTTTATGGTCATATCGTTAAGGCTATTCAAAATTTTGAGTGATTCCATCTTGGTTTATCAACAAATTCTTGAATTCAATACAATCTTGATTCCTGAAGGCAAACTAATTAAAGAAAAAAATAATGAGAAATTATGTTCGAATTATGTATATTATTACACATATTTAATTATTTACGTTATTACAATACGTTTTCTCTTTGTTCTTGACTTATCAGCTAAGTAATGACCGTTTTTCACTAGTAAACTAAGGATTGAATTCATATATACGTTATAGGTTCATGCAAGAAATTAAATCAAGTGACTTACGGAGTAACTATTTACAAATCCGTTTTACAAAATTTTTGCGTAAGACCGTCTTATGCCAGAATTTGTAAATTAATGGTGTATATAAAGTAAATAAAGTAAAACTAACTCAATTCGACTAAAATCCGAACAATTAAATGTTACTTCGTAACTAACTAACTCAATTCAACTAAATTATACATGCGAATCAGATAAACGACACAAATTTAAACAATTATGTTATATCTACGTTAATAAACCAAGAATTGAGTTGAATAATTCATGGTTATGTCATTGTGTAATTATGAGTTCATGCAAGAAATCAAAGAAAACCCTACCAACATGCATGTATTAAGTAATAATCTAGACGATTAAACAAGATAATTAAATAAAAAAGAAGAAGAAGAAGAAGAAGAAAAACTTACTGATTTCTTGGTTGTAATTTGTAAAGATTTCTAGTGTACGAGTTTTTTTGTTTAGAATTTTTTTAAAGGATGATCAACAGAAATAAGGTAGGAAAGTTTGAAAAATAGAGAAGTTGGGTGTATACATACTGGAAATTGGAAAGGCGGTTTATAAACTTGAAGCCCAAGCACAAGCCCAAAATCCGCAAAACTGGTCCAAGTGAGAAGAGGAATTTTTAGGGAGCTACTATTGGTCGTCGACACAATTTTTTAATGGAATTAATTTTTCCCCTAAAATCTAATCCAATTGCTTCAAGAACATGAAAAATGGATTACAAATTCTCTAATTAATAAAACATTTTAGTGATTTTATATTATACGTCCATTTAGTGCGTTATATCAATACGAATTACTGAGTTCAACCTTCAGGCACTCGGTTTCGAATGAACACAAGTTATATTGTATGTCGTGCTAATCCTCACTTTTTGGTCTTTATATGGAAGGAGAATGTTGATGGCTTGATGCCAATGTAAAAAAAGACCAACTTTGTTACCCAGGAGGCCAGAGGATTTTGGGATCATTTATTTTGTACGGAGTTGGTAGGCAAGCAGTGAGTAGACTATACAACCAGTTGTATTGGTTGTATATACAATCAGTTGTATTGGTTGTATGGTAAAAAATCCAAGCTTTATAATGAATTATTTGAGCTTGGACCTATACATTACGAGCTTTATTAGAAAGAACTCGAGCTCCATTATAAAAATATTGATTTTAAAAAATTATAATGAAATTCAAGTATAGTACTTCCTCCCATCCAAACTAAAGGTTACATTTGATTTTTTGGCACTATTCATGATTGTAGAGAATCTTTGATATTATCAGTAATATATAAGAGAAAACATAGTCATGCAAGATCTTGTTTGATTAATCGTCATGAATGCTATAAGAATATCAAGTTTTTATAATTTTTAATAATGTGTAACTAAAGATATTCACGTTATAAAACACGCCTCGTCAAGTGTAATAAAGTCAAATGTAACCTTTGGTTTGGATGGGAGGGAGTATATATAAGCTCAACTAGATTTTAATTTGACATAAAAAAAATTTAAATATAAATCAAAGTTATAAAAGCTCAAGAAAAATACAGGTAAGCTCGATTAAATTTATGATGGTTGTATAATGCTATTGTACAACGGGTTGTATAGTAGTATTTGTGGTAGACAAGGGTGTCCGTACTTGGATAGTTTTAATTTTTCCCATTTGTTAGCTTTTGGGCAAGGGTGTCCGTACGGAGTTGGTGGTGGCGTGGTTGGTGGTGCATGGGGACGGTGAAGAAGGGGTGTAAGACGGAGGGTGATGGTGCGAGTTGTGTTTTTTTTGGTTATCCGGATTCGGCGCTATTGGTGGATCCGGGACTTTGATATCCCGAAAACCGTGTATACACTTCAATTAGAGCCATTCGGGAGGTCGTACCGGACCACGTTTCTTTTTGTCCTGGTTTTTTAACCACGTGTCCGACGTCATTTATGGAGTTACCCATTTCGATTTCAGATCCAAATAACGAGTATTAATCCATTTTTCACCGATTATCCGAGGTTTGACGAATGCGGGTTTATCGCATACCGACACCCTCAAATGTCTTCCGTTGGTCCTCAAACATGCCGCTTTATTTGATATGAGGAACCTTCAGTGTGATTTCCGGAGAATTTTTTTCTGGGACTCTGATATCCCGAAAACCGTGTATTATACACATCAATTAGAGCCGTTCGGGAGGTCGTACCGGACCACGTTTTTTTTGTTCCGGTTTTTTAACCAAGTGTCCGAGGTCATTTCAGGAGTTACCCATTTCGATTTCAGTTTCAAATAACGAGTATTAATCCTTTTTTCACGATTATTCGAGGTTCGACGAATGTTCGTTTATCGCATACCAGCACCCTCAAATGTCCTCCGTTGCTCCTCAAATTTTGTATGGCCCCTTTATTTGATATAAGGACCCTTCATTGTGATTTCCGGAGACTTTTTTTTCCAGGACCCCGATATCCCGAAAACCATGTATTACACTTCAATTAGAGCCGTTCGGGAGGTCGTACCGGATCACGTTTCTTTTTCTCCCGATTTTTAACCACGTGTCCGAGGTCATTTATGTAGTTACCTTATTCGATTTCAGGTCCAAATAACGAGTATTAATCCATTTTTCACAGATTATCCGAGGTTTGACGAAATGCTGGTTTATCGCATACCGGCACCCCCAAATGTCTTCCGTTAGTCCTCAAATTTTGTGTGGCCGCTTTATTTGATATGAGGACCCTTCAGTGGGATTTCCGAAGAATTTTTTTTCCGGGACTCCGATATCCCGAAAACCGTGTATTTATACACTTCAATTAGAGCCGTTCGGGAGGTCGTCCAAGACAACGTTTTTTTTCTCTCGGTTTTTAACCACGTGTCCGGGATCATTTATGGAGTTACCCATTTCGATTTCAGATCCAAATAACGGGTATTAATCCATTTTTCACCGATTATCTAAGGTTTGACGAAAGCTGGTTTATCGCATACCGGCACCCCCAAATGTCTTCCGTTGGTCCTCAAATTTTGTGTGGCCACATTAATATACATTTCAATTTCAGCCGTTCGGAAGGTCGTACCGGACCCTGTTCCTTTTTTCTCCCTGTTTTTCAATCACGCGTCCGAGCTCATTTCAGGAATCAACCTGTTCGATTTCAGGAATCAACGTGTTCGATTTCAGCCTCAAATAACGAGCTTTAACACATTTTTCACGATAATCCAGTTTCGCGAATGCCGTTTTTGGCACACCGGCACCCCAAATGTCTTCCGTTGGTGCTCAAACTTTGCGTGGCCGCTTTATCGACCGAAAAACTTTCTATGTGATTTAGGAGAATTTTGTTAGGGACCGGAATCCCGAAAAACCATGTATTATATACACTTATATTTCAGCCGTTCGGAAGGTCGTACCGGACCCTATTTCTTTTTCTCCCTATTTTTCAATCACGCGTCCGAGCTCATTTCATGAATCAACCTGTTCGATTTCAGCCCCAAATAACGAGCTTTAACACATTTTTCACGATAATCCGAGTTTCGGCGAATGCTGGTTTTAGGCACACTGACACCCCCAAATATCTTCCGTTGGTGCTCAAACCTTGCGTGACCGCTTTGTCTGACCCGAGGAACTTTCTATGTGATTTCCGGAGAATTTTGTTCCGGGACCCCGGAATCCCGAAAAACCGTGTATTATACACTTCAATTTGATCGTTCGGAAGGTCAGGACCCTGTTTCTTTTTTTCCCTGTTTTTCAATCATGCGTCCCAGCTCATTTCAGGAATCAACCTGTTCGATTTCAGGAATCAACATGTTCTATTTCACCCTCAAATAACGAGCTTTAACACATTTTTCACGATAATCCGAGTTTCGACGAATGCTGGTTTGTGCCACACCGGCACCCCCAAATGTCTTCCGTTGGTGCTCAAACTTTACGTGGCCGCTTTATATGACCCGAGAAACTTTCTATGTGATTTCCGGAGAATTTTGTTCCGGGACCCCGGAATCCCCAAAAACCGTGTATTATACACTTCAATTTCAGCCGTTCGGAAGGTAAATCAGGACCCTGTTTCTTTTTCTCACTGTTTTTCAATCATGCGTCCGAGCTCATTTCAGGAATCAACCTGTTCGATTTCAGCCTCAAATAACGAGCTTTAACACATTTTTCACGATAATCCGAGTTTCGGCGAATGCACGTTTGTGGCACACCGGCACCTCCAAATGTCTTCCGTTGGTGCTCAAACTTTGCGTGGCCGCTTTATCTGACCCGAGGAAATTTCTTTGTGATTTCCGGAGAATTTTGTTTCGGGACCACTTCAATTTCAGCCGTTCGGAAGGTCGTACCGGACCCTGTTCCTTTTTTCTCCCTGTTTTTCAATTACGCGTCCGAGCTCATTTTAGGAATCAACCTGTTCGATTTCAGGAATCAACGTGTTCGATTTCAGCCTCAAATAACGAGTTTTAACACATTTTTCATGATAATCCGTGTTTCGGCGAATGCCGGTTTGTGGCACACCGGCACCCCAAAATGTCTTCCGTTAGTGCTCAAACTTTGCGTGGCCGCTTTATCAGACACGAGGAACTTTCTATGTGATTTCCGGAGAATTTTGTTCCGGGACTCTGGAATCCCGAAAAACCGTGTATTATACAACTTCAATTTTAGCCGTTCGGAAGATCGTACCGGACCCTGTTCCTTTTTCTCCCTGTTTTTCAATCACGCGTCCGAGCTCATTTCAGGAATCAAACCATTCGATTTGATAATCAACTGTTCGATTTCGACTTCAAATAACGAGCTTAACACATTTTTCACGATAATCGAGTTTCGGCGAATCTTTGGTTTTGGCACACCGGCACCCCCAAATGTCTTCCGTTGGTGCTCAAACTTTGCGTGGCTGCTTTATCTGACCCGAGGAACTTTCAATGTGATTTCCGGAGAATTTTGTTCCGGGATCCCGGAATCCCGAAAAACCGTGTATTTATACACTTCAATTTCAGCCGTCCGGAAGGTCATACCGGACCCTGTTTTTGTTTCTCCCTGTTTTTCAATCACGCGTCCGAGCTCATTTAAAGAATCAGCCTGTTCGATTTCAGCCTCAAATAACGAGCTTTAACACATTTTTCACGATAATCCGAGTTTCGGCGAATCTTGGTTTCTGGCACACCGCACCCCCAAATGTCTTCCGTTGGTGCTCAAACTTTGCGTGGCCGCTTTATCTGAACCGAGGAACTTTCTATGTGATTTCCGGAGAATTTTCTTAGGGACCCCGAATCCACAAAACCGTGTATTATACTTCAATTTTTAGTTCGGAAGGTCATACCTAGGACCTGTTTTTTTTCTCCCTGTTTTTTAATCACGCGTCCGAGCACATTTCAGGAATCAACCTGTTCGTTTTCAGCAATCTACTTGTTCGATTTTGACCTCAAATAACGAGCTTTAACACATTTTTCACGATAATCCGAGTTTGGCGAATCTTTGGTTTGTGGCACACCGGCACCCCCAAATGTATTCCGTTAATGCTCAAACTTTGCGTGGCCGCTTTATCTAACCCGAGGAACTTTCTATGTGATTTCGGAAAATTTTGTTCGGGACCGGAATCCCGAAAACCGTGTATTATACACTTCAATTTCAGCCGTTAGTTCGGAAGGTCGACCGAACCCTGTTTCTTTTTCTCCATGTTTTTCAATCACGCGTCCGAGCTCATTTCAGAAATCAACCAGTTCGATTTACGGAATCAACTGTTCGATTTCACCTCAAATAACGAGCTTTAACACATTTTTCACGATAATCCGAGTTTCGGCGAATCTTGGTTTGTGGCACACCGGCACCCCAAATGTCTTCCGTTAGTGCTCAAACTTTGCGTGGCTGCTTTATCTGACCAGAAGAACTTTCTATGTGATTTCCGGAAAATTTTGTTCCGGGACCCCGGTATCCCTAAAAACCGTGTATTATACACTTCAATTTGTAGTTCGGAAGGTCGTCATAGGACCCCTGTTTCTTTCTCCCTGTTTTTCAATCACGCGTCCGAGCTCATTTGAGGAATCAACCTGTTCGATTTGAGGAATCAACCTGTTCGATTTGAGCCTCAAATAACGAGGTTTAACACATTTTTCACGATAATCAGGAGTTTCGCGAATCTTTGGTTTCAGGCACACAGGCACCCCCAAATGTCTTCCGTTGGTGCTCAAACTTTGAGTGGCCGCTTTATCTGACCCGAGGAACTTTCTATGTGATTTCCGGAGAATTTTGTTCGGGACCCTTGATTCCGAAAAACCGTGTATATATACACTTCAATTTCAAATGCGTTCGGAAGGTCGTCAGGACCTGTTCCTTTTTCTCCCTGTTTTTCAATCACGCGTCCGAGCTCATTTCAGGAATCAACCTGTTCGATTTCAGGAATCAACGTGTTTGATTTCAGCCTCAAATAACGAGCTTTATTACATTTTTCACGATAATCCGAGTTTCGGCGAATGGTGATTTGTGGCTCACCGGCACCCGCAAATGTCTTCCGTTGGTGCTCAAACTTTGCGTGGCCGCTTTATCAGACCCGAGGAACTTTCTATGTGATTTCCCGAGAATTTTGTTCCGGACCCTGGAATCCCGAAAAACCGTGTATTATACACTTCAATTTGCGCCGTTCGGAAGGTCGTTAGGACCCTATTTCTTTTTCTCCTTGTTTTTCAATCACGCGTCCGAGCTCAGTTCAGGAATCAACCTGTTCGATTTCAGCCTCAAATAACGAGTTTTAACACATTTTTCACGATAATCCGAGTTTCGGCGAATGCTGGTTTGTGGCACACCGGCACCCTCAAATGTCTTCTGTTGGTGTTCAAACTTTGCGTGGCCGCTTTATCTGACCCGAGCAACTTTCTATGTGATTTCCGTAGAATTTTGTTCCGGGACCCCGGAATCCTGAAAAACCGTGTATTATACTTCAATTTCAGCCGTTCGGAAGTTCGTACCGGACCCTGTTTCTTTTTCTCCCTGATTTTAATTACGCGTCCGAACTCATTTCAGGAATCAACCTGTTCGTTTTCAGGAATCAATCTGTTCGATTTCAGTCTCAAATAACAAGCTTTAACACATTTTTCACGATAATTCGAGTTTCGGCGAATCTTGGTTTTGCACACACCGGCACCCCCAAATGTCTTCCGTTGGTGCTCAAACTTTGTGTGGCCGCTTTATCAGACCCGAGGAACTTTCTATGTGATTTCCGGAGAATTTTGTTCCGGGACCGGAATCCCGAAAAACCGTGTATTATACACTTCAATTTGTACTGTTCGGAAGGTCGTACAGGACCTGTTTCTTTTTCTCCCTGTTTTTCAATCACGCGTCCGAGCTCATTTCAGGAATCAATCTGTTCGATTTTAGAAATCAACATGTTCGATTTCAGCCTCAAATAACGAGCTTTAACACATTTTTCACGATAATCCGAGTTTTGCGAATGCGCGTTTGTGGCATCGGCACCCCCAAATGTCTTCCGTTGGTGCTCAAACTTTGCGTGGCCGCTTTATCGACCCGAGGAACTTTCTATGTGATTTTCGGAGAATTTTGTTCCGGACACAGGAATCCCCCAAAACCGTGTATTATACACTTCAATTTCAGCCGTTCGGAAGCTCGTACCAGACCCTCGTTCTTTTTCTCCCTGTTTTTCAATCATGCGTCCGAGCTCATTTCAGGAATCAACCTGTTCGATTTCAGAAATCAACCTGTTCGATTTCAGCCTCAAATAACGAGCTTTAACACATTTTTCACGATAATCCGAGTTTCGGCGAATGCTGGTTTGTGGCACACCGGCACCCCAAATGTCTTCCGTTGGTGCTCAAACTTTGCGTGGCCGCTTTATCTGACCCGAGGACCTTTCTATGTGATTTCCGGAGAATTTTGTTCCGGGACCCCGGAATCCCGAAAAACCGTGTATTATACACTTCAATTTCAGCCGTTCGGAAGGTTGTACCAAACCCTGTTTCTTTTTCCCCCTGTTTTTCAATCACGCGTCCGAGCTCATTTCAGGAATCAACCTGTTCGATTTCAGGAATCAACGTGTTCGATTTCAGCCTCAAATAACGAGCTTTAATACATTTTTCTCGATAATCCGAGTTTCGGCGAATGCTGGGTTGTGGCACACCGGCACCCCCAAATGTCTTCTGTTGGTGCTCAAACTTTGCGTGGCCGCTTTATCTGACCCGAGGAACTTTCTAAGTGATTTCCGGAGAATTTTGTTTCGGGACCCCGGAATCCCGAAAAACCGTGTATTATACACTTCAATTTCAGCCGTTCGGAAGGTCGTACCGGACCCTGTTTCTTTTTCTCCCTGTTTTTCAATCACGCATCCGAGCTCATTTCAGGAATCAACCTGTTCGATTTGAGCCTCAAATAACGAGCTTTAACACATTTTTCACGATAATCCGAGTTTGGCGAATCTTTGGTTTTCAGGCACACCGGCACCCCCAAATGTCTTTCGTTGGTGCTCAAACTTTGCGTGGCCGCTTTATCAGACCCGAGGAACTTTCTATGTGATTTCCGGAGAATTTTGTTCCGGAATCCCGAAAACCGTGTATTATACACTTCAATTTGAGCTGTTCGGAAGGTCGCACGGACCTGTTTCTTTTTCTCCGTTTTTCAATCACGCGTCCGAGCTCATTTCGGAATCAACTGCATTCGATTTTAGGAATCAACATGTTCGATTTCACCTCAAATAACGAGCTTTAACACATTTTTCACGATAATCCGAGTTTCGGCGAATGCGCGTTTGTGGCATACCGGCACCCCCAAATGTCTTCCGTTGGTGCTCAAACTTTGCGTGGCGGCTTTATCTGACCCGAGGAACTCTCTATGTGATTTCCGGAGAATTTTGTTCGGGACAGGAATCCCGAAAAACCGTGTATTATACACTTCAATTTCAGTAGTTAAGCTCGTACGGACCCTCGTTCTTTTTCTCCTGTTTTTCGATCATGCATCCGAGCTCATTTCGGAATCAACCTCTTCGATTTCAGAAATCAACCTGTTCGATTTCGGCCTCAAATAACGAGCTTTAACACATTTTTCACGATAATCCGAGTTTCGAAAGTGGTTTTGGCACACCGGCACCCCCAAATGTCTTCCGTTGCTGCTCAAACTTTGCGTGGCCGCTTTATCTGACCCGAGGACCTTTCTATGTGATTTCCGGAAAATTTTGTTCCGGGACCCCGGAATCCCGAAAAACCGTGTATTATACACTTCAATTTGGCCGTTCGGAAAGTTGTACCAAACCCTGTTTTTTTTCCCCCCTTTTTTCAATCACGCGTCCGAGCTCATTTCAGGAATCAAACTTTTCGATTTCAGGAATCAACGTGTTCGATTTGACCTCAAATAACGAGCTTTAATACATTTTTCACGATAATCCGAGTTTGGCGAATCTTTGGGTTCAGGCACACCGGCACCCCCAAATGTCTTTGTTGGTGCTCAAACTTTGCGTGGCCGCTTTATCGACCCGAGGAACTTTCTAAGTGATTTCGGAGAATTTTGTTTGGGACCGGAATCCCCAAAAACCGTGTATTATACACTTCAATTTATTGATTCGGAAGGTCGACCGGACCACATTTTTTTCTCCTGTTTTTCAATCACGCGTCCGAGCTCATTTCAGGAATCAACCTGTTCGATTTCAGGAATCAACGTGTTTGATTTCAGCCTCAAATAACGAGCTTTATTACATTTTTCACGATAATCCGAGTTTCGGCGAATGGTGATTTGTGGCACACCGGCACCCGCAAATGTCTTCCGTTGGTGCTCAAACTTTGCGTGGCGGCTTTATCTGACCCGAGGAACTCTCTATGTGATTTCCGGAGAATTTTGTTCCGGGACACCGGAATCCCGAAAAACCGTGTATTATACACTTCAATTTCAGCCGTTCGGAAGCTCGTACCAGACCCTCGTTCTTTTTCTCCCTGTTTTTCGATCATGCATCCGAGCTCATTTCAGGAATCAACCTCTTCGATTTCAGAAATCAACCTGTTCGATTTCAGCCTCAAATAACGAGCTTTAACACATTTTTCACGATAATCCGAGTTTTGAAAGTGGTTTTGGCACACCGGCACCCCCAAATGTCTTCCGTTGCTGCTCAAACTTTGCGTGGCCGCTTTATCTGACCCGAGGACCTTTCTATGTGATTTCCGGAAAATTTTGTTTAGGGACCAGAATCCGAAAAACCGTGTATTATACACTTCAATTTGGCCGTTCGGAAGGTTGTACCAAACCTGTTTCTTTTTCCCCCTGTTTTTCAATCACGCGTCCGAGCTCATTTCGGGAATCAACTGTTCGATTTCGGAATCAACGTGTTCGATTTGACCTCAAATAACGAGCTTTAATACATTTTTCACGATAATCCGAGTTTCGGCGAATCTTTGGGTTGTGGCACACCGGCACCCCCAAATGTCTTCTGTTGGTGCTCAAACTTTGCGTGGCCGCTTTATCTGACCCGAGGAACTTTCTAAGTGATTTCTGGAGAATTTTGTTTCGGGACTCTGGAATCCCGAAAAACCGTGTATTATACACTTCAATTTATTGATTCGGAAGGTAAATCGGACCCTGTTTTTTTTTCTCCTGTTTTTCAATCACGCGTCCGAGCTCATTTCAGAATCAACCTGTTCGATTTCAGGAATCAACGTGTTTGATTTCAGCCTCAAATAACGAGCTTTATTACATTTTTCACGATAATCCGAGTTTCGGCGAATGGTGATTTGTGGCACACCGGCACCCGCAAATGTCTTCCGTTGGTGCTCAAACTTTGCGTGGCCGCTTTATCAGACCCGAGGAACTTTCTATGTGATTTCCCGAGAATTTTGTTTCGGGACCCCGGAATCCCGAAAAACCGTGTATTATACACTTCAATTTCAGCCGTTCGGAAGGTCGTTCCGGACCCTATTTCTTTTTCTCCTTGTTTTTCAATCACGCGTCCGAGCTCAGTTCAGGAATCAACCTGTTCGATTTCAGCCTCAAATAACGAGTTTTAACACATTTTTCACGATAATCCGAGTTTTGCGAATTGGTTTTTGGCACACCGGCACCCCCAAATGTCTTCTGTTGGTGTTCAAACTTTGCGTGGCCGCTTTATCTGACCCGAGCAACTTTCTATGTGATTTCCGTAGAATTTTGTTCCGGGACCCCGGAATCCTGAAAAACCGTGTATTATACTTCAATTTCAGCCGTTCGGAAGTTTGTACCGGACCCTGTTTCTTTTTCTCCCTGATTTTAATTACGCGTCCGAACTCATTTCAGGAATCAACCTGTTCGATTTTAGGAATCAACATGTTCGATTTCAGCCTCAAATAACGAGCTTTAACACATTTTTCACGATAATCCGAGTTTTCGCGAATGCGCGTTTGTGGCATACCGGCACCCCAAATATCATCCGTTGGTGCTCAAACTTTGCGTGGCCGCTTTATCGACCCGATAACCTTTCTATGTGATTTCGGAGAATTTTGTTCCGGACTTAATCCCGAAAAACGTGTATTATACACTTCAATTTGGTACCGTTCGGAAGGTTGTACCAAACCCTGTTTCTTTTTCCCTCTGTTTTTCAATCACGCGTCCGAGCTCATTTCAGGAATCAACCTGTTCGATTTCAGGAATCAACGTGTTCGATTTTAGCCTCAAATAACGAGCTTTAACACATTTTTCACGATAATCCGAGTTTCGGCGAATCTTTGGGTTGTCAGGCACACCGCCCCCAAATGTCTTCGTTGGTGCTCAAACTTTGCGTGGCCGCTTTATCTGATCCGAGGAACTTTCTAAGTGATTTAGGAGAATTTTGTTTCGGGACCGGAATCCCGAAAAAAACCGTGTATTATACACTTCAATTTGTGATTCGGAAGGTCGTCAGGACCTGTTTCTTTTTCTCCTGTTTTTCAATCACGCGTCCGAGCTCATTTCAGGAATCAACCTGTTCGATTTCAGCCTCAAATAACGAGCTTTAACACATTTTTCACGATAATCCGATTTTCGGCGAATGCTGGTTTGTGGCACACCGGCACCCCCAAATGTCTTTCGTTGGTGCTCAAACTTTGCGTGGCCGCTTTATCTGACCCGAGGAACTTTCTATGTGATTTCCGGAGAATTTTGTTCCGGGACCCCGGAATCCCGAAAAACCGTGTATTATACACTTCAATTTCGGTGGTTCGGAAGGTCGACGGACCCTGTTTTTCAATCACGCGTCCGAGCTCATTTCAGGAATCAATCTGTTCGATTTTAGGAATCAACATGTTCGATTTCAGCCTCAAATAACGAGCTTTAACACATTTTTCACGATAATCCGAGTTTCGGCGAATGCGCGTTTGTGGCATACCGGCACCCCCAAATGTCTTCCGTTGGTGCTCAAACTTTGCGTGGCGGCTTTATCTGACCCGAGGAACTTTCTATGTGATTTCCGGAGAATTTTGTTCCGGGACACCGGAATCCCGAAAAACCGTGTATTATACACTTCAATTTCGGTAGTTCGGAAGCTCGTACGGACCCTCGTTCTTTTTTCTCCTGTTTTTCAATCATGCGTCCGAGCTCATTTCAGGAATCAACTTGTTCGATTTCAGAAATCAACTGTTCGATTTGACCTCAAATAACGAGCTTTAACACATTTTTCACGATAATCCGAGTTTCGGCGAAAGTTGGTTTCAGGCACACCGGCACCCCCAAATGTCTTCCGTTGGTGCTCAAACTTTGCGTGGCCGCTTTATCGACCCGAGGACCTTTCTATGTGATTTCCGGAGAATTTTGTTAGGGACCCGAATCCCGAAAAACCGTGTATTATACACTTCAATTTCAACGTTCGGAAGGTTGTACCAAACCTGTTTCTTTTTCCCCTGTTTTTCAATCACGCGTCCGAGCTCATTTCAGAAATCAACCTGTTCGATTTCAGGAATCAACGTGTTCGATTTGACCTCAAATAACGAGCTTTAATACATTTTTCTCGATAATCCGAGTTTCGGCGAATCTTTGGTTGTGGCACACCGGCACCCCCAAATGTCTTCTGTTGGTGCTCAAACTTTGCGTGGCCGCTTTATCGACCCGAGGAACTTTCTAAGTGATTTCCAGGAGAATTTTGTTTCGGGACCGGAATCCTAAAAACCGTGTATTATACACTTCAATTTGTGATTCGGAAGGTAAATAGGACCCTGTTTCTTTTTCTCCTGTTTTTCAATCACGCGTCCGAGCTCATTTCAGGAATCAACCTGTTCGATTTCGACCTCAAATAACGAGTTTTAACACATTTTTCACGATAATCCGAGTTTCGGCGAATCTTTGGTTTGGCACACCGGCACCCCCAAATGTCTTTCGTTAGTGCTCAAACTTTGCGTGGCCGCTTTATCTGACCCGAGGAACTTTCTATGTGATTTTCGGAGAATTTTGTTCCGGGACCGTGGAATCCCGAAAAACCGTGTATTATACACTTCAATTTGACCCGTTCGGAAGGTCGTACAGGACCCTGTTTCTTTTTCTCCTGTTTTTTTAATCATGCGTCCGAGCTCATTTCAGGAATCAACGTGTTTGATTTGACCTCAAATAACGAGCTTTAACACATTTTTCACGATAATCCGAGTTTCGGCGAATGCTGGTTTATGACACATCGGCACCCCCAAATGTGTTCCGTTGGTGCTCAAACTTTGCGTGGCCGCTTTATCTGACCCGAGGAAATTTCTATGTGATTTTCGGAGAATTTTGTTAGGGACCGGAATCCCAAAAACCGTGTATTATAAACTTCAATTTCAAACCCGTTCGGAAGGTCGTACCGGACCCTGTTTCTTTTTCTCCCTGTTTTTTAATCACGCGTCCGAGCTCATTTCAGGAATCAACGTGTTTGATTTCAGCCTCAAATAACGAGATTTAACACATTTTTCACGATAATCCGAGTTTCGGCGAATGCTGGTTTGTGCCACACCGGCACCCCCAAATGTCTTCCGTTGGTGCTCAAACTTTACGTGGCCGCTTTATCTGACCCGATGAACTTTCTATGTGATTTCCGGAGAATTTTGTTCCGGGACCCCGGAATCCCGAAAAACCGTGTATTATACACTTCAATTTCAGCCGTTCGGAAGGTCGTTCCGGACCCTGTTCCTTTTTCTCCTTGTTTTTCAATCACGCGTCCGAGCTCATTTCAGAAATAACCTGTTCGATTTCGGGAATCAACGTGTTCGATTTGACCTCAAATAACGAGCTTTAACACATTTTTCACTATAATCCAGTTTCGGCGAATGCTGGTTTGTGGTACACCGGCACCCCCAAATGTCTTATGTTGGTGCTCAAACTTTGCGTGGCCGTTTTATCTGACCCGAGGAACTTTCTATGTGATTTCCGGAGAATTTTGTTCCGGGACCCCGGAATCACGAAAAACCGTGTATTATACACTTCAATTTCAGCCGTTCGGAAGGTCGTACCGGATCCTGTTTCTTTTTCTCATTGTTTTTCAATCACGCATCCGAGCTCATTTCAGGAATCAACCTGTTCGATTTCAGCCTCAAATAACGAGTTTTAACACATTTTTCACGATAATCCGAGTTTCGACGAATGCTGGTTTGTGGCACGACGGCACCCCCAAATGTCTTCTCTTGGTGCTCAAACTTTGCGTGGCCGCTTTATCTGACCCGAGCAACTTTCTATGTGATTTCCGTAGAATTTTGTTCGGGACCGGAATCTGAAAAACCGTGTATTATACTTCAATTTCAGCCGTTCGGAAGTTCGTATCGCACCTGTTTATTTTCTCCCGATTTTAATCACGCGTCCGAACTCATTTCGGGAATCAACTTTGTTCGTTTTCGGGAATCAATGCATTCGATTTGACCTCGAAAAACAAGCTTTAACACATTTTTCACGATAATTCGAGTTTCGGCGAATCTTTGGGTTTTGCACACCGGCACCCCAAATGTCTTCCGTTGGTGATCAAACTTTGCGTGGCCGCTTTATCGACCGAAGAACTTTCTATGTGATTACCGGAGAATTTTGTTAGGGACCTCGGAATCCCGAAAACCGTGTATTATACACTTCAATTTTCAGTAGTTCGGAAGGTAAATAGGACCCGCTTTCTTTTTCTCCTCGTTTTTCAATCACGCGTCCGAGCTCATTTCAGGAATCAACCTGTTCGATTTTAGGAATCAACATGTTCGATTTCAGCCTCAAATAACGAGCTTTAACACATTTTTCACGATAATCCGAGTTTCGGCGAATGCGCGTTTGTGGCATACCGGCACCCCCAAATATCATCCGTTGGTGCTCAAACTTTGCGTGGCCGCTTTATCTGACCCGATAACCTTTCTATGTGATTTCCGGAGAATTTTGTTCCGGGACCCCGGAATCCCGAAAAACGGTGTATTATACACTTCAATTTCAGCCGTTCGGAAGGTTGTACCAAACCCTGTTTCTTTTTCCTCTCGTTTTTTTCAATCCCGCGTCCGAGCTCATTTCAGGAATCAACCTGTTCGATTTCAGGAATCAACGTGATCGATTTTAGCCTCAAATAACGAGCTTTAACACATTTTTCACGATAATCCGAGTTTCGGCGAATGCTGGGTTGTGGCACACCGGCACCCCCAAATGTCTTCTGTTGGTGCTCAAACTTTGCGTGGCCGCTTTATCTGACCCGAGGAACTTTCTAAGTGATTTCCGGAGAATTTTGTTCCGGGACCCCGGAATCCCGAAAAACCGTGTATTATACACTTCAATTTCAGCCGTTCGGAAGGTCGTTCCGGACCCTGTTCCTTTTTCTCCTTGTTTTTCAATCACGCGTCCGATCTCATTTCAGGAATCAACCTGTTCGATTTCAGGAATCAACGTGTTCGATTTCAGCCTCAAATAACGAGCTTTAACACATTTTTCACGATAATCCGAGTTTCGGCGAATGCTGGTTTGTGGCACACCGGCACCCCCAAATGTCTTCCGTTGGTGCTAAAACTTTGCGTGGCCGCTTTATCTGACCGGAGGAATTTTCTATGTGATTTCCGCAGATTTTTGTTCCGGGACCTAGGAATCCCGAAAAACCGTGTATTATACACTTCAATTTCAGCCGTTCGGAAGGTCGTACCGGACCCTGTTTCTTTTCCTCCCTGTTTTTCAATCACGCATCCGAGCTCATTTCAGGAATCAACCTGTTCGATTTCAGCCTCAAATAACGAGCTTTAATGATTTTTCACGATAATCCGAGTTTTGCGAATCTTTGGTTTATGACACATCGGCACCTCCAAATGTCTTCCGTTGGTGCTCAAACTTTGCGTGGCCGCTTTATTTGACCCGAGGAACTTTCTATGTGATTTTCGGAGAATTTTGTTCCGCGACCCCGGAATCCCGAAAAACCGTGCATTATAAACTTCAATTTCAGCTGTTCGGAAGGTCGTACCAGACCCTGTTTCTTTTTCTCCCTGTTTTTTAATCACGCGTCCGAGCTCATTTCAGGAATCAACGTGTTTGATTTCAGCCTCAAATAACGAGATTTAACACATTTTTCACGATAATCCGAGTTTCGGCGAATCCTGGTTTGTGCCACACCGGCACCCCCAAATGTCTTCCGTTGGTGCTAAAACATTGTGTGGCCGCTTTATCTGACCCGATGAACTTTCTATGTGATTTTGAGAATTTGTTAGGAACCCCCGAATCCCGAAAAACCGTGTATTATACGGTTCAATTTTCACTAGTTCGGAAGGTAAATCAGGACTGTTTCTTTTTCTCCCTGTTTTTCATTCACGCGTCCGAGCTCATTTCAGGAATCAACTGCATTCGATTTTAGGAATCAACATGTTCGATTTCGACCTCAAATAACGAGCTTTAACACATTTTTCACGATAATCCGAGTTTCGGCGAATGCGCGTTTGTGGCATACCGGCACCCCCAAATGTCTTCTGTTGGTGTTCAAACTTTGCGTGGCCACTTTATCTGACCCGAGGAACTTTCCATGTGATTTCCGGAGAGTTTTGTTCCGGGACCCCGGAATCCCGAAAAACCGTGTATTATACACTTCAATTTCAGCCGTTCGGAAGGTCGTACCGGACCCTGTTTCTTTTTCTCCCTGTTTTTAAATCACGCATCCGAGCTCAATTCAAAAATCAACCTGTTCGATTTCAGTCTCAAATAACGAGCTTTAACACATTTTTCACGATAATCCGAGTTTCGGCGAATGCTGGGTTGTGCCACACCGGCACCCCCAAATGTCTTCCGTTGGTGCTCAAACTTTGCGTGGCGGCTTTATTTGACCCGAGAACTTTCTAAGTGATTTCCGGAGAATTTTGTTCCGCGACCCCGGAATCCCGAAAAACCGTGTATTATACACTTCAATTTCAGCCGTTCGGAAGGTCGTTCCGGACCCTATTTCTTTTTCTCCTTGTTTTTCAATCACGCGTCCGAGCTCGGTTCAGAATCAACTTTGTTCGATTTCAGCCTCAAATAACGAGTTTTAACACATTTTTCACGATAATCCGAGTTTCGGCGAATGCTGGTTTGTGGCACACCGGCACCCCCAAATGTCTTCTGTTGGTGTTCAAACTTTGCGTGGCCGCTTTATCTGACCCGAGCAACTTTCTATGTGATTTCCGTAGAATTTTGTTCGGGACCGGAATCTGAAAAACCGTGTATTATACTTCAATTTTGTTAGTTCGGAAGTTTGTACCGGACCTGTTTCTTTTTCTCCCCGATTTTAATTACGCGTCCGAACTCATTTCAGGAATCAACCTGTTCGTTTTCGGGAATCAATCATTCGATTTCGGTCTCAAATAACAAGCTTTAACACATTTTTCACGATAATTCGAGTTTCGGCGAATGCTCGTTTAGGCACACCGGCACCCCAAATGTCTTCCGTTGGTGCTCAAACTTTGTGTGGCCGCTTTATCTGACCCGAGGAACTTTCTATGTGATTTCCGGAGAATTTTGTTCAGGGACCGGAATCCCAAAACGTGTATTATACGATTCAATTTCACCGTTCGGAAGGTCGTACCGGACCCTGTTTCTTTTTCTCCCTGTTTTTCAATCACGCGTCCGAGCTCATTTCAGGAATCAATCTGTTCGATTTTAGGAATCAACATGTTCGATTTCAGCCTCAAATAACGAGCTTTAACACATTTTTCACGATAATCCGAGTTTCGGCGAATGCGCGTTTGTGGCATACCGGCACCCCCAAATGTCTTCTGTTGGTGTTCAAACTTTGCGTGGCCGCTTTATCTGACCCGAGCAACTTTCTATGTGATTTCCGTAGTTTTTTGTTCCGGGACCCCGGAATCCTGAAAAACCGTGTATTATACTTCAATTTCAGCCGTTCGGAAGTTCGTACCGGACCCTGTTCTTTTTCTCCCTGATTTTAATTACGCGTCCGAACTCATTTCAGGAATCAACCTGTTCGTTTTCAGGAATCAATCTGTTCGATTTCAGTCTCAAATAACAAGCTTTAACACATTTTTCACGATAATTCGAGTTTCGGCGAATGCTGGTTTGTGGCACACCGGCACCCCCAAATGTCTTCCGTTGGTGCTCAAAATTTGTGTGGCCGCTTTATCTGACCCGAGGAACTTTCTATGTGATTTCCGGAGAATTTTGTTCCGGGACCCCGGAATCCCGAAAAACCGTGTATTATACACTTCAATTTCAGCCGTTCGGAAGCTCGTACCAGACCCTCGTTCTTTTTCTCCCTGTTTTTCAATCATGCGTCCGAGCTCATTTCAGGAATCAACCTGTTCGATTTCAGAAATCAACCTGTTCGATTTCAGCGTCAAATAACGAGCTTTAACACATTTTTCACGATAATCCGAGTTTCGGCGAAAGCTGGTTTGTGGCACACCGGCACCCCCAAATGTCTTCCGTTGGTGCTCAAACTTTGCGTGGCCGCTTTATCTAACCCGAGGACCTTTCTATGTGATTTCCGGAGAATTTTGTTCCGGGACCCCGGAATCCCGAAAAACCGTGTATTATACACTTCAATTTCAGCCGTTCGGAAGGTTGTACCAAACCCTGTTTCTTTTTCCCCCTGTTTTTCAATCACGCGTCCGAGCTCATTTCAGGAATCAACCTGTTCGATTTCAGGAATCAACGTGTTCGATTTCAGCCTCAAATAACGAGCTTTAATACATTTTTCACGATAATCCGAGTTTCGGCGAATGCTGGGTTGTGGCACACCGGCACCCCCAAATGTCTTATGTTGGTGCTCAAACTTTGCGTGGCCGCTTTATCTGACCCGAGGAACTTTCTAAGTGATTTCCGGAGAATTTTGTTTCGGGACCGGAATCGGAAAAACCGTGTATTATACACTTCAATTTCAAAGTGATTCGGAAGGTCGACGGACCTGTTTCTTTTTCTCCTGTTTTTCAATCACGCGTCCGAGCTCATTTCAGGAATCAACCTGTTCGATTTCAGCCTCAAATAACGAGCTTTAACACATTTTTCACGATAATCCGAGTTTTGCGAATCTTTGGTTTCAGGCACACCGGCACCCCAAATGTCTTTCGTTGGTGCTCAAACTTTGCGTGGCCGCTTTATCTGACCCGAGGAACTTTCTATGTGATTTCGGAGTATTTTGTTCGGGACCGGAATCCGAAAAACCGTGTATTATACACTTCAATTTCAGTAGTTCGGCTCTAAGGTCGTCTAGGACCACTGTTTTTTTTCTCCTGTTTTTCAATCACGCGTCCGAGCTCATTTCAGGAATCAATCTGTTCGATTTTAGGAATCAACATGTTCGATTTCAGCCTCAAATAACGAGCTTTAACACATTTTTCACGATAATCCGAGTTTCGGCGAATGCGCGTTTGTGGCATACCGGCACCCCCAAATGTCTTCCGTTTGTGCTCAAACTTTGCGTGGCGGCTTTATCTGACCCGAGGAACTTTCTATGTGATTTCCGGAGAATTTTGTTCCGGGACACCGGAATCCCGAAAAACCGTGTATTATACACTTCAATTTCAGCCGTTCGGAAGCTCGTACCAGACCCTCGTTCTTTTTCTCCCTGTTTTTCAATCATGCGTCCGAGCTCATTTCAGGAATCAACTGTTCGATTTGAGAAATCAACTGTTCGATTTCGACCTCAAATAACGAGCTTTAACACATTTTTCACGATAATCCGAGTTTCGTGAAAAGTGGTTTGTGGCACACCGGCACCCCCAAATGTCTTCCGTTGGTGCTCAAACTTTGCGTGGCCGCTTTATCTGACCCGAGTAACTTTCTATGTGATTTCCGGAGAATTTTGTTCCGGGACCGGAATCCCGAAAAACCGTGTATTATACACTTCAATTTCAAACCGTTCGGAAAGGTCGTCTTGAACCCTGTTTCTTTTCTCCTGTTTTTCAATTACGCGTCCGAGGTCATTTCAGGAATCAACCTGTTCGATTTCGGGGAATCACTGTTCGATTTGAGTCTCAAATAACGAGCTTTAACACATTTTCTCGATAATCCGAGTTTCGGCGAATGTTGGTTTGTGGCACACCGGCACCCCCAAATGTCTTCCGTTGGTGCTCAAACTTTGCGTGGCCGCTTTATCGACCCGAAGAAGTTTGTAAGTGATTTAGGAGAATTTTGTAGGGACCGGAATCCCGAAAAAACCGTGTATTATACACTTCAATTTCAGCCATTCGGAAGGTCGTACCGGACCTGTTTCTTTTTCTCCCTGTTTTTCAATCACGCGTCCGAGCTCATTTCAGGAATCAACCTGTTCGATTTCAGCCTCAAATAACGAGCTTTAACACATTTTTCACGATAATCCGAGTTTCGGCGAATGCGCGTTTGTGGCAAACCGGCACCCCCAAATGTCTTCCGTTGGTGCTCAAACTTTGCGTGGCCGCTTTATCTAACCCGAGGACCTTTCTATGTGATTTCCGGAGAACTTTGTTCCGGGACCCCGGAATCCCGAAAAACCGTGTATTATACACTTCAATTTCCCCTAGTTCGGAAGGTTGTACCAAACCATTGTTTCTTTTTCCCCTGTTTTTCAATCACGCGTCCGAGCTCATTTCAGAATCAACTTTGTTCGATTTCGGGAATCAACGTGTTCGATTTCGACCTCAAATAACGAGCTTTAATACATTTTTCTCGATAATCCGAGTTTCGGCGAATCTTTGGGTCAGGCACACCGGCACCCCCAAATGTCTTATGTTGGTGCTCAAACTTTGCGTGGCCGCTTTATCTGACCCGAGGAACTTTCTAAGTGATTTCCGGAGAATTTTGTTTCGGGACCCCGGAATCCCGAAAAACCGTGTATTATACACTTCAATTTCGGCATGATTCGGAAGGTCGTATCGGACCCTGTTTCTTTTTCTCCTGTTTTTCAATCACGCGTCCGAGCTCATTTCAGGAATCAACCTGTTCGATTTGATCCTCAAATAACGAGCTTTAACACATTTTTCACGATAATCCGAGTTTCGGCGAATCTTGGTTTGTGGCACACCGGCACCCCAAATGTCTTTCGTTGGTGCTCAAACTTTGCGTGGCCGCTTTATCTGACCCGAGGAACTTTCTATGTGATTTCCGGAGAATTTTGTTCGGGACCGGAATCCCAGAAAAACCGTGTATTATACACTTCAATTTAGTAGTTCGGAAGGTCGTCACGGACCCTGTTTCTTTTTCTCCTGTTTTTCAATCACGCGTCCGAGCTCATTTCAGGAATCAACCTGTTCGATTTTAGGAATCAACATGTTCGATTTCAACCTCAAATAACGAGCTTTAACACATTTTTCA
Organism: Silene latifolia; assembly: GCF_048544455.1. NCBI lineage: Eukaryota > Viridiplantae > Streptophyta > Magnoliopsida > Caryophyllales > Caryophyllaceae > Silene > Silene latifolia. The sequence goes on along the minus strand of NC_133537.1, from coordinate 1,127,383 downwards.
CGATAATCCGAGTTTCGGCGAATGCGCGTTTGTGGCATACCGGCACCCCCAAATGTCTTCCGTTTGTGCTCAAACTTTGCGTGGCGGCTTTATCTGACCCGAGGAACTTTCTATGTGATTTCCGGAGAATTTTGTTCGGGACAGGAATCCAAAACCGTGTATTATACACTTCAATTTCACCGTTCGGAAGCTCGTACGGACCCTCGTTCTTTTTCTCCTGTTTTTCAATCATGCGTCCGAGCTCATTTCAGGAATCAACACATTCGATTTGAGAAATCAACTGTTCGATTTGACCTCAAATAACGAGCTTTAACACATTTTTCACGATAATCCGAGTTTCGGCGAAAGTTGGTTTGTGGCACACCGGCACCCCCAAATGTCTTCCGTTGGTGCTCAAACTTTGCGTGGCCGCTTTATCTGACCCGAGGACCTTTCTATGTGATTTCCGGAGAATTTTGTTCCGGGACCCCGGAATCCCGAAAAACCGTGTATTATACACTTCAATTTCAGCCGTTCAGAAGGTCGTACTGAACCCTGTTTCTTTTTCTCCCTGTTTTTCAATTACGCGTCCGAGGTCATTTCAGGAATCAACCTGTTCGATTTCAGGAATCAGCCTGTTCGATTTCAGTCTCAAATAACGAGCTTTAACACATTTTTCTCGATAATCCGAGTTTCGGCGAATGTTGGTTTGTGGCACACCGGCACCCCCAAATGTCTTCCGTTGGTGCTCAAACTTTGCGTGGCCGCTTTATCTGACCCGAAGAAGTTTGTAAGTGATTTCCGGAGAATTTTGTTCCGGGACCCCGGAATCCCGAAAAACCGTGTATTATACACTTCAATTTCAGCCGTTCGGAAGGTCGTACCGGACCCTGTTTCTTTTTCTCCCTGTTTTTCAATCACGCGTCCGAGCTCATTTCAGGAATCAACCTGTTCGATTTCAGCCTCAAATAACGAGCTTTAACACATTTTTCACGATAATCCGAGTTTCGGCGAATGCGCGTTTGTGGCACACCGGCACCCCCAAATGTCTTCCGTTGGTGCTCAAACTTTGCGTGGCCGCTTTATCTAACCCGAGGAAGTTTCTAAGTGATTTACGGAGAATTTTGTTCCAGGACCCCGGAATCCCGAAAAACCGTGTATTATACACTTCAATTTCAGCCGTTCGGAAGGTCGTACTGGACCCTGTTTCTTTTTCTCCCTGTTTTTCAATCACGCGTCCGAGCTCATTTCAGGAATCAACCTGTTAGATTTCAGGAATCAACCTGTTCGATTTCAGCATCAAATAACGAGCTTTAACGCATTTTTCACAATAATCCGAGTTTCGGCGAATGCTGATTTGTGGCACACTAGCACCCCCAACTGTCTTCCATTGGTGCTCAAACTTTGCGTGGCCGCTTTATCTGACCCGAGTAACTTTCTATGTGATTTCCGGAGAATTTTGTTCCGGAATCCCGAAAAACCGTGTATTATACACTTCAATTTCAGCCGTTCGGAAGGTAAATCTTTTGGACCTGTTTCTTTTTCTCCTGTTTTTCACTCACGCGTCCGAGGTCATTTTAAATCAACCTGTTCGATTTCGAGAATCACTGTTCGATTTGACCTCTAATAACGAGTTTTAACACATTTTCACGATAATCCGAGTTTCGGCGAATCTTTGGTTTGTGCCACACCGGCACCCCCAAATGTCTTTCGTTGGTGCTCAAACATTGCGTGGCCGCTTTATCTGACCCGAGGAACTTTCTATGTGATTTCAGGAGAATTTTGTTCAAGGGACCGGAATCCGAAAAACCGTGTATTATACACTTCAATTTCATTTGTTCGGAAGGTCGTACAGACCCGTTTCTTTTTCTCCTGTTTTTCAATCACGTGTCCGAGCTTATTTGAGGAATACATGTTCGATTTCAGCCTCAAATAACGAGCTTTAACACATTTTTCACGATAATCCGAGTTTCGGCGAATGCGCGTTTGTGGCACACCGGCACCCCCAAATGTCTTCCGTTGGTGCTCAAACTTTGCGTGGCCGCTTTATCGACCCGAGGAACTTTCTATGTGATTTTCGGAGAATTTTGTTCGGGACCCCGAAAAACCGTGTATTATACACTTCAATTTCGGCCGTTCGGAAGGTCGTACAGGACCCTGTTTCTTTTCTCCCTGTTTTTCAATCACGCGTCTGAGCTCATTTCAGGAATCAACTTTGTTAGATTTCAGAATCAACCGATTCGATTTGACATCAAATAACGATCTTTAACGCATTTTCACAATAATCCGAGTTTGGCGAATGCTTGTTTGTGGTACACTCTGGCACCCCCAAATGTCTTTCATTGGTGCTCAAACTTTGCGTGGCCGCTTTATCTGACCCGAGTAACTTTCTATGTGATTTCGGAGAATTTTGTTCCGGAATCCCGAAAAACCGTGTATTATACACTTCAATTTACGCCGTTCGGAAGGTAAATCTTGAACCCTGTTTCTTTTCTCCTGTTTTTCAATTACGCGTCCGAGGTCATTTCGGGAATCAACCTGTTCGATTTGAGGAATCACTGTTCGATTTGGTCTCAAATAACGAGCTTTAACACATTTTTCTCGATAATCCGAGTTTCGGCGAATGTTGGTTTGTGGCACACCGGCACCCCAAATGTCTTCCGTTGGTGCTCAAACTTTGCGTGGCCGCTTTATCTGACCCGAAGAAGTTTGTAAGTGATTTAGGAGAATTTTGTTCGGGACCGGAATCCTAGAAAACCGTGTATTATACACTTCAATTTCCGTTCGGGAAGGTAAATAGGACCTGTTTCTTTTTCTCCTGTTTTTCAATCACGCGTCCGAGCTCATTTCAGGAATCAACTTGTTCGATTTCAGCCTCAAATAACGAGCTTTAACACATTTTCACGATAATCCGAGTTTCGGCGAATGCGCGTTTGTGGCACACCGGCACCCCCAAATGTCTTCCGTTGGTGCTCAAACTTTGCGTGGCCGCTTTATGTAACCCGAGGAAGTTTCTAAGTGATTTACGGAGAATTTTGTTCAGGACCCGGAATCCAAAAACCGTGTATTATACACTTCAATTTCGGTAGTTCGGAAGGTAAATCTTGGACCCTGTTTCTTTTTCTCCTCGTTTTTCAATCACGCGTCCGAGCTCATTTCAGGAATCAACTTTGTTAGATTTTGGAATCAACTGTTCGATTTCAAGCATCAAATAACGAGCTTTAACGCATTTTTCACAATAATCCGAGTTTCGGCGAATCTTTGATTTGTGGCACACTAGCACACCTTTTATTGTCTTCCATTGGTGCTCAAACTTTGCGTGGCCGCTTTATCCGACCCGAGTAACTTTCTATGTGATTTCCGGAGAATTTTGTTAGGGACCGGAATCCGAAAAACCGTGTATTATACACTTCAATTTTGACCGTTCGGAAGGTCGTCTTGGACCCTGTTTCTTTTTCTCCCTGTTTTTCAATCACGCGTCCGAGGTCATTTCGAAATCAACTGTTCGATTTGGGAATCACTGTTCGATTTGAGCCTCTAATAACGAGTTTTAACACATTTTCACGATAATCCGAGTTTCGCGAATCTTTGGTTTGTGGCACACCGGCACCCCCAAATGTCTTCCGTTGGTGCTCAAACATTGCGTGGCCGCTTTATCTGACACGAGGAACTTTCCATGTGATTTCCGGAGATTTTTGTTCGGGACCGAATCCGAAAAACCGTGTATTATACACTTCAATTTGGTAGTTCGGAAGGTAAATCGGGCCCTGTTTCTTTTCCTCCCTTTTTTTCAATCACGCGTCCGAGCTCATTTCAGGAATCAACTTTGTTCGATTTATGCTTCAAATAACGAACTTTAACACATTTTTCACGATAATCCGAGTTTCAAATGAATCTTTGGTTTTGCACACCAAGCACCCCCAAATGTCCTCCGTTGGTGAACAAACTTTGCGTGGCCGCTTTATCTGACTCGAGCAACTTTATATGTGATTTGCGGAGAATTTTGTTCAAGGGACCCGGAATCCCGAAAAACCGTGTATTATAAACTTCAATTTCGGCCGTTCGGAAGGTCGTATCGGACTGTTTCTTTTTCTCCTGTTTTTCAATCACCCATCCGAGCTCATTTGGGAATCAACTTTTCGATTGACCTCAAATAACGAGCTTTAACACATTTTTCACGATAATCCGAGTTTCGGCGAATCTTTGGATTGTGCACACCAAGCACACCCAAATTTCTTCCGTTGGTGCTCAAACTTTGCGTGGCCGCTTTATGTGACCCGAGGAACTTTCTATGTGATTTACGGAGAATTTTGTTCGGGACCGGAATCCGAAAAACCGTGTATACACTTCAATTTCACTGTTCGGAAGGTCAAATGCGCCCTGTTTCTTTTCCTCCCTATTTTTTAATTACTCGTCCGAGTTCATTTCAGGAATCAACCTGTTCGTTTTCAGGAATCAACCTGTTCGATTTCAGCCTCAGATAACGAGCTTTAACACATTTTTCACGATAATCCGAGTTTCGACGAATGCTTGTTTGTGGCACACCGGCACCCCCAAATGTCTTCCATTGGTGCTCAAACTTTGCGTGACCGCTTTATCTGACCCGAGAAACTTTCTATGTGATTTCCAGAGATTTTTGTTCCGGGACCCCGGAATCCCGAAAAACCGTGTATTATACACTTCAATTTCAGCCGTTAGGAAGGTCGTATCGGACCCTGTTTCTTTTTCTCCCTGTTTTTCAATCACGCATCCGAGCTCATTTCAGGAATCAACCTGTTCGATTTCAGCCTAAAATAACGAGTTTTAACACATTTTTCACGATAATCCGAGTTTGGCGAATCTTTGGTTTGTGGCACACCGGCACCCCAAATGTCTTCCGTTGGTGCTCAAACATTGCGTGGCCGCTTTATCGACCGAGGAACATTCTATGTGATTTCCGGAGAATTTTGTTCCGGGACCCCGGAATCCCGAAAAACCGTGTATTATACACTTCAATTTCAGCCTTCCGGAAGGTCGTACCAGACCATGTTTCTTTTTCTCCCTGATTTTCAATCACGCGTCCGAGCTCATTTGAGGAATCAACCTGTTCGATTTCAGCCTCAAATAACGAGCTTTAACACATTTTTCACGATAATCCGAGTTTCGGCGAATGCGCGTTTGTGGCACACCGGCACCCCCAAATGTCTTCCGTTGGTGCTCAAACTTTGCGTGGCCGCTTTATCTGACCCGGGAAACTTTCTATGTGATTTCCGGAGAATTTTGTTCTCTCGAAAAACCGTGTATTATACACTTCAACTTCAGCCGTTCGGAAGGTCGTACTGGACCCTGTTTCTTTTTCTCCCTGTTTTTTAATCACGCGTCTGAGGTCATTTCAGGAATCAACGTGTTCGATTTCAGGAATCAGCCTGTTCGATTTCATCCTCAAATAACGAGCTTTAACATATTTGTCACGATAATCCGAGTTTCGGCGAATGCTGGTTTGTGGCACACCGGCACCCCCAAATGTCTTCCGTTGGTGATCAAACTTTGCGTGGCCGCTTTATCTGACCCGACGAACTAGCTATGTGATTTCCGGAGAATTTTGTTCCGGAACCCCGGAATCCCGAAAAACCGTGTATTATACACTTCAATTTTGTACCGTTCGAAGGTCGTCACGACTGTTTCTATTTCTCCGGTTTTCAATCACGCATCCGAGCTCATTTCAAGAATCAACTTTGTTCGATTTCGGGAATCAACCTTTTCGATTTGACCTCAAATAACGAGTTTTAACACATTTTTCACGATAATCCGAGTTTGGCGAATCTTTGGTTTGTGCCACACCGGCACCCCCAAATGTCTTTCGTTGGTGCTCAAACATTGCGTGGCCGCTTTATCTGACCCGAGGAACTTTCTATGTGATTTCCGGAGAATTTTGTTAGGGACCGGAATCCCGAAAAACCGTGTATTATACACTTCAATTTCAATTTGTTCGGAAGGTCGTGCCGGACCTGTTTCTTTTTCTCCCTGTTTTTCAATCACGTGTCCGAGCTTATTTGAGGAATACATGTTCGATTTCAGCCTCAAATAACGAGCTTTAACACATTTTTCACGATAATCCGAGTTTCGGCGAATGCGCGTTTGTGGCACACCGGCACCCCCAAATGTCTTCCGTTGGTGCTCAAACTTTGCGTGGCCGCTTTATCTGACCCGAGGAACTTTCTATGTGATTTCCGGAGAATTTTGTTCCGGGACCCCGGAATCCCGAAAAACCGTGTATTATACACTTCAATTTCAGCCGTTCGGAAGGTCGTACCGGACCCTGTTTCTTTTTCTCTCTGTTTTTCAATCGCGTCCGAGCTCATTTCAGGAATCAACCTGTTAGATTTCGGGAATCAACCAGTTCGATTTCAGCATCAAATAACGAGCTTTAACGCATTTTTCACAATAATCCGAGTTTCGGCGAATGCTTGTTTGTGGCACACTGGCACCCCCAAATGTCTTTCATTGGTGCTCAAACTTTGCGTGGCCGCTTTATCTGACCCGAGTAACTTTCTATGTGATTTCCGGAGAATTTTGTTCCGGGACCCCGGAATCCCGAAAAACCGTGTATTATACACTTCAATTTCAGTAGTTCGGAAGGTCGTATCGAACCTGTTTCTTTTTCTCCTGTTTTTCAATTACGCGTCCGAGGTCATTTGGGAATCAACTGTTCGATTTCAGGAATCGGCTGTTCGATTTGGTCTCAAATAACGAGCTTTAACACATTTTTCTCGATAATCCGAGTTTCGGCGAATGTTGGCCAGGCACACCGGCACCCCCAAATGTCTTCCGTTGGTGCTCAAACTTTGCGTGGCCGCTTTATCTCGACCGAAGAAGTTTGTAAGTGATTTAGGAGAATTTTGTTCCGGACCGGAATCCGAAAAACCGTGTATTATACACTTCAATTTCAGCCGTTCGGAAGGTAAATCTTGGACCCTGTTTCTTTTTCTCCCTGTTTTTCAATAACGCGTCCGAGGTTATTTTAGGAATCAACCTGTTATATTTCAAGAATCAACCAGTTCGATTTCAGCATCAAATAACGAGCTTTAACGCATTTTTCACAATAATCCGAGTTTCGGCGAATGCTTGTTTGTGGCACACTGGCACCCCCAAATGTCTTTCATTGGTGCTCAAACTTTGCGTGGCCGCTTTATCTCGACCGAGTAACTTTCTATATGATTTAGGAGAATTTTGTTAGGGACAGAATCCCGAAAAACCGTGTATATACACTTCAATTTCACCTAGTTGAAACTCATCTTGGACCCCTGTTTCTTTTTCTCCCTGTTTTTCAATCACGCGTCCGAGCTCATTTCAGGAATCAACCTGTTCGATTTCAGCCTCAAATAACGAGCTTTAACACATTTTTCACGATAATCCGAGTTTGGCGAATGCGCGTTTGGCACACCGCACCCCCAAATGTCTTCCGTTGGTGCTCAAACTTTGCGTGGCCGCTTTATCTAACCCGAGGAAGTTTCTAAGTGATTTCCGGAGAATTTTGTTTAGGGACCCCGAATCCCGAAAAACCGTGTATTATACACTTCAATTTCGGTAGTTCGGAAGGTAAATCTTGGACCCTGTTTCTTTTTCTCCTGTTTTTCAATCACGCGTCCGAGCTCATTTCAGGAATCAACTTTGTTAGATTTCGGAATCAACCTGTTCGATTTGACATCAAATAACGAGCTTTAACGCATTTTTCACAATAATCCGAGTTTGCGAATCTTTGGTTTGTGGCACACTAGCACCCCCAATGTCTTCCATTGGTGCTCAAACTTTGCGTGGCCGCTTTATCTCACCCGAGTAACTTTCTATGTGATTTCCGGAGAATTTTGTTAGGGACCCCGAATCCCGGAAAAACCGTGTATTATACACTTCAATTTGAGCCGTTCGGAAGGTAAATCTTTGGACCCGTTTCTTTTTCTCCTGTTTTTCACTCACGCGTCCGAGGTCATTTCAGGAATCAACTTGTTCGATTTCGGAATCACTGTTCGATTTCAAACCTCTAATAACGAGCTTTAACACATTTTTCACGATAATCCAATTTGCGAATCTTTGGTTTGTGGCACACCGCACCCCCAAATCTCTTCCGTTGGTACTCAAACTTTGCGTGGCCGCTTTATCTGACCCGATGAACTAGCTATGTGATTTCCGGAGAATTTTGTTCCGGAATCCCGAAAAACCGTGTATTATACACTTCAATTTCACTAGTTCGGAAGGTCGTACGGACCCTGTTTCTATTTCTCCCGGTTTTTGAATCACGCGTCCGAGCTCATTTTAAGAATCAACCTGTTCGATTTCAGCCTCAAATAACGAGTTTTAACACATTTTTCACGATAATCCGAGTTTCGGCGAATGATGGTTTATGCCACACCGGCACCCCCAAATATCTTCCGTTGGTGCTCAAACATTGCGTGGCCGCTTTATCTGACTCGAGGAACTTTCTATGTGATTTCGGAGAATTTTGTTCGGGACCGGAATTTAAAAACCGTGTATTATACACTTCAATTTCACCGTTCGGAAGGTAAATCTTGGACCCATTTGTTTCTTTTTCTCCGTTTTTCAATAACGCGTCCGAGGTTATTTTAGGAATCAACCTGTTATATTTCAAGAATCAACCTGTTCGATTTCAAAGATCAAATAACGAGCTTTAACGCATTTTTCACAATAATCCGAGTTTCGGCGAATGCTTGTTTCAGGTACACCTGGCACCCCAAATGTCTTTCATTGGTGCTCAAACTTTGCGTGGCCGCTTTATCTGACCCGAGTAACTTTATATATGATTTCCGGAGAATTTTGTTCCGGGACCCCGGAATCCCGAAAAACCGTGTATTATACACTTCAATTTCACCGTTCGAAACTCGATCTTGGACCCTGTTTCTTTTTCTCCTGTTTTTCAATTACGCGTCCGAGGTCATTTCAGGAATCAACCTGTTCGATTTCGGAATCACTGTTCGATTTCGACCTCAAATAACGAGCTTTAACACATTTTTCACGATAATCCGAGTTTCGGCGAATCTTTGGTTTGTGGCATACGGCACCCCCAAATGTCTTCCGTTGGTGCTCAAACTTTGCGTGGCCGCTTTATCTGACTCGAGGAACTAGCTATGTGATTTTCGGAGAATTTTGTTCCGGAATCCCGAAAAACCGTGTATTATACACTTCAATTTCAGCCGTTCGGAAGGTCGTACCGGACCCTTTGTCTATTTCTCCCGGTTTTTCAATCACGCATCCGAGCTCATTTCAAGAATCAACCTGTTCGATTTCAGGAATCAACCTGTTCGATTTCAGCCTCAAATAACGAGGTTTAACACATTTTTCACGATAATCCAGAGTTTCGCGAATCTTGTTTTCAGGCACACCGGCACCCACAAATGTCTTCCGTTGGTGCTCAAACTTTGCGTGGCCGCTTTATATCGACCCGAGGAAGTTTCTAAGTGATTTCGGAGAATTTTGTTCGGGACCCGGAATCCAGAAAAACCGTGTATTATATATACACTTCAATTGCGGTAGTTCGGAAGGTCGATCTTGGACCCTGTTTCTTTTTCTCCTGTTTTTCAATCACGCATCCGAGCTCATTTCAGAATCAACTGTTAGATTTCAGGAATCAACCTGTTCGATTTCAGCATCAAATAACGAGCTTTAACGCATTTTTCACAATAATCCGAGTTTCGGCGAATGCTGGTTTGTGGCACACTAGCACCCCCAACTGTCTTCCATTGGTGCTCAAACTTTGCGTGGCCGCTTTATCTGACCCGAGGAACTTTCTATGTGATTTCCGGAGAATTTTGTTCCGGGACCCCGAGAATCCCGAAAAACCGTGTATTATACACTTCAATTTTACATTATTCGAAGGTCGATCTTGGACCCTGTTTCTTTTTCTCCTGTTTTTCACTCACGCGTCCGAGGTCATTTCAGGAATCAACCTTTGTTCGATTTCGGAATCACTTGTTCGATTTGACCTCTAATAACGAGCTTTAACACATTTTTCACGATAATCCGAGTTTCGGCGAATGCTGGTTTGTGGCACACCGGCTCCCCCAAATCTCTTCCGTTGGTGCTCAAACTTTGCGTGGCCACTTTATTTGACCCGAGGAACTAGCTATGTGATTTCCGGAGAATTTTGTTAAGGAACCCGAATCCCGAAAAACCGTGTATTATACACTTCAATTTCGGTGGTTCGGAAGGTCGTACCGGACCCTGTTTCTATTTCTCCCGGTTTTTCAATCACGCGTCCGAGCTCATTTCAAGAATCAACTTGTTCGATTTCAGGAATCAACTTTGTTCGATTTGGCCTCAAATAACGAGTTTTAACACATTTTCACGATAATCCGAGTTTTGCGAATGATGGTTTGTGCCATACCGGCACCCCAAATATCTTCCGTTGGTGCTCAAACATTGCGTGGCCGCTTTATCCGACTCGAGGAACTTTCTATGTGATTTCCGGAGAATTTTGTTCGGGACCCTAGAATCCCGAAAAACCGTGTATCATACACTTCAATTTCAAACTAGTTCGGAAGGTCGCACCGGACCTGTTTTTTTCTCCGGTTTTTCAATCACGCGTCCGAGCTCATTTCAGGAATCAACCTGTTCGATTTCAGGAATCAACTTTGTTCGATTTCGACCTCAAATAACGAGCTTTAACACATTTTTCACGATAATCCGAGTTTCGGCGAATGCTGGTTTGTGGCACACCGGCATCCCCAAATGTCTTCCGTTGGTGCTCAAACTTTGCGTGGCCGCTTTATCTGACCCGAGAAACTTTATATGTGATTTCCGGAGAATTTTGTTAAGGGACTAGGAATCCCGAAAAACCGTGTATTATACACTTCAAGTTCACCCGTTCTAAGGTCGATGGACCTGTTTCTTTTTCTCCCGGTTTTTCAATCACGCGTCCGAGCTAATTTCAAGAATCAACCTGTTCGATTTCAGGAATCAACCTGTTCGATTTCAGCCTCAAATAACGAGTTTTAACAAATTTTTCACGATAATCCTAGTTTCGGCGAATGCTTGTTTGTGGCACACCGGCACCCCCAAATGTCTTCCTTTGGTGCTCAAACATTGCGTGGCCGCTTTATCTAACCCGAGGAACTTTCTATGTGATTTCCGGAAAATTTTGTTAAGGGACCGGAATCCCAAAAACCGTGTATTATTACACTTCAATTTCGGCCGTTCGGAAGGTAAATCTGGACCCTGTTTCTTTTTCTCCTGTTTTTCAATCACGCGTCCGAGGTCATTTCAGGAATCAACCTGTTCGATTTCAGGAATCAACACGTTCGATTTCAGCGTCAAATAACGAGCTTTAACACATTTTTCACGATAATCCTAGTTTGGCGAATGCGCAGGTTTGTGGCACACCAAGCACCCCCAAATTTCTTCCGTTGGTGCTCAAACTTTGCATGGCCGCTTTATCGACCCGAGAAACTAGCTATGTGATTTCCGGAGAATTTTGTTCGGAACCCCAGGAATCCCGAAAAACCGTGTATTATACACTTCAATTCAAAGATTCGGAAGGTCGTCTAGGACTGTTTCTATTTCTCCTGTAACACCCGCGCTTTCCCTATATTTTTAAATAAACTTTTAAGTAATTTTTATTAAATAATTATTATTTAAAGCTTATTTTCATAAAATATCGTCTTAGCCGTGTAACGGTAATGATAGTGTAGATTTTAATAATATTATTCTCCGTCTTGAGTTATAGTAGACTTGGGACGAAAATTCTAGTGATCCGACTCATTTTGAGTTATTGGGCTTATCTTGACTCATGGGCCTTTTTCCCCTCTTTTCTCCACACAAAACCCTCAACTAAACCCTCACAACTTCATCTCCCTCATTCTAATTTCTGAAATTCCTCAACAAACACTCCACCATTGTTAAACCCTTTGCTCTCAACCCTAAAATCACCATAACTCACTCAACTCTTCACCAATCTCGTTCCTTTTCGCGCCATTCTCTTCCTTTTCTCATTTCCCTTCTTTCTAAGTAAGAAAGTCACCATCTTTTCCTCTATTTCCAAATTCTCATCTTACAAGGATGTGGATTCTTGACTTAATACCTTTATTTTTGTGTTTAGGGAGAACTTGGACAACCCGGAGGAGGATAGCTACATCATTGACGAGTCTTTAGAAGATTGAAGTGCAAAAAGGTAACGGTGATGGGTTACTCGACTTTTATGTTAAAATTGTGTGGTTTTGTAGTTATAATCTCACATGAATGTTAAAAGTTGTATCTTTCATGATTGGTGCTAATTTGGATGTTGAATATCATGCTTGTTTGCAATTCTCACATGTTTGGATGAAATTCTCATGCTACATCTCTTGAATCCGAAATTACCCATTCACATGCTCAAATATGTTGTTTTTTCCGAGTTAGAATCATGATAGGATACGTAAACAATTGATGGGAGACGATTTTTGTTGGTTTCAAATGGTTTAGAAGTGTTTTGCATTGAATCCGCGTGTTTGTAGTCCCAGTAGGGTGGCCGTGCGGTCTCTTGGTCCATCGACCTACTGGGAGTTCCTGTAAGTTTTGAACACATTTTAGAAAGCTCGTAGTCCCAGTAGGGTGATGGCGCTTGGTCTCTTGACCGGTGGGAGTACACTGAAGGTTTTAGGTGATTTTGAGTTTTGGGCGTATTCCCAGTAGGTGTGCAGAATGGGTGACCTACTGGGAGTACATGAAGGTTTTATGTGTTTTTGGAAATTTGGTGTATTCAGTAGGGTGGACTGCAATAGGGGTGTGACCGGGAGTGCATCAAGGTTTTATGTGTTTTTGGAAATTTAGTGTAGTCCCAGTAGTGATGACGGCTTGATCTTGGCGACCTACTGGGAGTGCATCTTGTAAGTTTTATTTAAATTTTGATTTTGGCTTGTTGTCCAGCCGGTGGACGGCAAACTGGTCTCATTGACCGCCGGGAGTCCCCTGTGAGCTCCTTTTCACTTGTAACCTCTAATGATCAATGGTTTATGCATGTATCTTCTTCCTTATTGGTATTTGGTTAATATAAGACTTATTGATGTTATGTTCATGTAAACTATTGTTACTCGTACTTGTGATCGGAGTGTGACGTTTTACATTGTGCGACTACTCGACATTCCTTATTTATTTGCCCTCGGACATTGGGTCACGATTAAGTGCCATTGTTTCCGAGTTGGGCTATCTTCCTTCCGCCTCTTCGGACCTTGGGGTACGGCTAGGTACCATTGTTCCGATTGGGGTTACTCGACCTTGGGGCACGGCTAGGTGTCATGGATCGAGTCTTGGATACGATTTGGGATTGTATGTCGAATCGGGTGTCGTCCATCCCGAGAGTCTGGCCAGATTTAGACTAGGACCGTATTATGATCGTCGTCCTACCAGGAGGTTGGAGTCTAGGGGTTTGTCTTGTTTTGAGTCAATCCTTTGTAAATGTCTTGCTTGTTACGGTCATTGGCGTGTTCTTATATACGAGAGTGCACGTCTTATATGATTGTTTGTGAGAGTCTTGGTCCTATCGGATACTAGTGGTGAGATGCAAGCCCCTAGTTGCGATATGATCGCCGGGATTGATGTTCCCATCCGTTCTTATGGTGAGATGCAAGCCATAAGTATGAATGTGACATTAGTAGCCACGTCCCGTGCTATGGTTGTTAAGAGGTTTTCAAGTAATGGCTATGGTTTCTATCCATGTATTTCCTATCCAATTGATCCGTTGTTTACCTTCTTCACATGATTCAATGCCTAATCTCACATCCATGTTTTGCTACCTTGAAAGCATGTTTAATATGATGTACCATGCCTATCTCTTTAAGAATGCAATATGCCTATCTCATTATGATTATCGTTTATATTCACTTGTTCATTATTAGTCAAGTATGATGTATGATCAATATGTTTAATTAAGTTCTTGCTTATGTGCATTTCGACATATTGTGGCCGGGAGAACCACGAGTTACTCCCCACCGATCGTGGCGTTCATGTTTACATGAATGACGGGTTTGTGATGCAGATTATGGGGAAGACGTGTGAGCTAGCGAGAACGTTAAACCTTGGACCTTAGTTATAGTTTGCTTAGACTCACCTATCATTAGACTTGTGTTTATTCGTGGGATATCTTTTCCCCAACGCACTTCGTTTTTAATTGTAAAACTTATTCATCTTACTTTTCATTTTCGTTTGATCACTTATGGTGGATTTCACACTTTAAACTTTAAAGGTCTTAAAAATCCCTTATTTTTCCGCTTAGATTCAATAGTTCTTTTGATGCCCTATCGAGGGGTGTCACAGTTGGTATCAGAGCATGTGTTGCTCCCGACGCACACACGTGTACCCCGAATTTAAATTGAACTTGACCCCAAATAATGAATGAGAGATGGGTAGAACTAAGGACCTACGTTGGTAGTCTCTTTGTGCATGCTATTTGTTAGGTGCTGACATGGTTGACTCTTTTGGTGTCTTGAGAAGATGGTACGACCAACCAAGGTGGAGAATACTATCATGGAAGCCCTTACTCTAATTCTTCGGAATCAAAGAAATGCCAATGCTCAAGTTAATCATCACCCTATCCGTCGTGGCAAGAGACCCTTTGTGCCCTCATCTTCGTCATCTTCTAATAAGAAGAGGTTGGTGCCGAGAGTCCAAGGACAAAGAGTACAAGACCATGGAGGACAAGAGCCAATAGTGCAAGAGCCGAAAGGACAAGTCCCTACATCTACTAGTATGCTTAAGGAGAACCGCAAGTGCTTCAAGTGTGGGCAAGCTTATCACCCCGGTATTGGATGCTATGATATGCCCTTGAAGTGTTACCATTGCAAGAAGCTTAGGACATCTCTTCAAGAATTGCCCCGAGAAGAAGACTACCCCTCCTCCTCTCCCTCATGCTCCGGAAGCCGAGCCAAGAAGAGTCATTCTTGTCGAGAATCAAGTCGGAACCACCGTTCCTCCCGACACCGTTATGGGTGTGTTTTCTATCCTCGATCCACCTTTCCTTACTTTTATCCCGTGATGCTCATCCTTCCTTTCTAAACTCTCTTTTGCCTTACCTTGGAAGCTAGTTTGGTACCCACCCGACCTATCCCTTGTTTTTGTTTCTCCTTCCATAACATCTTGCATATGAATCTCTTTCTCTTGAAGAATGTCTTTACCGTCTTGAAGATACCTCCCTCTCTTCGAGCACCTTGTCATATTCCCTTATCTTTGTGCTTCTATGCCTTTCGCAACTCTTATTCCATATCTTGGGAGTTGTCTTTGTACCTTTTCTCCTTATAATGCCCCTCTTGTATACCTTCATCTTTGCCTTATGGAATGTTAACCCGGTCGGATAATTTGGCTTTTGCGGAGTTTGTTTGTGTTTTACCCTTAACCCCGGTCTTGAGAGGCCGTGATGTTAGAAAGACTTAGGTAATGTGATGATAAATACTTAGTGATTCTTATACCTAGTGCCTTGACCAAGTGAGTATAATTGATTGGTGGATTCTTTGTGTTAGGAATGAGTTGCCTATGTGATTAAAGTTATAGAACTTGGCTTTGTTGTTTATGTTTGGGATTTGAAAGCTTAGTAGGTTGAGCGTCGTTACCTTAGGAGTAAACATGAGATAAGTTTAGGATATGAATTTGGAAGAAAACCCATTTTTAGATGTTAATGATTCCGTATAGATTGGTGATGCAATTTGATGTTAGTTGTCCCTTGAGAAGTCGTTGTTAATTCCTTCTTTGGTTTTTTAAAACATTGAGGTTGTATCAAGTACTTGAGATAAACGGGTACTTTTATACTTGAGTGGTAGACTTACTTTAGGGAAACCCTAATATGTGATAGGATAGGTGAACGAGGGATCTAACCGATTTTTCAACCCTTATACGAGCGTTTATTTTACCTTGACCCTCGTTTTGGAATTTGGTCATTTGGTTATGATGGTACAATATTCTAATAGGCGTGACCTTTTTAGCAAGAACCATAAGTCTTAGAAAACGTTTGGGTTAAGCCTTGAAATCCCCCTTCGTGTCTTTAATCATCTTCCTTCCCTTCGTTCATACCTTGATTAGATTTATTTCTTAAGTATAAAAGTTTACTTGTCTTTTCCTTGCCTTGAATACCCCTCTAATTCTAATATCTCTTACTGGTGTTAACTAGTTACCTTTATCATTGACTCCTTTGATCTCACACCTCGTCACGTTCCTATATCCCTTGAAATTTCCTATCATTTCTTGACCTAGTTATTGCTCTTGTTTCTTTAGTAGAGTGATGGCATTGTTGGCTACGTTGTAGAGTGAGTGAGGTGCTCTTTGAGGATTCTTTGTGAGCCTTGATTTCGTCAAAATTGGATTAGTGGAACTTGAGTTGAGTTGGGTAGGAAAAATTGTATGACAAACCTATTTACTTTTGGTTGGTGGTCTTTATGATTTGGGGAATGTGATCATCTATGCTTGTGAATTCGGGTGTGAATAATATTTTGGTTTGGAGTGCTAGAAAGTACAAGGACCTTGAGATTTTAACCTTTGATTAAGGATTTTACCATAGTGAGAACTCCTAGTAGTCGATAGTTGGTTATGTGTATAACTCTTTTAGTAGTTTTGATCTTGTTCCGTGGAAATCGTTTGTAGATGACTTATATTTGAGAGTTATGGAATCACAAATGTGGTGAAGTACCTTGTTTCATGGAATAGCTTAGATGTAGAGTGACGTAAGTTATCTTGAGTAATCCTTGGAGGTAATATGGTTGTGAGATTTACTTTATTAGGAAGTTTTAGAAGCCGTCTAGGATCGTGTTGTCACTTGAGATTTCACTTTCTGGCGTTTCCTTGTTGTTTAAATTCCTTCCTTCCTTAAGCATAAACCTTTCCGTTCATACCCCTCTTCTTCGCTTCATCATGCCCCTCCTTTATATGTGATACTCGTAACTTGTGAAACTCTATCTTTGATATCCTTGTAGATTCGATTTCAACTCTTCTCCTAGGAAGTTTATCATAGCTCTCTTGTTGGTTAAGCTTGAACTCTCCTGACATACTTTGTTTTCATGATATCCAAGTTCTTTCCATTTCGTACTATTTCTAAACATTTCAAGCTACCACTTTTGATCCATTGTTAAAAGTTTATGTTACTTTTACAAAACCCTCCCTATTTTTAAAGGTTTGAAAATGAGAATTTGATTTAGTTATCCTTTTGTTATATGAGTATAACTTCTTTTTATGGATTTTTAATTGCTAAACCCGAGTTACTTTTAATTTTGCTCAATTTCTAACGAACTTTGATCTACTTATGATTTGTTTTTCAGAGTTTAATATTCTATTTTCAGGAATTTGCCTCCCTTTTGAATTTAGAAATGAAACCTTTATTTCCATTTTGACCTTTGCAAAAGAAAATTTGAGTGAATTGCCTTTTCTTTTGATTTTGACGTTGATAGGATGTTAGAACTCGTTATTTGAAACGTTTAATAACTTGTTCTATGCTTGTCGGCGAATGATTTTCATTTTAAACTTGTCCTTGACTTGGAAAGTTAGCGTTCTTGTGTGCACGACAAGAGCAATTTCGTTCCATGAATGAGACTTATACTTTTGAAAACTCTTCATCAATGTTTTTGAAAGTATTTAAATTTTCGATTTATACAAATGATCTGCTTTTGACCATGTCTTTGATTTGGAATGTGATGTTCTTGAATGCGCAACGAGAGCACTTCCGTTCCTTTGATGAGAATCTGGTTCTGTCGGAAAAAGTTTATGTGAGGCTTTTGAAAGGATTTTGATTCTTACGATAAGTAGCCTTTTAATGTTTTGGTTACCGATTTCAAAACTCCGGTTTTATTTTTATATGACTTTTCACTTCTATTTTCAAGTTTCGAGGACGAAACTTTTTAAAAGGTGGGATGATTGTAACACCCCGCGCTTTCCCTATATTTTTAAATAAACTTTTAAGTAATTTTTATTAAATAATTATTATTTAAAGCTTATTTTCATAAAATATCGTCTTAGCCGTGTAACGGTAATGATAGTGTAGATTTTAATAATATTATTCTCCGTCTCGAGTTATAGTAGACTTGGGACGAAAATTCTAGTGGATACCGACTCATTTTGAGTTATTGGGCTTATCTTGACTCATGGGCCTTTTTCCCCTCTTTTCTCCACACAAAACCCTCAACTAAACCCTCACAACTTCATCTCCCTCATTCTAATTTCTGAAATTCCTCAACAAACACTCCACCATTGTTAAACCCTTTGCTCTCAACCCTAAAATCACCATAACTCACTCAACTCTTCACCAATCTCGTTCCTTTTCGCGCCATTCTCTTCCTTTTCTCATTTCCCTTCTTTCTAAGTAAGAAAGTCACCATCTTTTCCTCTATTTCGAAATTCTCATCTTACAAGGATGTGGATTCTTGACTTAATACCTTTATTTTTGTGTTTAGGGGAGAACTTGGACAACCCGGAGGAGGATAGCTACATCATTGACGAGTCTTTAGAAGATTGAAGTGCAAAAAGGTAACGGTGATGGGTTACTCGACTTTTATGTTAAAATTGTGTGGTTTTGTAGTTATAATCTCACATGAATGTTAAAAGTTGTATCTTTCATGATTGGTGCTAATTTGGATGTTGAATATCATGCTTGTTTGCAATTCTCACATGTTTGGATGAAATTCTCATGCTACATCTCTTGAATCCGAAATTACCCATTCACATGCTCAAATATGTTGTTTTTTCCGAGTTAGAATCATGATAGGATACGTAAACAATTGATGGGAGACGATTTTTGTTGGTTTCAAATGGTTTAGAAGTGTTTTGCATTGAATCCGCGTGTTTGTAGTCCCAGTAGGGTGATCGTGGCAAGTCTCTTGGCCATCTTGACCTGGGAGTTCCTGTAAGTTTTGAACACATTTTAGAAAGCCT
Source organism: Silene latifolia (assembly GCF_048544455.1). Lineage (NCBI taxonomy): Eukaryota > Viridiplantae > Streptophyta > Magnoliopsida > Caryophyllales > Caryophyllaceae > Silene > Silene latifolia. Next base: position 1,108,537 of record NC_133537.1, on the reverse strand, counting down.
GTAGTCCCAGTAGGGTGTCGGTGGCCGGTCTCTTGACCGGCTGGGAGTACATGAAGGTTTTAGGTGATTTTGAGTTTTGGGCGTATTCAGTAGGGTGGACCTGCAGCGGGTGACCGGTGGGAGTACATGAAGGTTTTATGTGTTTTTGGAAATTTGGCTGTATTCCCAGCCAGGACCGGCAATGGGTGACCTACTGGGAGTGCATCAAGGTTTTATGTGTTTTTGGAAATTTGGTGTAGTCAGTAGGGTGACGGCGGCCGGTCTCATCGACATTTGGGAGTGCTTGTAAGTTTTATTTAAATTTTGATTTTGGCTTGTTGTCCCCGGTGGGATCGGCAATGGGTCCTCTTGACCGGGAGTCCCCGTGAGCTCCTTTTCACTTGTAACCTCTAATGATCAATGGTTTATGCATGTATCTTCTTCCTTATTGGTATTTGGTTAATATAAGACTTATTGATGTTATGTTCATGTAAACTATTGTTACTCGTACTTGTGATCGGAGTGTGACGTTTTACATTGTGCGACTACTCGACATTCCTTATTTATTTGCCCTCGGACATTGGGTCACGATTAAGTGCCATTGTTTCCGAGTTGGGCTATCTTCCTTCCGCCTCTTCGGACCTTGGGGTACGGCTAGGTACCATTGTTCCGATTGGGGTTACTCGACCTTGGGGCACGGCTAGGTGTCATGGATCGAGTCTTGGATACGATTTGGGATTGTATGTCGAATCGGGTGTCGTCCATCCCGAGAGTCTGGCCAGATTTAGACTAGGACCGTATTATGATCGTCGTCCTACCAGGAGGTTGGAGTCTAGGGGTTTGTCTTGTTTTGAGTCAATCCTTTGTAAATGTCTTGCTTGTTACGGTCATTGGCGTGTTCTTATATACGAGAGTGCACGTCTTATATGATTGTTTGTGAGAGTCTTGGTCCTATCGGATACTAGTGGTGAGATGCAAGCCCCTAGTTGCGATATGATCGCCGGGATTGATGTTCCCATCCGTTCTTATGGTGAGATGCAAGCCATAAGTATGAATGTGACATTAGTAGCCACGTCCGTGCTATGGTTGTTAAGAGGTTTTCAAGTAATGGCTATGGTTTCTATCCATGTATTTCCTATCCAATTGATCCGTTGTTTACCTTCTTCACATGATTCAATGCCTAATCTCACATCCATGTTTTGCTACCTTGAAAGCATGTTTAATATGATGTACCATGCCTATCTCTTTAAGAATGCAATATGCCTATCTCATTATGATTATCGTTTATATTCACTTGTTCATTATTAGTCAAGTATGATGTATGATCAATATGTTTAATTAAGTTCTTGCTTATGTGCATTTCGACATATTGTGGCTGGGAGAACCCTGAGTTACTCCCCACCGATCGTATGCGTTCATGTTTACATGAATGACAGGTTTGTGATGCAGATTATGGGGAAGACGTGTGAGCTAGCGAGAACGTTAAACCTTGGACCTTAGTTATAGTTTGCTTAGACTCACCTATCATTAGACTTGTGTTTATTCGTGGGATATCTTTTCCCCAACGCACTTCGTTTTTAATTGTAAAACTTATTCATCTTACTTTTCATTTTCGTTTGATCACTTATGGTGGATTTCACACTTTAAACTTTAAAGGTCTTAAAAATCCCTTATTTTTCCGCTTAGATTCAATAGTTCTTTTGATGCCCTATCGAGGGGTGTCACATCCCGGTTTTTCAATCACGCGTCCGAGCTCATTTCAAGAATCAACTTGTTCGATTTCAGGAATCAACCTGTTCGATTTCAGCCTCAAATAACGAGTTTTAACACATTTTTCACGATAATCCGAGTTTGCGAATCTGGTTTGTGCCACACCGCACCCCAAATGTCTTCCGTTGGTGCTCAAACATTGCGTGGCCGCTTTTTCTGACCCGAGGAACTTTCCATGTGATTTCCGGAGATTTTTGTTTCGGGACCCCGTAATCCCGAAAAACCGTGTATTATACACTTCAATTTCAGCCGTTCGAAAGGTCGTATCGGACCCTGTTTCTTTTTCTCCCTGTTTTTCAATCACGCATCCGAGCTCATTTCAGGAATAAACCTGTTCGATTTCAGCCTCAAATAACGAGTTTTAACACATTTTTCACGATAATCCGAGTTTCGGCGAATGCTGGTTTGTGGCACACCGCCACCCCCAAATGTCTTCCGTTGGTCCTCAAACATTGCGTGGCCGCTTTATCCGACCCGAGGAACTTTCCATGTGATTTCCGGAGATTTTTGTTCCGGGACCCCGAAATCCCAAAAACCGTGTATTATACACTTCAATTTAGTAGTTCGGAAGGTCGTATCGGACCCTGTTTCTTTTTCTCCTGTTTTTCAATCACGCATCCGAGCTCATTTCAGGAATCAACCTGTTCGATTTCAGGAATCAACTTTGTTCGATTTGACCTCAAATAACGAGTTTTAACTAATTTTTCACGATAATCCGAGTTTCGCGAATCTTTTTTGTGGCACACCGGCACCCCCAAATGTCTTCCGTTGGTGCTCAAACTTTGAGTGGCCGCTTTATCGACCGAGGAACTTTCCATGTGATTTCCGGAGAATTTTGTTCCGGGACCCCGGAATCCCGAAAAACCGTGTATTATACACTTCAATTTCAGCCGTTCGGAAGGTCGTATCGGACCCTGTTTCTTTTTCTCCCTGTTTTTCAATCACGCATCCGAGCTCATTTCAGGAATAACCCTGTTCGATTTCAGTCTCAAATAACGAGCTTTAACACATTTTTCACGATAATCCGAGTTTGGCGAATCTTTGGTTTCAGGCACACCGGCACCCCAAATGTCTTCCGTTGGTGCTCAAACTTTGCGTGGCCGCTTTATCAGACCCGAGGAACTTTCTATGTGATTTCGGAGAATTTTGTTCCCGGAATCCCGAAAAACCGTGTATTATACACTTCAATTTCAACCCGTTCGGAAGGTAGTACCGGACCTGTTTCTTTTTCTCCCGTTTTTCAATCACGCGTCCGAGCTCATTTCAGGAATCAACCGTTCGATTTGACCTCAAATAACGAGCTTTATCACATTTTTCACGATAATCCGAGTTTGGCGAATGCGCGTTTGTGGCACACCGCACCCCCAAATGTCTTCCGTTGGTCCTCAAACATTGCGTGGCCGCTTTATCTGACCCGAGGAACTTTCCATGTGATTTAGGAGATTTTGTTCAGGGACCCGAAAAACCGTGTATTATACACTTCAATTTCGGCCGTTCGGAAGGTCGTACCGGACCCTGTTTCTTTTTCTCCTTGTTTTTCAATCACGCATCCGAGCTCATTTCAGAAATAACCCTGTTCGATTTCAGTCTCAAATAACGAGCTTTAACACATTTTTCACGATAATCCGAGTTTGGCGAATGTTGGTTTGTGGCACACAAGCACCCCCAAATGTCTTCCGTTGGTGCTCAAACTTTGCGTGGCCGCTTTATCGACCCGAGGAACTTTCTATGTGATTTTCGGAGAATTTTGTTCCGGGACCCCGAATCCCGAAAAACCGTGTATTATACACTTCAATTTTAGCCGTTCGGAAGGTCGTACCGGACCCTGTTTCTTTTTCTCCTGGTTTTTCAATCACGCATCCGAGCTCATTTCAGGAATCAACCTGTTCGATTTCAGGAATCAACCTGTTCGATTTCAGCCTCAAATAACGAGTTTTAACACATTTTTCACGATAATCCGAGTTTCGGCGAATGCTGGTTTGTGGCACACCGGCACCCCCAAATGTCTTCCGTTGGTCCTCAAACATTGCGTGGCCGCTTTATCGACCGAGGAACTTTCCATGTGATTTTCGGAGATTTTTGTTCGGACCGGAATCCTCAAAACCGTGTATTATACACTTCAATTTGGCCGTTCGGAAGGTCGTATCGGACCTGTTTCTTTTTCTCCCTGTTTTTCAATCACGCATCCGAGCTCATTTCAGAATCAACCTGTTCGATTTCAGCCTCAAATAACGAGCTTTATCACATTTTTCACGATAATCCGAGTTTCGGCGAATGCTGGTTTGTGGCACACCGGCACCCCCAAATGTCTTCCGTTAGTGCTCAAACTTTGCGTGACCGCTTTATGTGACCCGAGGAACTTTCTATGTGATTTCCGGAGAATTTTGTTCCGGGACCCCGGAATCCCGAAAAACCGTGTATTATACACTTCAATTTCAGCCGTTCGGAAGGTCGTATCGGACCCTGTTTCTTTTTCTCCCTGTTTTTCAATCACGCATCCGAGCTCATTTCAGGAATCAACCTGTTCGATTTCAGGAATCAACCTGTTCGATTTCAGCCTCAAATAACGAGTTTTAACACATTTTTCACGATAATCCGAGTTTCGAATCTTTGGTTTCAGGCACACCAGGCACCCCCAAATGTCTTCCGTTGGTGCTCAAACTTTGCGTGGCCGCTTTATCTCGACCGAGGAACTTTCCATGTGATTTCCGGAGAATTTTGTTCCGGGACCCGCGAATTTTGTTCAGGGCCGGAATCCCAAAAACCGTGTATTATACACTTCAATTTCAGTCGTTCGGAAGGTTGTATCGGACCTGTTTCTTTTTCTCCTGTTTTTCAATCACGCATCCGAGCTCATTTCAGGAATCAACCTGTTCGATTTCGGAATCAACTGTTCGATTTGACCTCAAATAACGAGCTTTAACACATTTTCACGATAATCGAGTTTGGCGAATCTTTGGTTTGTGGCACACCAGCATCCCCAAATGTCTTCCGTTGGTGCTCAAACTTTGCGTGGCCGCTTTATCTCGACCGAGAAACTTTATATGTGATTTCCGGAGAATTTTGTTAGGGACCGGAATCCGAAAACCGTGTATTATACACTTCAATTTCACTGTTCGGAAGGTTGTATCGGACCCCGATTCTTTTTCTCCCGTTTTTCAATCACGCATCCGAGCTCATTTCAGGAATCAACCTGTTCGATTTCAGGAATCAACTGTTCGATTTCAGCCTCAAATAACGAGTTTTAACACATTTTCACGATAATCCGAGTTTGCGAATCTTTGGTTTGTGCCACATCGGCACCCCCAAATGTCTTCCGTTGGTGCTCAAACATTGCGTGGCCGCTTTATCGACCGAGAAACTTTATATGTGATTTCCGGAGATTTTTGTTAGGGACCGGAATCCCAAAAAACCGTGTATTATACACTTCAATTTCGGCCGTTCGGAAGGTCGTATCGGACCCTGTTTCTTTTTCTCCTGTTTTTCAACCACGCATCCGAGCTCATTTCAGGAATCAACCTGTTCGATTTCAGGAATCAACTTTGTTCGATTTCAAACCTCAAATAACGAGTTTTAACTAATTTTTCACGATAATCCGAGTTTCGGCGAATGCTGGTTTGTGGCACACCGGCACCCCCAAATGTCTTCCGTTGGTGCTCAAACATTGCGTGGCCGCTTTATCTGACCCGAGGAACTTTCCATGTGATTTCTGGAGAATTTTGTTCCGGAATCCCGAAAAACCGTGTATTATACACTTCAAGTTCAACCGTTCGGAAGGTAAACTAGGATCTGTTTCTTTCTCTCCTGTTTTTCAATCACGCGTCCGAGCTCATTTCAGGAATCAACCTGTTAGATTCCAGGAATCAACCTGTTCGATTTCAGCCTCAAATAACGAGCTTTAACACATTTTTCACAATAATCCGAGTTTCGGCGAATGCTGGTTTGTGGCACACCGACACCCCCAAATGTCTTCCGTTGGTGCTCAAACTTTGCGTGGCCGCTTCATCTGACCCGAGGAGCTTTCTATGTGATTTCCGGAGAATTTTGTTCCGGGACCCCGGAATCCCGAAAAACCGTGTATTATACACTTCAATTTCAGCCGTTCGGAAGGTCGTACCGCACCCTGTTTCTTTCCCTCCCTGTTTTTCAATCATGCGTCCGAGCTCATTTCAGGATTCAACCTGTTCGATTTCAGCTTCAAATAACGAGCTTTAACAAATTTTTCACGATAATCCGAGTTTCAGCGAATGCTGGTTTATGGCACACCGGCACCCCCAAATGTCCTCCGTTGGTGAACAAACTTTGCGTGGCCGCTTTATCTAACCCGAGGAACTTTCTATGTGATTTGCGGAGAATTTTGTTCCGGGACCCCGGAATCCCGAAAAACCGTGTATTATAAACTTCAATTTCAGCCGTTCGGAAGGTCGTACCGGACCCTGTTTCTTTTTCTCCTTGTTTTTCAATCGAGCGTCCGAGCTCATTTCAGGAATCAACCTGTTCGATTTCAGCCTCAAATAACGAGCTTTAACACATTTTTCACGATAATCCGAGTTTCGGCGAATGCTGGATTGTGCCACACCGGCACACCCAAATGTCTTCCGTTGGTGCTCAAACTTTGCGTGGCCGCTTTATGTGACCCGAGGAACTTTCTATGTGATTTCCGGAGAATTTTGTTCTGGGACCTCGTAATCCCAAAAACCGTGTATTATACACTTCAATTTCAGCTGTTCGGAAGGTCGACTGACCTGTTTGTTTTTTCTCCCTATTTTTAATTACTCCTCCGAGCTCATTTCAGGAATCAACTGTTCGTTTTCGTGAATCAACCTGCTTTGTTCGATTTCACCTTAGATAACGAGCTTTAACACATTTTTCACGATAATCCGAGTTTCGGCGAATGCTGGTTTGTGGCACACCGGCACCCCCAAATGTCTTCCATTGGTGCTCAAACTTTGCGTGACCGCTTTATCTGACCCGAGAAACTTTCTATGTGATTTCCGGAGATTTTTGTTCCGGGACCCCGGAATCCCGAAAAACCGTGTATTATACACTTCAATTTCAGCCGTTCGGAAGGTCGTATCGGACCCTGTTTCTTTTTCTCCCTGTTTTTCAATAACGCATCCGAGCTCATTTCACGAATCAACCTGTTCGTTTTCAAGAATCAATCTGTTCGATTTCAGCCTCAAATAACAAGCTTTAACACATTTTTCACGATAATTCGAGTTTGGCGAATCTTTGGTTTGTACACTGCTTGGCACCCCCAAATGTCTTCCGTTGGTGCTCAAAATTTGTGTGGCCGCTTTATCTGACCTGAGGAACTTTCTATGTGATTTCCGGAGAATTTTGTTCCAGGACCCGGAATCCCGAAAAACCGTGTATTATACACTTCAATTTGTAGTTCGGAAGGTCGCATCGGACCAGTTTCTTTTTCCCATTTTTTTTTTTCAATCACGCGTCCGAGCTCATTTCAGGAATCAATCTGTTCGATTTTAGGAATCAACATGTTCGATTTCAGCCTCAAATAACGAGCTTTAACACATTTTTCACGATAATCCGAGTTTCGGCGAATGCGCGTTTGTGGCATACCGGCACCCCCAAATGTCTTCCGTTGGTGCTCAAACATTACGTGGCCGCTTTATCTGATCCGAGGAACTTTCTATGTGATTTCCGGAGAATTTTTTTCCGGAATCCCGAAAAACCGTGTATTATACACTTCAATTTCGGACGTTCGGAAGGTAAATCGGGCCTGTTTCTTTTTCTCCTGTTTTTTCAATCACGCGTCCGAGCTCATTTGAAGAATCAACCTGTTCGATTTCAGCCTCAAATAACGAGCTTTAGCACATTTTTCACGATAATCCGAGTTTCGGCGAATGCGCGTTTGTGGCACACCGGCACCCCCAAATGTCTTCGGTTAGTGCTGAAACTTTGCGTGGCCGCTTTATCTGACCCGAGGAACTTTCTATGTGATTTCCGGAGAATTTTGTTCCGGGACCTCGGAATCCCGAAAAACCTTGTATTATACACTTCAATTTCAGCCGTTCGGAAGGTCGTACCGGACCCAGTTTCTTTTTCTCCCTGTTTTTCAATCACGTGTCCGAGCTCATTTCAGAAATTAATCTGTTCGATTTTAGGAATCAACATGTTCGATTTCAGCCTCAAATAACGAGCTTTAACACATTTTTCACGATAATCCGAGTTTCGGCGAATGCGCGTTTGTGGCATACCGGCACCACCAAATTTCTTCCGTTCGTGCTCAAACTTTGCGTGGCCGCTTTATCTGACCCGAGGACCTTTCTATGTGATTTCCGGAGAATTTTGTTCCGGGACCCCGGAATCCCGAAAAACCATGTATTATACACTTCAATTTCAGCCGTTCGGACGGATGTACCAAACCCTGTTTCTTTTTCCCCCTGTTTTTCAATCACGCGTCCGAGCTCATTTCAGGAATCAACCTGTTCGATTTCAGGAATCAACGTGTTCGATTTCAGCATCAAATAACGAGCTTTAACACATTTTTCACGATAATCCGAGTTTGCGAATCTTTGGGTTGCACACCGGCACCCCCAAATGTCTTCTGTTGGTGCTCAAACTTTGTGTGGCCGCTTTATCTGACCCGAGGAAGTTTCTAAGTGATTTCCGGAGAATTTTGTTCCGGGACCCCGGAATCCCGAAAAACCGTGTATTATACACTTCAATTTCAGCCGTTCGGAAGGTCGTATTGGACCTGTTTCTTTTTCTCCCTGTTTTTCAATCACGCGTCCGAGGTCATTTCAAGAATCAACCTGTTCGATTTCAGGAATCAGCCTGTTCGATTTCAGCCTCAAATAACGAGTTTTAACACATTTTTCACGATAATCCGAGTTTCGGCGAATGCTGGTTTGTGCCACACCGGCACCCCCAAATGTCTTCCGTTGGTGCTCAAACATTGCGTGGCCGCTTTATCTGACCCGAGGAACTTTCTATGTGATTTCCCGAGAATTTTGTTCCGGGACACCGGAATCCCGAAAAACCGTGTATTATACACTTCAATTTCAGCCGTTCGGAAGCTCGTACCGGACCCTCTTTCTTTTTCTCCCTGTTTCTGAATCACGCGTCCGAGCTCATTTGAGGAATCAACCTGTTCGATTTCAGCCTCAAATAACGAGCTTTAACACATTTTTCACAATAATCCGAGTTTCGGCGAATGCGCGTTTGTGGCACACCGGCACCCCCAAATGTCTTCCGTTGGTGCTCAAACTTTGTGTGGCCGCTTTGTCTGACCCGAGATACTTTCTATGTGATTTCCGGAGAATTTTGTTCCGGGACACCCGAATCCCAAAACCGTTTATTATACACTTCAATTTGTAGTTCGGAAGGTCGCATCGGATCTGTTTCTTTTTCTCCTGTTTTTCAATCATGCGTCCGAGCTCATTTCAGGAATCAACCTGTTAGATTTCAGGAATCGACCTGTTCGATTTCAGTCTCAAATAACGAGCTTTAACACATTTTTCACGATAATCCGAGTTTCGGCGAAAGCTGATTTGTGGCACACCGGCACCCCCAAATGTCTTCCGGTTGTGCTCAAACTTTGCGTGGCCGCTTTATCTGACCCGAGAAACTTTCTATGTGATTTCCGGAGAATTTTGTTCCGGGACTCCGGAATCCCGAAAAACCGTGTATTATACACTTCAATTTCAGCCGTTCGGAAGGTCGTATCGGACCCTATTTCTTTTTCTCCCTGTTTTTCAATCACGCGTCCGAGCTCATTTCAGGAATCAACATGTTCGATTTCAGGAATCAACCTGTTCGATTTCAGCCTCAAATAACGAGCTTTAACACATTTTTCACGATAATCCGAGTTACGGCGAAAGCTGGTTTGTGGCACACCGGCACCCCCAAATGTCTTCCGTTGGTGCTCAAACTTTGTGTGGCCGCTTTATCTGTCCCGAGGAACTTTCTATGTGATTTCCGGAGAATTTTGTTCCGGGACCTCGGAATCCCGAAAAACCGTGTATTATACACTTCAATTTCACCGTTCGGAAGGTAAATCTAGGACCAGTTTCTTTTTCTCCTGTTTTTTTCAATCACGCGTCCGAGCTCATTTCAGGAATCAATCTCTTCGATTTTAGGAATCAACATGTTCGATTTCAGCCTCAAATAACGAGCATTAACACATTTTTCACGATAATCCGAGTTTCGGCGAATGCGCGTTTGTGGCATACCGGCACAACCAAATGTCTTCCGTTGGTGTTCAAACTTTGCGTGGCCGCTTTATCTGACCCGAGGAACTTTCTATGTGATTTGCGGAGAATTTTGTTCGGACCCTAATCCCGAAAACCGTGTATTATAAACTTCAATTTTATTGATTCGGAAGGTAAATGCAGGATCTCGATTTCTTTTTCTCCCGTTTTTCAATCATGCGTCCGAGCTCATTTCAGAATCAACCTGTTAGATTTCAAGAATCAACCTGTTCGATTTCAGGAATCAACCTGTTCGATTTCAGCCTCAAATAACGAGATTTAACACAATTTTCACGATAATCCGAGTTTCGCGAATCTTTGGTTTGTGGCACACGGCAACTCCAAATGTCTTCGGTGGGTGCTCAAACTTTGCGTGGCCGCTTTATCTGACCCGAGGAACTTTCTATGTGATTTCAGGAGAATTTTGTTTCGGGACCGGAATCCGGATAAACCGTGTATTATAAAAACTTCAATTTGATCGTTCGGAAGGTAAATCTAGGACCCTGTTTCTTTTTCTCCCGTTTTTCAATCACGCGTCCGAACTCATTTCAGGAATCAACCTGTTCGATTTCAGGAATCAACTGTTCGATTTCAGCCTCAAATAACGAGCTTTAACACATTTTTCACGATAATCCAGAGTTCGGCGAATGCTAGTTTCAGGGCACACCGGCACCCCCAAATGTCTTCCGTTGGTGCTCAAACTTTGTGTGGCCGCTTTGTCTGACCCGAGAAACTTTCTATGTGATTTCCGGAGAATTTTGTTCCGGGAACCCGGAATCCCGAAAAACCGTGTATTATACACTTCAATTTCAGCAGTTCGGAAGGTCGTACCGGATCCTGTTTCTTTTTCTCCCTGTTTTTCAATCATGCGTCCGAGCTCATTTCAGGAATCAACCTGTTAGATTTCAAGAATCAACCTGTTCGATTTCAGGAATCAACCTGTTCGATTTCAGCCTCAAATAACGAGATTTAACACAATTTTCACGATAATCCGAGTTTCGGCGAATGCTGGTTTGTGGCACACCGGCAACTCCAAATGTCTTCGGTGGGTGCTCAAACTTTGCGTGGCCGCTTTATCTGACCCGAGGAACTTTCTATGTGATTTCCGGAGAATTTTGTTTCGGGACCCCGGAATCCAGATAAACCGTGTATTATAAAAACTTCAATTTCAGTCGTTCGGAAGGTCGACCGGACTGTTTCTTTTTCTCCCCGTTTTCAATCACGCGTCCGAGCTCATTTCAGGAATCAACCTGTTCGATTTCAGGAATCAACCTGTTCGATTTGACCCTCAAATAACGAGCTTTAACACATTTTTTACGATAATCCGAAGTTTTGCGAATGCTAGTTTTGGCACACCGGCACCCCCAAATGTCTTCCGTTGGTGCTCAAACTTTGCGTGGCCGCTTTATCGACCGAGAAACTTTCTATGTGATTTCCGGAGAATTTTGTTCCGGGACCCCGGAATCCGAAAAACCGTTTATTATACACTTCAATTTCAAATTTGTTCGGAAGGTAAACCGGATCCTGTTTCTTTTTCTCCTGTTTTTCAATCATGCGTCCGAGCTCATTTCAGGAATCAACTGTTAGATTTCAGGAATCAACTGTGTTCGATTTCGGCCTCAAATAACGAGCTTTAACACATTTTTCACGATAATCCGAGTTTCGGCAAATCTTTGGTTTGTGCCACACCGGCACCCCCAAATGTCTTCCGTTGGTGCTCAAACTTTGCGTGGCCGCTTTATCTGACCCGAGGAACTTTCTATGTGATTTCCCGAGAATTTTGTTCCGGGACACCGGAATCCCGAACAACCGTGTATTATACACTTCAATTTCAGCCGTTCGGAAGCTCGTACCGGACCCTCTTTCTTTTTCTCCCTGTTTTTCAATCACGCGTCCGAGCTCATTTCAGGAATCAACCTGTTCGATTTCAGGAATCAACCTGTTCGATTTCAGCCTCAAATAACGAGCTTTAACACATTTTTCACGATAATCCGAGTTTCGGCGAAAGCTGGTTTGTGGCACACCGGCACCCCCAAATGTCTTCCGTTGGTGCTCAAACTTTGCGTGGCCGCTTAATCTGACCCGAGGACCTTTCTATGTGATTTTCGGAGAATTTTGTTCCGGGACCCCGGAATCCCGAAAAACCATGTATTATACACTTCAATTTCAGCCGTTCGGAAGGATGTACCAAACCCTGTTTCTTTTTCCCCCTGTTTTTCAATCACGCGTCCGAGCTCATTTTAGGAATCAACCTGTTCGATTTCAGGAATCAACGTGTTCGATTTCAGCCTCAAATAACGAGCTTTAACACATTTTTCACGATAATCCGAGTTTCGGCAAATGCTGGGTTGTGGCACACCGACACCCCCAAATGTCTTCTGTTGGTGCTCAAACTTTGCGTGGCCGCTTTATCTGACCCGAGGAAGTTTCTAAGTGATTTCCGGAGAATTTTGTTCCGGGAGCCCGGAATCCCGAGAAATCGTGTATTATATATACACTTCAATTTCAGCCGTTCGGAAGGTCGTACTGGACCCTGTTTCTTTTTCTCCTGGTTTCAATCACGCATCCGAGGTCATTTTAGGAATCAATCTGTTCGATTTCGTGAATCACTGTTTCGATTTGACCTCAAATAACGAGTTTTAACACATTTTTCACGATAATCCGAGTTTAGTGAATCTTTGGTTTTAGGCACACCGGCACCCCCAAATGTCTTCTGTTGGTGCTCAAACTTTGCGTGGCCGCTTTATCCGACCCGAGGAACTTTCTATGTGATTTCCGGAGAATTTTGTTCCCGGAATCCCGAAAAACCGTGTATTATACACTTCAATTTCGGTACGTTCGGAAGGTCGTCGGACCTGTTTCTTTTTCTCCCTGTTTTTCAATCACGCGTCCGAGCTCATTTGAGGAATCAACCTGTTCGATTTCAGCCTCAAATAACGAGCTTTAACACATTTTCACGATAATCCGAGTTTGGCGAATGCGCGTTTTAGGTACACCGGCACCCCCAAATGTCTTCCGTTGGTGCTCAAACTTTGTGTGGCCGCTTTGTCTGACCCGAGAAACTTTCTATGTGATTTCAGGAGAATTTTGTTAGGGACCGGAATCCCAAAAACCGTGTATTATACACTTCAATTTGCCCGTTCGGAAGGTCGTATCGACCCTGTTTCTTTTTCTCCTGTTTTCAATCACGCATCCGAGCTCATTTCAGGAATCAACCTGTTCGATTTGATCCTCAAATAACGAGCTTTAACACATTTTTCACGATAATCCGAGTTTGGCGAATCTTTGGTTTCAGGGCACACCAAGCACCCCCAAATGTCTTCCGTTGGTGCTCAAACTTTGCGTGGCCGCTTTATCCGACCCGAGGAACTTTCTATGTGATTTCCGGAGAATTTTGTTCCGCGACTCGGAATCCCAAAACCGTGTATTTATACACTTCAATTTCCGTTCGGAAGGTCGAGGACCTGTTTTTTTCTCCCCGTTTTTCAATCACGCGTCCGAGCTCATTTCAGGAATCAACTGTTCGATTTCAGCCTCAAATAACGAGCTTTAACACATTTTTCACGATAATCCGAGTTTCGTCGAATGCGCGTTTGCCAGGGCACACCGCACCCCAAATGTCTTCTATTTGTGCTCAAACTTTGCGTGGCCGCTTTTTGTGACCCGAGGAACTTTCTATGTGATTTAGGAGAATTTTGTTCCGGACCGGAATCCCAAAACCGTGTATTATACACTTCAATTTCACCGTTCGGAAGGTAAATAGGACCTGTTTCTTTTTCTCCTGTTTTTCAATCACGCGTCCGAGCTCATTTCAGGAATCAACCTGTTCGATTTCGACCTCAAATAACGAGTTTTAACACATTTTTCACGATAATCCGAGTTTCGCGAATCTTTGGTTTGTGCCACACCGCACCCCCAAATGTCTTCCGTTGGTGCTCAAACTTTGCGTGGCCGCTTCATGTGACCCGATGAACTTTCTATGTGATTTCCGGAGAATTTTGTTAGGGACCCCGAATCCCGAAAAACGTGTATTATACACTTCAATTTCACTGTTCGGAAGGTCGTATCGCACTGTTTCTTTTCCACCTGTTTTTCAATCACGCGTCCGAGCTCATTTCGTGGATTCAACTTGTTCGATTTCGACTTCAAATAACGAGCTTTAACACATTTTTCACGATAATCCGAGTTTAATTGAATCTTCGGTTTATGGCACACCGCAAGCACCCAAATGTCCTCCGTTGGTGAACAAACTTTGCGTGGCCGCTTTATCTGACCCGAGGAACTTTCTATGTGATTTGCGGAGAATTTTGTTACGGGACCCCGGAATCCCGAAAACCGTGTATTATAAACTTCAATTTCAGCCGTTCGGAAGGTAAATGCTGGGACCTGTTTCTTTTTCTCCTTATTTTTCAATCGAGCTTCCGAGCTCATTTCAGAATCAACTGTTCGATTTGACCTCAAATAACGAGCTTTAACACATTTTTCACGATAATCCGAGTTTCGTGAATGATGGATTGTGCCACACCGCACACCCAAATGTCTTCCGTTGGTGCTCAAACTTTGCGTGGCCGCTTTATGATACCCGAGGAACTTTCAATGTGATTTCCGGAGAATTTTGTTCCGGAATCCCGAAAAACCGTGTATTATACACTTCAATTTGCGCCGTTCGGAAGGTTGTCAGACCCCTGTTTCTTTTTCTCCCTATTTTTTAATTACGCGTCCGAGCTCATTTCAGGAATCAACCTGTTCGATTTCAGGAATCAACCTGTTCGATTTCACCCACAAATAACGAGCTTTAACACATTTTTCACGATAATCCGAGTTTAGCGAAAGTGGTTTGTGGCACACCGGCACCCCCAAATGTCTTCCGTTGGTGCTCAAACTTTGCGTGGCCGCTTAATCTGACCCGAGGACCTTTCTATGTGATTTTCGGAGAATTTTGTTCCGGACCGGAATCGAAAAACCATGTATTATACACTTCAATTTCACCGTTCGGAAGGATGTACCAAACCTGTTTCTTTTTTCCCCTGTTTTTCAATCACGCGTCCGAGCTCATTTTAGGAATCAACCTGTTCGATTTCAGGAATCAACGTGTTCGATTTTTGACCTCAAATAACGAGCTTTAACACATTTTCACGATAATCAGGAGTTTGGCGAATCTTTGGGTTGTGTCACACCGACACCCCCAAATGTCTTCTGTTGGTGCTCAAATTTTGCGTGGCCGCTTTATCTGACCCGAGGAAGTTTCTAAGTGATTTCCGGAGAATTTTGTTCGGGACCGGAATCCCAGAAATCGTGTATTATATATACACTTCAATTTACTGTTCGGAAGGTCGCATCTTTGGACCTGTTTCTTTTTCTCCCTGTTTTTCAATCACGCGTCCGAGGTCATTTTAGGAATCAATCATTCGATTTCAGAATCACTGTTCGATTTGACCTCAAATAACGAGTTTTAACACATTTTTCACGATAATCCGAGTTTTGCGAATCTTTGGTTTTTGGCACACCGGCACCCCCAAATGTCTTCTGTTGGTGCTCAAACTTTGCGTGGCCGCTTTATCGACCCGAGGAACTTTTTATGTGATTTCCGGAGAATTTTGTTAGGGACCGGAATCCAAAAACCGTGTATTATACACTTCAATTTCCCGTTCGGAAGGTCGCACTGGGACCCTGTTTCTTTTTCTCCTTTTTTTCAATCACGCGTCCGAGCTCATTTCAGGAATCAACTGTTCGATTTGGCCTCAAATAACGAGCTTTAACACATTTTCACGATAATCCGAGTTTCGGCGAATGCGCGTTTGTGGCACACCGGCATCCCCAAATGTCTTCCGTTGGTGCTCAAACTTTGTGTGGCCGCTTTGTCTGACCCGAGAAACTTTCTATGTGATTTCCGGAGAATTTTGTTAGGGACCGGAATCCCGAACAACCGTGTATTATACACTTCAATTTCAGCCGTTCGGAAGGTCGTATCGGACTTTGTTTCTTTTTCTCCCTGTTTTCAATCACGCATCCGAGCTCATTTCAGGAATCAACTGTTCGATTTCAGCCTCAAATAACGAGCTTTAACACATTTTCCACGATAATCCGAGTTTGGCGAATCTTTGGTTTGTGGCACACCGGCCCCCCAAATGTCTTCCGTTGGTGCTCAAACTTTGCGTGGCCGCTTTATCTCACCCGAGGAACTTTCTATGTGATTTCCGGAGAATTTTGTTCCGCGACTCCGGAATCCCAAAAAACGTGTATTATACACTTCAATTTCAGCCGTTCGGAAGGTCGCAGGACCCTGTTTCTTTTTCTCCTGTTTTTCAATCACGCGTCCGAGCTCATTTCAGAATCAACCTGTTCGATTTCAGCCTCAAATAACGAGCTTTAACACATTTTCACGATAATCCGAGTTTTGAATCGAATGCGCGTTTGTGGGTACACCGGCACCCCAAATGTCTTCTATTTGTGCTCAAACTTTGCGTGGCCGCTTTATGTGACCCGAGGAACTTTCTATGTGATTTCCGGAGAATTTTGTTCGGGACCTTTAATCCCAAAAACCGTGTATTATACACATCAATTCCACGTTCGGAAGGTCGATGGGACCTGTTTCTTTTCTCCTTGTTTTTCAATCACGCGTCCGAGCTCATTTCAGAATCAACCTGTTCGATTTCAGCCTCAAATAACGAGCTTTAACACATTTTTCACGATAATCCGAGTTTCGGCGAATCTTTGGTTTGTGCCACACCGCACCCCAAATGTCTTCCGTTGGTGCTCAAACTTTGCGTGGCGCTTCATGTGACCCGATGAACTTTCTATGTGATTTAGGAGAATTTTGTTAGGGACCGGAATCCCGAAAAACCGTGTATTATACACTTCAATTTCAACCGTTCGGAAGGTCGATCGCACCTGTTTCTTTTCCACCTGTTTTTCAATCACGCGTCCGAGCTCATTTCAGGATTCAACCTTTTCGATTTCAGCTTCAAATAACGAGCTTTAACACATTTTCACGATAATCCGAGTTTAGCCGAATCTTCGGTTTATGGCACACCTAAGCACCCCCAAATGTCCTCCGTTGGTGAACAAACTTTGCGTGGCCGCTTTATCTGACCCGAGGAACTTTCTATGTGATTTGCGGAGAATTTTGTTCAGGGACCCGGAATCCCGAAAAACCGTGTATTATACACTTCAATTTCGGCCCGTTCGGAAGGTCTAGGACCTGTTTCTTTTTCTCCTTATTTTTCAATCGAGCTTCCGAGCTCATTTCAGGAATCAACCTGTTCGATTTCAGCCACAAATAACGAGCTTTAACACATTTTTCACGATAATCCGAGTTTCGGCGAATGATGGATTGTGCCACACCGGCACACCCAAATGTCTTCCGTTGGTGCTCAAACTTTGCGTGGCCGCTTTATGATACCCGAGGAACTTTCAATGTGATTTCCGGAGAATTTTGTTCTGTGACCCCGGAATCCCGAAAAACCGTGTATTATACACTTCAATTTCAGCCGTTCGGAAGGTTGTACCGACCCCTGTTTCTTTTTCTCCCTATTTTTTAATTACTCGTCCGAGCTCATTTCAGGAATCAACCTATTCGTTTTCAGGAATCAACCTGTTCGATTTCAGCCTCAGATAACGAGCTTTAACACATTTTTCACGATAATCGAGTTTGCGAATCTTTGGTTTTAGCACACCTAAGCACCTCCAAATGTCTTCGGTGGGTGCTCAAACTTTGCGTGGCCGCTTTATCTGACCCGAGGAACTTTCTATGTGATTTAGGGAGAATTTTGTTTCGGGGACGCCTGGAATCCGGATAAACCGTGTATTATAATAAAAACTTCAATTTCGATCGTTCGGAAGGTAAACCGGACCCTGTTTCTTTTTCCCCGTTTTTCAATCACGCGTCCGAGCTCATTTCAGAATCAACCTGTTCGATTTCAGGAATCAACCTGTTCGATTTCAGCCCAAATAACGAGCTTTAACACATTTTTCACGATAATCCGAGTTTCGGCGAATGCTAGTTTGTGGCACACCGGCACCCCAAATGTCTTCCGTTGGTGCTCAAACTTTGCGTGGCCGCTTTATCTGACCCGAGGAACTTTCTATGTGATTTCAGGAGAATTTTGTTCTGGGACCCCGGAATCCCGAAAAACCGTGTATTATACACTTCAATTTCACCGTTCGGAAGGTCGCATCGAACCCTGTTTCTTTTTCTCCTGTTTTTCAATCAGGCGTCCGAGGTCATTTAGAATCAACCTGTTCGATTTCAGGAATCAACTTTGTTCGATTTCGACCTCAAATAACGAGCTTTAACACATTATTCACGATAATCCGAGTTTCGGCGAATGCTAGTTTCAGGCACACCGGCACCCCCAAATGTCTTCCGTTGGTGCTCAAACTTTGTGTGGCCGCTTTGTGCGACCCGAGAAACTTTCTATGTGATGTCCGGAGAATTTTGTTCCGGGACACCGGAATCCCGAAAAACCGTTTATTATACACTTGATTTGTAGTTGGAAGGTCGTAGGATCTGTTTCTTTTTCTCCCTGTTTTTCAATCATGCGTCCGAGCTCATTTCAGAAATCAACCTGTTCGATTTCAGGAATCAACTGTGTTCGATTTGACCTCAAATAACGAGCTTTAACACATTTTTCACGATAATCCGAGTTTCGGCAAATCTTTGGTTTGTGCCACACCGGCACCCCAAATGTCTTCCGTTGGTGCTCAAACTTTGCGTGGCCGCTTTATCGACCCGAGGAACTTTCTATGTGATTTCCGAGAATTTTGTTCGGGACACGGAATCCCGAACAACCGTGTATTATACACTTCAATTTCGTAGTTCGGGTTCGGAAGCTCGTAGGACCCTCTTTCTTTTTCTCCCTTTTTTCAATCACGCGTCCGAGCTCATTTCAGGAATCAACCTGTTCGATTTCAGGAATCAACTGTTCGATTTCAGCCTCAAATAACGAGCTTTAACACATTTTTCACGATAATCCGAGTTTTGAAAAGTTGGTTTGTGGCACACCGGCACCCCCAAATGTCTTCCGTTGGTGCTCAAACTTTGCGTGGCCGCTTAATCTGACCCGAGGACCTTTCTATGTGATTTTCGGAGAATTTTGTTCCGGGACCAGGAAAGAAAAACCATGTATTATACACTTCAATTTACCGTTCGGAAGGATGTACCAAACCCTGTTTCTTTTTCCCCCTGTTTTTCAATCACGCGTCCGAGCTCATTTTAGGAATCAACCTGTTCGATTTCAGGAATCAACGTGTTCGATTTCAAATTTCAAATAACGAGCTTTAACACATTTTTCACGATAATCAGGAGTTTGGCGAATCTTTGGGTTGTGGCACCGACACCCCCAAATGTCTTCTGTTGGTGCTCAAACTTTGCGTGTCCGCTTTATCTGACCCGAGGAAGTTTCTATGTGATTTCAGGAGAATTTTGTTAGGGACCGGATCCCAGAAATCGTGTATTATATATACACTTCAATTTCAAACTAGTTCGGAAGGTCGTAAATCTGGACCCTGTTGCTTTTTCTCCTGTTTTTCAATCACGCGTCCGAGCTCATTTTAGGAATCAACATGTTCGATTTCAGGAATCGCCTGTTCGATTTGACCTCAAATAACGAGTTTTAACACATTTTTCACGATAATCCGAGTTTCGGCGAATGCTGGTTTGTGGCACACCGGCACCCCCAAATGTCTTCTGTTGGTGCTCAAACTTTGCGTGGCGGCTTTATCTGACCCGAGGAACTTTCTATGTGATTTCCGGAGAATTTTGTTCCGGACCCTGAATCCCGAAAAACGTGTATTATACACTTCAATTTCAACCGTTCGGAAGGTCGTACCGGACCCTGTTTCTTTTTCTCCCTGTTTTTCAATCACGCGTCCGAGCTCATTTGAGGAATCAACCTGTTCGATTTCAGCCTCAAATAACGAGCTTTAACACATTTTTCACGATAATCCGAGTTTCGGCGAATGCGCGTTTGTGGCACACCGGCACCCCCAAATGTCTTCCGTTGGTGCTCAAACTTTGTGTGGCCGCTTTGTCTGACCCGAGAAACTTTCTATGTGATTTCCGGAGAATTTTGTTCCGGGACCCCGGAATCCCGAAAAACCGTGTATTATACACTTCAATTTCAGCCGTTCGGAAGGTCGTATCAGACCCTGTTTCTTTTTCTCCCTGTTTTTCAATCACGCATCCGAGCTCATTTCAGGAATCAACCTGTTCGATTTCAGCCTCAAATAACGAGCTTTAACACATTTTCCACGATAATCCGAGTTTCGGCGAATGCTGGTTTGTGGCACACCGGCACCCCCAAATGTCTTCCGTTGGTGCTCAAACTTTGCGTGGCCGCTTTATCTGACCCGAGGAACTTTCTATGTGATTTCCGGAGAATTTTGTTCCGCGACTCCGGAATCCCAAAAAACCGTGTATTATACACTTCAATTTCAGCCGTTCGGAAGGTCGTACCGGACCCTGTTTCTTTTTCTCCCTGTTTTTCAATCACGCGTCCGAGCTCATTTCAGGAATCAACCTGTTCGATTTCAGCCTCAAATAACGAGCTTTATCACATTTTTCACGATAATCCGAGTTTCGTCGAATGCGCGTTTGTGGCACACCGGCACCCCCAAATGTCTTCTATTTGTGCTCAAACTTTGCGTGGCCGCTTTATGTGACCCGAGGAACTTTCTATGTGATTTCCGGAGAATTTTGTTCCGGGACCCCGGAATCCCGAAAAACCGTGTATTATACACTTCAATTTCAGCCGTTCGGAAGGTCGTCATAGGACCTGTTTCTTTTTCTCCCGTTTTTCAATCACGCGTCCGAGCTCATTTCAGGAATCAACTGTTCGATTTCAGCCTCAAATAACGAGCTTTAACACATTTTTCACAATAATCCGAGTTTCGCGAATCTTTGGTTTGTGCCACACCGCACCCCCAAATGTCTTCCGTTGGTGCTCAAACTTTGCGTGGCCGCTTCATGTGACCCGATGAACTTTCTATGTGATTTCCGGAGAATTTTGTTCCGGGACCCCGGAATCCCGAAAAACCGTGTATTATACACTTCAATTTCAGCCGTTCGGAAGGTCGTACCGCACCCTGTTTCTTTTCCACCCTGTTTTTCAATCACGCGTCCGAGCTCATTTCAGGATTCAACCTGTTCGATTTCAGCTTCAAATAACGAGCTTTAACACATTTTTCACGATAATCCGAGTTTCAGCGAATGCTGGTTTATGGCACACCGGCACCCCCAAATGTCCTCCGTTGGTGAAGAAACTTTGCGTGGCCGCTTTATCTGACCCGAGGAACTTTCTATGTGATTTGCGGAGAATTTTGTTCGGGACCGGAATCCCAAAACCGTGTATTATAAACTTCAATTTAGCCGTTCGGAAGGTCGTACCGGACCCTGTTTCTTTTTCTCCTTATTTTTCAATCGAGCTTCCGAGCTCATTTCAGGAATCAACCTGTTCGATTTCAGCCTCAAATAACGAGCTTTAACACATTTTTCACGATAATCCGAGTTTCGGCGAATGATGGATTGTGCCACACCGGCACACCCAAATGTCTTCCGTTGGTGCTCAAACTTTGCGTGGCCGCTTTATGATACCCGAGGAACTTTCAATGTGATTTCCGGAGAATTTTGTTCTGTGACCCCGGAATCCCGAAAAACCGTGTATTATACACTTCAATTTCAGCCGTTCGGAAGGTCGTACCGACCCCTGTTTCTTTTTCTCCCTATTTTTTAATTACTCGTCCGAGCTCATTTCAGGAATCAACCTATTCGTTTTCAGGAATCAACCTGTTCGATTTCAGCCTCAGATAACGAGCTTTAACACATTTTTCACGATAATCAGAGTTTCGGCGAATGCTGGTTTGTAGCACACCGGCACCTCCAAATGTCTTCGGTGGGTGCTCAAACTTTGCGTGGCCGCTTTATCTGACCCGAGGAACTTTCTATGTGATTTCCGGAGAATTTTGTTTCGGGACGCCGGAACAAAGATAAACCGTGTATTATAAAAACTTCAATTTCGATCGTTGGAAGGTCGACAGGACCCCATTTCTTTTTTCCCCGTTTTTCAATCACGCGTCCGAGCTCATTTCAGGAATCAACCTGTTCGATTTCAGGAATCAACTTGTTCGATTTCAGCCTCAAATAACGAGCTTTAACACATTTTTCACGATAATCCGAGTTTCGGTGAATGCTAGTTTGTGGCACACCGGCACCCCCAAATGTCTTCCGTTGGTGCTCAAACTTTGCGTGGCCGCTTTATCTGACCCGAGGAACTTTCTATGTGATTTCCGGAGAATTTTGTTTGGGACCCCGGAATCCCGAAAATCGTGTATCATACACTTCAATTTCACTGCTCGGAAGGTCGACGGACCCTGTTTCTTTTTCTTTTTGTTTTTCAATCACGCGTCCGAGGTCATTTCAGGAATCAACCTGTTCGATTTCAGGAATCAACCTGTTCGATTTCAGCCTCAAATAACGAGCTTTAACACATTATTCACGATAATCCGAGTTTCGGCGAATGCTAGTTTGTGGCACACCGGCACCCCCAAATGTCTTCCGTTGGTGCTCAAACTTTGTGTGGCCGCTTTGTCTGACCCGAGAAACTTTCTATGTGATTTCCGGAGAATTTTGTTCCGGGACCCCGGAATCCCGAAAAACCGTTTATTATACACTTCAATTTCAGCCGTTCGGAAGGTCGTACCGGATCCTGTTTCTTTTTCTCCCTGTTTTTCAATCATGCGTCCGAGCTCATTTCAGGAATCAACCTGTTAGATTTCAGGAATCAACCTGTTCGATTTCAGCCTCAAATAACGAGCTTTAACACATTTTTCACGATAATCCGAGTTTCGGCAAATGCTGGTTTGTGCCACACCGGCACCCCCAAATGTCTTCCGTTGGTGCTCAAACTTTGCGTGGCCGCTTTATCTGACCCGAGGAACTTTCTATGTGATTTCCCGAGAATTTTGTTCCAGGGACAGAATCCAGAAAAACCGTGTATTATACACTTCAATTTCACTGTTCGGAAGCTCGTACGGACCCTCTTTCTTTTTCTCCTGTTTTTTCAATCACGCGTCCGAGCTCATTTCAGGAATCAACCTGTTCGATTTCAGGAATCAACTGGTTCGATTTCAGCCTCAAATAACGAGCTTTAACACATTTTTCATGATAATCCGAGTTTGCGAAAGTCGGTTTGTGGCACACCGGCACCCCCAAATGTCTTCCGTTGGTGCTCAAACTTTGCGTGGCCGCTTTATCGAGCCGAGGACCTTTCTATGTGATTTCCGGAGACCTTTGTTCGGGACCTTAATCCCGAAAAACCATGTATTATACACTTCAATTTCACTGTTCGGAAGGATGTACCAAACCCCGTTTCTTTTTCCCCCGTTTTTCAATCACGCGTCCGAGCTCATTTTAGGAATCAACTTGTTCGATTTCAGGAATCAATGTGTTCGATTTGCCTCAAATAACGAGCTTTAACACATTTTTCACGATAATCCGAGTTTCGGCGAATCTTTGGTCAGGCACACCCAAGCACCCCAAATGTCTTTGTTGGTGCTCAAACTTTGCGTGGCCGCTTTATTTGACCCGAGGAAGTTTCTAAGTGATTTCCGGAGAATTTTGTTCCGGGAATCCCGAAAAATCGTGTATTATACACTTCAATTTCAGCCGTTCGGAAGGTCGATCTTTGGACCCGTTTTTTTCTCCTGTTTTTCAATCACGCGTCCGAGGTCATTTCAGGAATCAACCTGTTCGATTTCAGGAATCAGCCTGTTCGATTTCAGCCTCAAATAACGAGTTTTAACACATTTTTCACAATAATCCGAGTTTCGGCGAATGCTGGTTTGTGCCACACCGGCACCCCCAAATGTCTTCCGTTGGTGCTCAAACATTGCGTGGCCGCTTTATCTGACCCGAGGAACTTTCTATGTGATTTCCGGAGAATTTTGTTCCGGGACCCCGGAATCCCGAAAAACCGTGTATTATACACTTCAATTTCAGCCGTTCGGAAGGTCGTACCGGGCCCTGTTTCTTTTTCTCCCTGTTTTTCAATCACGCGTCCGAGCTCATTTGAGGAATCAACCTGTTCGATTTCAGCCTCAAATAACGAGCTTTAACACATTTTTCACGATAATCCGAGTTTCGGCGAATGCGCGTTTGTGGCACACCGGCACCCCCAAATGTCTTTCGTTGGTGCTCAAACTTTGTGTGGCCGCTTTGTCTAACCCGAGAAACTTTCTATGTGATTTCCGGAGAATTATGTTCGGGACCCTAATCCCAAAACCGTGTATTATACACTTCAATTTCAGTTCGGAAGGTCGTCAGGATCCCTGTTTCTTTTTCTCCTGTTTTTCAATCATGCGTCCGAGCTCATTTCAGAATCAACCTGTTAGATTTCAGGAATCAACCTGTTCGATTTCACCTCAAATAACGAGCTTTAACACATTTTTCACGATAATCCGAGTTTCGGCGACGCCGGTTTTGGCACACCGGCACCTCCAAATGTCTTCGGTGGGTGCTCAAACTTTGCGTGGCCGCTTTATCTGACTCGAGGAACTTTCTATGTGATTTCCGGAGAATTTTTTTTCCGGGACCCCGAATCCAGATAAACCGTGTATTATAAAAACTTCAATTTCGTCTCGTTCGGAAGGTCGTATAGGACCCCCGTTTCTTTTTCTCCTCGTTTTTCAATCACGCGTCCGAGCTCATTTCAGGAATCAACCTGTTCGATTTCAGGAATCAACTTTGTTCGATTTCGGCCCCAAATAACGAGCTTTAACACATTTTTCACGATAATCCGAGTTTGCGAATGCTAGTCAGGCACACCGGCACCCCCAAATATCTTCCGTTGGTGCTCAAACTATGCGTGGCCGCTTTATCTGACCCGAGAAACTTTCTATGTGATTTCCGGAGAATTTTGTTCCGGACCGGAATCCGAAAACCGTGTATTATACACTTCTATTTCAAAGTTGGAAGGTAAATCTTGGACCCTGTTTCTTTTTCTCCTTGTTTTTCAATCACGCGTCGAGGTCATTTCAGAATCAACCTGTTCGATTTCAGGAATCAACTTGTTCGATTTCAGCCCCAAATAACGAGCTTTAACACATTTTTCACGATAATCCGAGTTTCGGCGAACGCTAGTTTGTGGCACACCGGCACCCCCAAATGTCTTCCGTTTGTGCTCAAACTTTGCGTGGCCGCTTTATGTGACCCGAGGAACTTTCTATGTGATTTCAGGAGAATTTTGTTCGGGACCGAATCCGAAAAACCGTGTATTATACACTTCAATTTCAAACCGTTCGGAAGGTCGTATCGGACCCTGTTTATTTTTCTCCCTGTTTTTCAATCACGCATCCGAGCTCATTTCAGGAATAAACCTGTTTGATTTCAGTATCAAATAACGAGCTTTAACACATTTTTCACGATAATCCGAGTTTCGGCGAATCTTGGTTTGTGGCACACCGGCACCCGCAAATGTCTTCCGTTGGTGCTCAAACTTTGCGTGGCGCTTTATCTCGACCGAGGAACTTTCTATGTGATTTCGGAGAATTTTGTTCCCGGAATCCCGAAAAACCGTGTATTATACACTTCAATTTCGGTAGTTCGGAAGGTAAAGGTCAGGACCTGTTTCTTTTTCGCCCTATTTTTCAATCACGCGTCGAGCTCATTTCAGGAATAAACCTGTTCGATTTCAGCCTCAAATCACGAGCGTTATCACATTTTTCACGATAATCCGAGTTTTGTCGAATGCGCGTTTGTGGCACACCGGCACCCCCAAATGTCTCCCGTTTGTGCTCAAACTTTGCGTGGCCGCTTTATGTGACCCGAGGAACTTTCTATGTGATTTCCGGAGAATTTCGTTCCGGGACCCCGGAATCTCGAAAAACCGTGTATTATATACTTCAATTTCAGCCGTTCGGAAGGTCGTGCGGATCCTGTTTCTTTTTCTCCTTGTTTTTCAATCACGCGTCCGAGCTCATTTCAGAATCAACTGTTAGATTTTGGAATCAACTGTTCGATTCGGCCTCAAATAACGAGCTTTAACACATTTTTCACAATAATCCGAGTTTCGGCGAATCTTGGTTTGTGGCACACAAAGCACCCCAAATGTCTTCCGTTGGTGCTCAAACTTTGCGTGGCCGCTTCATCCGACCGAAGAACTTTCTATGTGATTTCGGAGAATTTTGTTCGGAATCCCGAAAAACCGTGTATTATACACTTCAATTTCACCGTTCGGAAGGTCGTACGACACACCGTTTCTTTTCCTCCTGTTTTCAATCACGCGTCCGAGCTCATTTCAGGATTCAACCTGTTCGATTTCAGCTTCAAATAACGAGCTTTAACACATTTTTCACGATAATCCGAGTTTCAGCGAATGCTGGTTTATGGCACTCCGGCACCCCCAAATGTCCTCCGTTGGTGAACAAACTTTGCGTGACCGCTTTATCTGACCCGAGGAACTTTCTATGTGATTTACGGAGAATTTTGTTCCGGGACCCCGGAATCCCGAAAAACCGTGTATTATAAACTTCAATTTCAGCCGTTCGGAAGGTCGTACCGGACCCTGTTTCTTTTTCTCCTTGTTTTTCAATCGAGCGTCCGACCTCATTTCAGGAATCAACCTGTTCGATTTCAGCCTCAAATACCGAGCTTTAACACATTTTTCACAATAATCCGAGTTTCGGCGAATGCTGGATTGTGCCACACCGGCACACCCAAATGTCTTCCGGTGGTGCCAAACTTTGCGTGGCCGCTTTATGATACCCGAGGAACTTTCTATGTGATTTCCGGAGAATTTTGTGGGACCGGAATCCGAAAACCGTGTATTATACACTTGATTTGGTAGTTCGGAAGGTTGTACCGACCTTGTTTCTTTTTCTCCTATTTTTTAATTACTCGTCCGAGCTCATTTCAGAATCAACCTGTTCGTTTTCAGGAATCAACCCGTTCGATTTCACCTCGGATAACGAGCTTTAACACATTTTTCACGATAATCCGAGTTTTGGCGAATCTTTGGTTCAGGCACACCGGCACCCCCAAATGTCTTCCATTGGTGCTCAAACTTTGCGTGACCGCTTTATCTGACCCGAGAAACTTTCTATGTGATTTCCGGAGATTTTTGTTCCGGGACCCTGGAATCCCGAAAACCGTGTATTATACACTTCAATTTTTAGTTCGGAAGGTCGATCGGACCCGTTTCTTTTCTCCCTGTTTTTCAATCACGCATCCGAGCTCATTTCAGGAATCAATCTGTTCGATTTTAGGATTCAACATGTTCGATTTCAGCCTCAAATAACGAGCTTTAACACATTTTTCACAATAATCCGAGTTTCGGCGAATGCTGGGTTGTGGCACACCGGCACCCCCAAATGTCATCCAATGGTGCTCAAACTTTGCGTGGCGCTTTAATCGACCGAGAAACTTTCTTTGTGATTTCGGAGAATTTTGTTAGGGACCGAAATCCGAAAAACCGTGTATTATACACTTCAATTTCACCGTTCGGAAGGTCGTACTGGACCCTGTTTCTTTTTCTCCCTGTTTTTCAATCACGCGTCCGTGGTCATTTTAGGAATCAACTTGTTCGATTTTAGGAATCAGCTTGTTCGATTTCAGCCTCAAATAACGAGCTTTAACACATTTTTCACGATAATCCGAGTTTCAAGCGAATCTTGGTTTCAGGCACACCGGCACCCCCAAATTTCTTCCGTTGGTGCTCAAATTTTGCGTGGCCGCTTTATCTGACCCGAGGAACTATCTATGTGATTTCCGGAGAATTTTTTCCGGAATCAAAAACCGTGTATTATACACTTCAATTTCACCGTTCGGAAGGTAAACTGGGACCCTGTTTCTATTTTCGGTTTTTCAATCACGCGTCCGAGCTCATTTCAAGAATCAACCTGTTCGATTTTGGGAATCAACCTGTTCGATTTGACCTCAAATAACGAGTTTTAACACATTTTCACGATAATCCGAGTTTTGGCGAATCTTTGGTTTGTGCCACACCGCACCCCAAATGTCTTCCGTTGGTGCTCAAACATTGCGTGGCCGCTTTATCTCACCCGAGGAACTTTCTATGTGATTTCCGGAGAATTTTGTTCGGGACCGGATCTCAAAACCGTGTATTATACACTTCAATTTGGCCGTTCGGAAGGTAACGGCCCCGTTTATTTTTCTCCTGTTTTTCAATCACGCGTCCGAGCTCATTTGAGGAATCAACCTGTTCGATTTCAGCCTCAAATAACGAGCTTTAACACATTTTTCACGATAATCCGAGTTTCGGCGAATGCGCGTTTGTGGCACACCGGCACCCCAAATGTCTTCTGTTGGTGCTCAAACTTTGTGTGGCCGCTTTGTCTGACCCGAGAAACTTTCTATGTGATTTCAGGAGAATTTTGTTCCGGGACCCCGGAATCCCGAAAAACCGTGTATTATACACTTCAATTTCAAATTAGTTCGGAAGGTAAATCTGGACCCCGTTTCTTTTTCTCCTGCTTTTTCAATCACGCGTCCGTGGTCATTTCAGAATCAACTTGTTCGATTTTAGGAATCAGCTTGTTCGATTTCAGCCTCAAATAACGAGCTTTAACACATTTTTCACGATAATCCGAGTTTCGGCGAATGCTGGTTTGTGGCACACCGGCACCCCCAAATTTCTTCCGTTGGTGCTCAAACTTTGCGTGGCCGCTTTATCTGACCCGAGGAACTAGCTATGAGATTTAGGAGAATTTTGTTCCTAATCCCGAAAACCGTGTATTATACACTTCAATTTGGTAATTGGAAGGTCAAATCTTGGACCTTGTTTCTTTTTCTCCCTGTTTTTCAATCACACGTCCGAGCTCATTACAAGAATCAACCTGTTCGATTTCAGCAATCAACCTGTTCGATTTCAGCCTCAAATAACGAGATTTAACACAATTTTCACGATAATCCGTGTTTCGGCGAATCTTTGGTTTTTTGGCACACCGGCACCTCCAAATGTCTTCGGTGGGTGCTCAAACTTTGCGTGGCCGCTTTATCTGACCCGAGGAACTTTCTATGTGATTTCCGGAGAATTTTGTTTCGGGACCCCGGAATCCAGATAAACCGTGTATTATAAAAACTTCAATTTCGATCGTTCTAAGGTCGTCTGAGGACCATTTTTTTTCTCCCGTTTTTCAATCACGCGTCCGAGCTCATTTCAGGAATCAACCTGTTCGATTTCGGAATCAACCTGTTCGATTTCAGCCCCAAATAACGAGCTTTAACACATTTTTCACGATAATCCGAGTTTGGCGAATGCTGGTTTTTTGCACACCGGCACCCCCAAATGTCTTCCGTTGGTGCTCAAACTTTGCGTGGCCGCTTTATCGACCCGAGAAACTTTCTATTTGATTTCGGAGAATTTTGTTAGGGACCGTAATCCTAAAAACTGTATTATACACTTCAATTTGGTAGTTCTAAGGTCGTCTTTTTGGACCCTGTTTCTTTTTCTCCTTGTTTTTCAATCACGCGTCCGAGGTCATTTCAGGAATCAACCTGTTCGATTTCAGGAATCAACCTGTTCGATTTCAGCCTCAAATAACGAGCTTTAACACATTTTTCACGATAATCCGAGTTTCGGCGAATGCGCGTTTGTGGCACACCGGCACCCCCAAATGTCTTCCGTTGGTGCTCATACTTTGCGTGGCCGCTTTATCTGACCCGAGAAACTTCCTATGTGATTTACGGAGAATTTTGTTCCGGGACCCCGGAATCCCGAAAAACCGTGTATTTATACACTTCAATTTCAGCCGTTCGGAAGGTCGTACCGGACGTTGTTTCTTTTTCTCCCAGTTTTTCAATCACGCGTCCGAGCTCATTTCAAGAATCAACCTGTTCGATTTCAGGAATCAACCTGTTCGATTTCAGCCTCAAATAACGAGCTTTAACACAATTTTCACGATAATCCGAGTTTCGGCGAATGCTGGTTTATGGCACACCGGCACCTCCAAATGTCTTCGGTGGGTGCTCAAACTTTGCGTGGCCGCTTTATCTGACCCGAGGACTTTCTATGTGATTTCCGGAGAATTTTTTCGGGACCTTTAATCCCGATAAACCGTGTATTATAAAAACTTCAATTTGATTGTTCGGAAGGTAAATGGGACCTGTTTCTATTTCTCCGGGTTTTCAATCACGCGTCCGAGCTCATTTCAAGAATCAACCTGTTCGATTTGTGAATCAACTGTTCGATTTGACCTCAAATAACGAGTTTTAACACATTTTTCACGATAATCCAAGCTTCGGCGAATGCGCGTTTGGGCACACCCCAAGACCCGCAAATGTCTTCCGTTGGTGCTCAAACTTTGCGTGGCCACTTTGTCTGACCCGAGAAACTTTCTATGTGATTTCCGGAGAATTTTGTTCCGGGACCCCGAAATCCCGAAAAATCGTGTATTATACACTTCAATTTACCCGTTCGAAGGTAAATCGGATCTGTTTCTTTTTCTCCTGTTTTTCAATCACGCGTCCGAGCTCATTTTGAGAATCAACTTTGTTAGATTTCAGGAGTCAACTGTTCGATTTGACATCAAATAACGAGATTTAACGCATTTTTCACAATAATCAGAGATCCGTGAATGCTGGTTTCAGGCACACCGGCACCCCCAAATATCTTCCGTTGGTGCTCAAATTTTGCGTGGCCGCTTTATCCGACGCGAGTAACTTTTCGATGTGATTTCCGGAGAATTTTGTTAGGGACCCGGTATCCAAAAACCGTGTATTATACACTTCAATTTTGGCCGTTCGGAAGGTCGTCAGGACCTGTTTCTTTTTCCCGGTTTTCAATCACGCGTCAAGAGCTCATTTCGAGAATCAACACATTCGATTTCGAGGCATCAACTTTGTTCGATTTGACCTCAAATAACGAGCTTTAACACATTTTTACGATAATCTCGAGTTTTGAATCTTGGTTTGCACACCCAAGCACCCCCAAATGTCATCCGTTG